>NC_092873.1:409749345-410052375 GCF_028372415.1 Notamacropus eugenii
ATGGTAGGTTTGATCTGATTATTGTTCCCAGAAAAAAAGTGGTAAGGTAGACTGGTACCCATGCTGTAGAAGAACAGATGGTAAATCGCTCAGAGGAGAGAGCTGGATGATAGAATGTGAAATGTGATCTGGGAATGGCTAGCTATAATGGGTCATCAATCAGAACAACTATCTACTTGGTGTGGGTCCAAAAAACCCTGTCGCAATTATGTATAGTCAAGCAAAACACGTATTCCTGTGGGTTGTTATCTTGGAATTTCTTTCAGAAGATGATTGGTGGATTTGTTCTTTTTCACTTTGCTCTCTGTTCTAAAAGAACTTGGCAGTTTTATTGTATGATCTCTTAAAATATGATATCTGGGCTCTTTCTTTTGGCTATGGCTTTCAGATAGTCCAGTGATTCTTAAATGATCTCTCCTCCATCTGTTTTCCAGGTCAGTTGTTTTTGTTACGAAATGCCTCATACTTTCTTCTATCTTTTTTGAGTCAGTTGATTTTGTTTTAATATTTCTTGTTATTTCATGGAGTTATTAGCTTCTATTTGCTCCATTCTATTTTCCAGAGGAAAAAATAGCACAATGTGTCCAAGGCCATACGTTGACCTAGAGAGGAAGGTAGATTTTTGTTCATACCTCTCTTTCTCTCCTCACTTGGAGGTTTATAGCAGTTCTTGCTTCAGTTTCCACCAAGGAAGACAAAAAGGAAATTTCTCCATCCATGCCTTTTGTGTGCACTCTCAGTTCTGGCTCAACAACCATCTTTTCCTTTCTTGGCTTATTGTCACTAAGCAATAAATGGACAAGGCTCCACTTGGTAAGAGTTTAGAGCTCCTCGGTTACACAAGCTCATGTACTTCCAGAAGCATATTTACCAAATCCCCAATTTGGGTTGGCAGAGTCCTACAAACTCTAAGGATTAAGTCCACAAAGTCAAGCAGTCAGAAAGGGATCCCAAGTCCTTTGTTCATTCCCATACAAAGAAGTAAAGCAGGTCTCACTTCCTCCCCCTGAGAGCTCACCATAAAATCAGGTCAAGGCTATCTGCCTTGGCCTTCCAGTCAATAAACAAGCATTTATTAATCACTTTCTATGTGGCAGACTGAGCACTAAGTGATAGTGATACAAAGAAAGAAATAAAAAGCAAACAAAAAAATGGCCTTTGACCTCAAGGAGCTCACATTCCAATGAAAGGAAGAGACAACAAGAAGATGATTATGTACATACAAGATATACACAGTGGGAATGGAAGGAATTCCCAAAGGAAAGGTTATCATACTAGAAGGGACAAGGAAAGGCTTCTTGTAGAAGGTGAAATTTGAGGTATGTCTTGAAGGAAGCCAAGAGGCCGAGGAGAAGAGAGTATTCCAGTCGTGGGGAACATGAAATGAGAGAGCATAAGATCAGGAGACAGTATCTTATGTGAGAATTAGTGAGTAGGATACAAAGAGGAATAAAGTATAAGAAGCTAAAAAGGCAGGAAGGTACCAAGTTATGAAGGGTTATACCATTCCCCAAGTGGGGTTCCACATACCCTGCCAGAATGATTCTTATGACCTGGATCATATTCCGCCCCGGGGGCAATATGATAGAATTCAGGTCCAGAGAGGATAGCCCTGGGAAGCCCACAATTATCAAACCATTTTAGGCTTGGTTTCAGGCCAGCCAGAGTTTGGAGAGTATGAGGGAATGGGAAAGAGAAGTACTCAGGATTACAGGTTATCTGCACCTTGGCCACTGTTGGATGCACCTGAAATCTTAGCAAGACAGATCGCTGCTAAAGGCATGCTTACTGTGCCCTCCCTACCCACACAGCATCCAATTAAGTAGTCTCAGTTGGAGAATACAGAGGAAATGAAAGGCATGGTACCTACCCTGAAGGAATTCACAACCTAGCTGAAGGAAGCTGGGAGAGGGACTACCCACCAGTACCTCAACTGAAGGACCTCTTTACAAAGCAAAGCAAGAAAAATAAAAAATAAATAGGTGTAAATCAATATAATACAGTGCAAAATTAGTCAGAAGCATAGGTGGGGGATCTTTCAGAAATTGTTGCAGCCTGTTCTCAATGTCCTTCCTCTTCAGTTATGGTATTGTCATAGACTGATAATTGCAAAATCAATTTGGTAATTGCCTCTTGCCTCTCCCTCAACCCCCAAATCCAATCAGTTGTCATGTCCTGTCAATCCTACCTCCTAAGTATCTCTCAGTTTCTTCATTTCTATTCCCACAGCTACCACATTAGCTGAGGACTCATTGCCTCTTCACTGGATGATCATAATATGCTTCTAACTGGTGTCTCTACCTCCAAGCTCACCCCTTTCCAATTCATCATTTATGATCATTCTATAAGCAGTACCTGCTATGTGCACAGTATATATATGTTAGGCTCTAGGGAAGGGGAGTATAAAAAGGCTTTAAAGACTTCCAGAACCTGTTCTTTCAGTCTTTATTATGCATTACTTCCTAAACTCCGGGTCCAGCTGACTTCCTTTCTGTTCCTCACGCCATCTCTGTCTTCATGCTTTTACATTGGCCAACTCTCATGCTGAGAATGAAGTCCCTCCTCCTGCTGCTCTGCAGAATCCTTCACTTCTTTTACAACAAAGACACAGACACAGACATAGGCTAGAGATCTGAACCCATCTTCTGATACTTTCTCCAACATTTTTCACAATAAAACTGCCTGCACATATACTGTCCTACACGCACTGTCCTGTGCTCACATTGAACTGCAAATTTTGTCTAGGATTTTCCCTAGGGCCAAATATGTGTATAATATAAGACCTCTGGCTCATTTGCATATCATTTGCATGACATTTGCATTGTCGTGATCCAATTGTAAACAGGTGATTTCTGTTTCTTCCCTCTAGCTCCTGTCCTTTCTTATCACTCAGGAAATGCATGCATGTGTCCCCACCACATGTCTCGCAGATTCTTTAGTGAACCCCAAGAAAGAATTTGAGCTATTACTCAGATTAGCCTCATTTAAACCTGTCACTGTCTTCCCACTCACTTGACTCCCTGGCTGCCTACAGTTATCTGTTCTAAAATGCACTTAAAGAATTTCTCATTTTATACATTGATTTTCTCTGCTCATTCTAATTTAACTTGTTCCTCTGACTTTTCTGTTGTTTTCTCCAAGGGTTTACTGAAGGGCATTGAGTCATCTCTGTTTTCCCAGCAATTCCATTTCTCACTCCCATGAATTTTTACAATGATGTTAGAAATGGACACAACTCCTTTCATTTAACTACTTAAGATCATTATAGAATCATTAGCTTTAGAGGTGGAAGTTACTTTAGGGATCACGGAGTCATGGATTGTAGCTAGAATAAACCTCTATGCCAACTCCATTTTATAAATGATGATTTAATTTATTTAATACCCAAAGTTATTAAATAACTTCCCCCATGTTTCCAAAAGTAAAGGAAAACAACTCTGAACAATTTCAGAACTCAGATCAATGGAATGACCAATGAGGAATTCAGAAGACTGATACTGAAACGTATTTCCCACCTTTCATCAGAAAAGTGGTGGACTAGAGATGGGGAATGAGGCAAACATTTTCAGACATGACCAATGTGTTGATTTGTTTTGCTTAATTATATTTATTAGTAACAAAGGAGGATTCTGTGTGGTTTGGGGTGTAAGAGCAAAGTTACAGTGATGAAAAAAAGAAAAGAGGCATCAATAAAAACTTTCTTTAAGTAGCTACAGCTGATTGCAGTGACTTATAGTCCAATAGGCCACTAAGGCAGCTAGGTAGTGAAATAGAACACCAGGCCTAGAGTCAGGAAGACTCATCTTGGTGAGTTCAAACTTGGCCTCAGGCACTTACTAACTCTGTGACCCTAGACAAGTCATTGAACCTTGTTTGTCTCAGTTTCTTCATCTGCAAAATGGGCTGAAGAAGAAAATGACAAACCACTCCAGTATCTGCCAAGAAAACTCCAAAGGAGGTCACAAAGAGTTCGACATGACTGAAAAAAATGAAGTTTGAAATATTAATTCATCCAGGATTGTACACAAGGGTGTGCTAGTACATGTTTAACTGGATATACAAATACAGGCATGACAAACTTCTAAGTCTAATATGCATTATTTTTTTTCTTAAGTCTAGACAATCAAGCCCTGATTTGTAGTTTGTAGATTTCCAAGGTGTAAATGCTCACACTAAAAATTTAAGAATCAGTTCTCAGTGATGGAATACTACTATGCTATAAGAAATGATAAACAGGATGATTTCAGAAAGACTTACATGAACTGATGCAAAATGAAGTGAGCAGAACCAGAACACTGTACACAGTAACAGCAATATTGTAAGATAACCAACTGTGAATGACTTAGCTATTTTCGGTAGTATACAAATCCAAGACAATTCTGAAGGACTTACGATGGGACATGCTAGCTACCTCCAGAGAAAGAACTGATGGAGTCTGAATGCAGACCAAAGCACACTATTATTTAGTTTCTTTATTTTTTAATGGTTTTTTTATTTTTTTTGGCTTGTGTTTTCTTTCACAACATGACTAATATGAAAATATGTTTTGCAGGACTGCACATGTATAAACTAATTTAAATTGCTTGCCTTCTCAATGAGAGGGGAGGGAAAGGAGAGAATTTGGAACTTGAAATTTTCAAAAATGAATGTTAAAATTTGTTTTTACATCTAATTGGGAAAATTTTTTTTAAAAAAAGAATTAGTTCCTCAAGAGCTGGTAACAATTTCATTCCAGCATATTTCCAGTTGGTCACCTCTTCTTGGTTAATTCCAAGATGCCCAGAGTTTCCAGGGTCATTGCTTTTCCTTCCTCTGACCTCACAAAGGCAAAAATACAAGTTATTCCCCTGGCTTTATACTTTGTCCAATGTACTTTCCTTTGTGCATACCCTTCATAGTTTTCAACAACAACAATAAATAGGAAGGATGTTGAGGATAAAGTGGGGCTCACCTATGTCTTTGACTCTAACAGCTACTAGGGATGATAAATTACTATGTCAGGCCTCTTATATTGGCTTAACTCCTCATTTATTTCCTCTTTCTGTCTATAGCATACTCTGATGGCAATCTCACTTTTGCTTCTGCCATATTCTATTACAAAGCCCTCCTGAATCTTTGTCTGTCTCTCTAGGTAGTAAACAATCAAGGTCATGTGCCAACTGGAAGAGACTTTTAGAGAATGACATACTTCTTGGCTAAGACAGCGATAGGGATAGAGATTTCAAGCACATAGAAGGACAGACAAGGCAAGATGGCAAGCAAAGAGGAGAGAATCTCTATCCATATCTGGCTTGCTGTCTCTACTCAATCTCCCAATTCTCTGTTCCCAGTCCTCTATTCTTTGTTACCTTCCAGTCACCCCAGACTACTTGGCCACTCCTAGATCCCTACCACAGTCTTTCTATATTTAAGATCCATCTTGGCCTCCATTAAGGTACTCAGATTCAATGTGTCACAAATGCTTAAATTCCTTAAAAGTCTGGCCAATATGGTGGATTTTTAGAATCACGCCCACCTCTATTGGTGTTTTAATAAACCTAGTCTTTGATGGAAAGAAGGTTTGGGTCAAATTCATTCAGGCAGGACTCACATGTTGCTTTTTGGGGGTCCCAGCACCCCTAAACTTCAACATTTTGGTTCCCTGACCAGGAATTGAACCTGGGCCACAGAGGTGAAAGTACCAAATCATAACCACTAGACCACCATCTGGGACATGTGACCTTCTAAGTTGACCTTTTGACTGAGTCCAAGTTTTACAGAACAAATCCTTTAATTAAAGGGATTTGTTCTATGAAGTTTGGATTCAAAGGGCCATACTTGAAGACATAGAGGGCCACATATGGTCTTGAGGACATAGGTTCCTCACTCCTGAGATAAGATATAGAGAAAGGGTTGAGGTCTTATGAGTTCTTTTGTAATTATGAATTGATTTGGGGGAAGGATAGTACTGAAGAAAACATTCAGTATTTGTCAAAAAAGGCATCAGGAAGTCCAGGAAGAATGGAGATGAGTTCAATGTGGTAGGCTCATATTCCCATTCTCCTCCTTTTGGAGTTCATGAGGTTCTAAAGATTGGTGGATATACCCTTGGGATGGTCTTTCATGGACAGAGCACACTGTCTGTCTAAAATTGCCAATAGGCATTTCTCAAATCTTTCCTATCTCAATGGAGTCAAACCCTTTTCAAATCTCTTACTAACCTCCAAACCTATTATTTAAATTAACCTTTTGTTTTACTTTTCTAATTCCTCACTTTCTTTACTTTCACTGCCTTCTTAAGTCTATCTCATCTTATTTCTCAATCAAATTCTGGTCTAGCATTCCATTAAATCTCTCCTGTACAGATTTCCTTATACAATATCACTTTATACTTTTGGAGTTGCATGGTCTCTTTCAGTTTAGGTAAGTTTAGCTACTACTTTACCTAAAGAATTAAATTCAGTTAAATCATTTCAAACTAACTCAAGTTCTGCTTATTTTCTAGTAGTTTGAATATCTACTTCTATTGAATATCTCTATCACCCTCCAGGAAGGGGAGAGAGTTTATTTGAACTTAACCTTAATCTAAAAACCTTCCAAATCTACTAAGATGTTTTAGCAGTCACCATAATTTGGAATTTTACAGTAAAGATATTACATTTCAGTTATAAATTTTAGTCTCTAATTTATAATGATAAAAATGTCTACAGTCAGTGAATGAGAGCCTCTGCATCCCCAGATTGGTCAGAGTTAGAGAAATGTGAAAGAGAGAGAGACAGAGAGACAGAGACAGAGACAGAGAGAGAGAGAGAGAGAGAGAGAGACTGTCTTTCTGAAGGCTTTGAAAGTTCCACAGATTCTACTCTTTCTGCTCTTTTTTCTCTGGTTGATTAAGCTACAGAAAAAGCCAATAGTCTTTTAGGCAAGCAGACGTTTTACATTTGAACAACATGGCCAGTCCTTTGGAGTTACACTCTCTTCAGTAGAGTTTGAATACTTGGCAGTTTGGTTTGAGAAAGGACCTTTGTGTCTGGCATTTTATATTGCCAGGTGATCTTCAGAGTCTTCCTAAGATAATTCAAATGGAACCAATTCAGTTTCCTGGCATGGTGCTAGTAGACTATCCATGTTTCACAGGCATACAACAATGAGGTCAGCACAATGGCTCTGTAGACCTTCAGCTTGATAGTCATTCTAATACCTCTTCTCTCCCACATTTTTCTTTGAAACCTCCTAAAGACTGAGCTAGCTCTGGCAATGTGTGCATCAATGTCATTATCAATGTGTACACCCCTGGAAGGTACACTACCAAAGTAAGTAAATTTAGCCACAGCATTCAAAACTTCTCCATTTGCTTTAACTAATAATTCAACATAGGGGTAATGTGGTGGCGGCTGATGGAGCCTATGTTTTCTTAGTGTTAATTGGTAGACCAAAATTAGTACAAGCAGCAGAGAATGGGCCCATACTTTGTTGCATCTCAGCTTCAGAGGCTGCACAGAGTGCACAATCATCTGCAAACAGGAAATCATGCACCAAACTCCCTCCACTTTGGTCTTGGCTTGTAGCCTTTTCAAGTTGAAGAACTTACCATCAGCATGGTAGTTGACCTTGATGCTGTGTTCATCCTCACTGAAGACATTTGACAGCATGGGCTGAGCTCGGTACCCGAAGGTTGAACCAAGTTACTCAGACTCTGTTTTGCCCAGTAGCTGCACACTATGTATAACCTGGATGAAAATCCAGCAGAGGAGAACAGGGAAGCAAACAGACAGGTAGGAAGAATTTCATTGGGAGCATAGGAAAGTGCACATCTTGATTTATTTACTACCTTCTTGGCCCCTTCCCTCGCCTCTCCGCTGCCTTTATCTTCAATTAGTCAGCTTAAAGATAATAGCAGAATCCAGACTTCTAATCCCAATTGCCCCTGTGTGTCATGGGACAAGTTCTGTCCCTCCAGAGCCTTACTTTATTGTAAAATGGAACAGGTGGTGATGGCCCAGAACAAGCTTAGGGAACAATGCTGCACACTGACATGACTGAAAACCGGTTAAGAGAAGCCAAAGTGCTTTGAGAGTGAAGGCAAGCTATGATATTATTACTAGCATTATTATTATAAAGTTCTCTGCAGGCATAAAAGCTAACAAGAGGGGAATAAAAATAGACCATCTACCAACTTTTAAAGTGCTCTCACAGCTTTCTCAAAATTTTAATAGCTTTTATTTGCTAGAACAAGCCTTCCACAGAAGTACAATGCACAGAAACTCTTCCCCAACCCAGCTCCGTATCACTACAGCTACTTTATAATAATGTATGAGCTAATGGGAACGAGGTGAATGGCCATGCTCAGCAGTGACTCTTACATAGCAACCCACCCACACCAGGGGACCTCTCATCTTGAGAGAGCCAGAAAATGGCTCTAACAGCAGGATTATCATATGCTTTTTTGTAAATGGTTCTGAGACCCACAAAAGCCCACCTGCTATAAACAGAAAGGAATTCAGCACTCATTTGTTGGAGTAAAGGTAAGATTTGAAATAAGTCTCTATGACTACCTTCAATGCTATTCAATGCTACCCTTATTGGTGGACTGAGAATCCAGAATCCTAGTTGCCCTCAGCCCTTCCCTGTTCACCCACTAGATGTTCAGTAAACTTGGACTAGTCAGTGCCCCTACCTTCTGTCACTCCATGAACTTGGCAATAAAATAGGGCTCCATCAACCTTCTTTGGTTCCCTGTTGCAAGATTAGCACAGCCTTTGATAAGTGCTTTGAATTCTCTGGTCAAAGTTATACAAGTAGAAAGTGATTGAAAAACAAATGACAGCTCTAAAACACAATCTTTAGTCAGTTGTGGGCAAGCAGAAATCAGGGATAGGAGATTTACCTTGGCCTCCAATCTGAGGAGAAATTTCCATTGGATTTATACTTCTGATCCTACTTAAGAAGAAAGAGGATTCAGTCTGTGTAATATAATGAGTATGGACAGCTCAGGCCAGACCAGTTCAAGTCTTGCATTCCCTTGATTCTTTATAGGATTTCTGGTTAACTTTGAAGTTTCTCCTCTGCCTTTTTTAATTTAAAATAGGAAGTGTAGGTATCCAGTCTGGACAGAATACTTCAGAAAGCATTTATTCTCATATAGATGTGAGCGCAATTCCAGAGAAAGGCATTATTTTACAATTCCCTTTCAAATGTCTCCTTCCCTACCATAACTGGGAAATCAAATGTGGCTTCAGTCAGCTAGACCATTGCCCATTAGAGCAATTCATTTTTAGATTAGAAACTTCTGGATGACAGGAGTCTACTAGTTTGCCAGCTCTGTCTAACTCTCTACATCTCCTAGCCCAAATACACAAATCCATTGTCACAATTAAAATTTTAACAAAAGGGTAAACTGAGGCAGATCTCCAAGCAAGATAACATTTATTAGCAGGTGCATGCTACCTATCAATAAATGGGTCAATGGATTACCTCCATCAATGCCAAAGACTCCCAAGCAAAAAAAAAAAAAAAGTTCACCTTTTATAAGTTTTGGAAAGTACAGAACAAAAAAAAAAACATAATGGGAAAGGTGACATCATAGGGTGGAAAGCAAAATGATTGGTTACAGAACTGAGGTACTGGGAACCACACAATTGATTGGAAGTTTGGTAAGTCACATAAGACTAAGAAGTGCTCTTTGTTAGAGTCCGGGTCCAAGATAGTGGCCCAGACATTTGGAAAGCAAACGGGACATCCTCAAAGGATAGATTGGTGGCATAAAAGTATCAGGCCCAACTTCCTTTCTGTTCAGACACATTTCCCAAGGATAGCAAAATTTCTTGGAGCAAGAACAGATGGATTTTTAAATTTAATCCACTACAGACCACCTGAACTCTAAACTGAGTTCAGAGACAACCATGACTTGAGCGATTACAGGACAAAAGCAGTTATAGGGTGAAATCAATTACTTGTAAATAGGGTCAGTATGAAGATAATACAGGATCAATTTTAAACTTCTTGCTAGGACGGATCTGTGATTTTGACAATGTGGGAAACTCCTTCTACCCATACAGATTGCAGCTTACCTATAGCATAGTACATATGAAGCCAGTGAATTTATTTAAAGAACATAGAAGTTAAATGTCTCCCTTTTTCAGAGTCCCGTAGCTAGGAATATAGGAGGCAGGGTTTGGACTCGTGGTCTCTTGATTCCAAACCCAAAAATCTAAATACTACACTGTGCTGCATGACACATAGTAGTGTGGAAGCAGATAAAAACCCTTATTGCTCCCTCTTTTACACATATTAAGAAAGCATATAAAAATATACTATTCTAAAGCCTTTGGACTAAAAAAAAATACTTCTCAGTCTTCTTCTAACTATTGATTCCAAAATGTCCTGCTTAGCTCTCTCTAATTAGCCCAGAAAAGATTCCTCTCTGACATAATTAGGGTAGTGACTAGACAAGGGCAAACGGCCCTTGAATGATCACCTTGAAAGGATTAGGGCGTTACCTTACCCTAAGTGAATACCAATAGGCCTTGACCTAAAGGGGCCAATTTCTCCCATCACATCCTGGGCCATCTCCAGTCATCCTAATGAATACCTGGTCACTGGATTCAGATGGCTCTGGAGGAGAAATGAGGCTGGTGACCTGCACAGCCCTCCCTCATTCAAAACAATGTCAATTTCAAGTCATGTCATCATTTCTCTGATGGCAAGGTCTTCTTCGGCAATGAAGGATACACACAAGACAAGGGTAAGGATCAGAAGGAAGAAATTTCTTGGATTACTTCAATTAAAGGAAATATCTCTTGAGTTCACAGGGATTAAGTAATTTTAGAAGGTTATTCTTCAAGGGTATACTGAAAATTAAGAGACTATTGTTCTATTGGATGAACTAAAACGCTAACTCAACATTACCCACAATGTTACAACTATGTTTTAACTCCTTGTTGAATTCGACTGTTGTCCAGGAATGTTATAATTGTGACTCCAAAATGTCTGAGATTGGGTAGATATTGTCACTTATTGGGGTAATTCTCTTCATCTTTGCATCTTTCCCTAAGCAGAAATATTTAGATTTAGAGCACTCTAAATTAATGAAAATTATTTCTGGCAGATTTGTGCCTAAAATGCAAGGTACAGAATTTTCTTCCGCAGTTGGTACTTAACAAATGCTTGTTGATTAATTAACTGCATCTTATGCAACTGCAAATAGGCTACCAATGTATACTCTCTGATGATAAGTCTAGCAGAGAGAACCGCAGCTGAGATGTGGAGTCCTGCACAATTCCATATTCTATATGAGAGGTGTTGCAGAGAAATCAGATTAAAATGTAATTGAGGAATATTTAACAATAATAATAACAATTTGTTTTTCAATCATTTTTCAACTCTTTTTCACCCTATTGGGGTTTTCTTGGCAAAAACACTGGAATAGTTTGCCATTCATTTCCTCCTCAGGTTCATTTTAAAGATGAAGAAACTGAGGCAAACAGAGCTAAGTGACTTGTCAAGGGTCACACAGCTAGTAAGTATCTGAGACCAGATTTGAACAGAGGAAGATGAGTCTTCCTGCCTTCAGGCCCAGTGGTCTGTCCACTTCATCACTTAGCTGCCCAGTATAATAATAGCTAACATTAATATGGTACCTACTATGTGCCAGGCACTATGCTAACTGCTTTATCATTATTGTCTCATTCAATCCTCACAACAACACTGAGAGGTAAAGTGCTATTATTATCCTCATTTTATAGATAAACTGAAGCAAGCAAAAGTTAAATGACTTGGGATCACAGAGCTAGTAAACGTCTGAATCAGGATTTGAACTCAGGTCTTCTTGACTCCAGGTCTAGAACTCTATTTACTGTGCCATGTAACTGCCCGATAAAATAAATTAAAATACAGTAGAGCTTAGATAATGTTACTATGTAATTTTCTAAATCAATATGTGGCCCATGAGCATCCTTTATATAGGGTTTAAGGGTTTAGTGGCTCCTGTTTTTATTTGAGTTTGACAGCACTGTTCTATACCCAGCCCTTGAGGTTCTAGACTGTGTTCTTTGCTTGGGGAGTCTTTCTCTAAGTAGGGAAATTAGACCCCCATTTCTTACACTCATCGGCTCATTAACAAAGATCCACTCTTGCATCCCAAAGATAATTCCTATTATAGTTTGAGTTATGGCATATATTTGGGTCTCACCAAAGATGAAAGTAAAGGAGCTTTCCACTGCACACCATGCAGATAAGCCAGCCTAGCTGAAGCAGCAAGGTTTCCTGAAGATAAGGCAGGAAACAATATGTCTCCAAACAAGACAAATTACCATTATTACCTTACCCACCACTCTCTCAGACCTTGATAGAGTCATCCCAGGAACCTGAGCCCAAGCTCCTTGGGAATAATAATGCTCCCCTCCCCCAACACAACCATCCCTGCTTCCAACCCAGCCCTCACAGATACCATCTATGAAAGCAACTGCTATGAAGAGGGGCTAGTCATTCCCACCAACTGCCACACACCAGGTCAGACAAGTCAGCAGAGTTGAAGCAGCAGGGCTCCCTGAGGGTGACTTAGGAGCCTGTACATTTCAGACAGGTCAAACCACCATCACCACCTGGTTCATAATCAGACCCTGATGGAGACAGCCCAAGACCCTGAACCCAAGAACCTTAAGAATAGCAATGCTTCTAGCCAGTGCCCTAAGCCATCATCCTGGGAAGTAACCTTTCTAGAGATACAGCTTGGCAGCTTTTCCTGCAGATGCTACAGACACAGTTAATAAAGACCCAGAAAAGAAAGCTCTTGACACTAGAGTCCCTGGCACTGTCAAAGGGTTCAATATTAGAAACTGATCTGATTTTATCAGCATTAAAGTAGAGGCATTGCCATTCGAATTGGCTGCTCCCAAAGTACCCAGGGACTTAACCATGTGACTTGCAAATTAAACCTTTCCTATGTATGGCCTTCTTTAGAATATGAACTTGTTGAGAGTAGAGATTGTCTCACTTTTCTCCTTATATCCCCACTGCTTAATACAATGCTTAGTAAAGGCAGATTTTTTTCTTATACAGAAAAAGAAATTCTAAATATAAAAGGGTAACAATACCTTTTATTAACAAGATAAATATATTAACAATACCCAATATTAACAGAATGACTAGGACAGAGTTTAGAAACAGCTTACAATACAAAATACAAAGTGTTTACAATAGGCTTGGAGGTTAATATGTAAACTTCACCAAGACGTAAAGTAGTTTTGCAATATTCCTAATTAGCCTTCTACATTTCATCCCAACATTGCATTGTTCAAACACTTGGCTAGAGAAAGCCTTCAGACAAAACAGCCAAATAGAGCGGTCAAGTTTCTCTTTGTGATGGAGATGATTCTTCCTGTCATCAGCCACTGCCACTCCAAGTGTTAGAAGTGAGCCAGTCTAACAAGCCCCCAACTGGGAGAAACATGTTCGCCTTAAATAAAGAACAATACCTATTGTGAAATCAGGAAGGCCTTTATTAATCTTTATGTCCATTCCCCCTGAATGGACAAGTAATGTTACGGAAAGATTACAGGAAGATTACAACTTGTGCAGGAAGATGGGGCTTTTTATACTGTTTTCTGAACTTTGAATCTCCTATGACACTGTCTCCTGGCCATGTGACTCCATGTTCTCCCCTCTGATAAACCCTTCCTCACACAGCTCCTTGGGCCTGCACCTTAGTTTCTGACCTCTAACCTGTCCATGTTAGGTCACAACCCCTTTCCCCTAGGAATGTGGACAACAGAACTTTACTTCCCACAAAATGATACCACAGCTGCCACCTCTGAGACATCTCAAGACCTTTGAACCTTTCAGAACTTATAGGGTGACCCTCCAGTCCTGTATAACCCATCACAGGATATTCATTCACCTCATGGAATTAGGGACACTATAGAGGCAGAAGTGACCATGTGGGAGACAAGGCAATCACTCCTTCTCCCACCTAATTCTCAGGATTCAGCTCTAAGCAGACCTCACACTTTATAGCCACAAAGCAGGCTTTGAAGAACACAGTCACTTGTCTTTTTTTATATGCCTGAAGTCATGAGCAATTCTGGCTCAGCAGCCAAGATTTGACACAGTCCACTAGGACCAGGCAAATCTGTGCATTCTCCATGGAATGACTCCAGTGTGTCACTTCACCCATGTTACTATAGTGTATGTCATTGTTTGTTTCTCCACAGATTATCTCCCAGTGTAGCCTGGCTCGCCTTCCTTCACTTATCTCTCCTTTCACCTAGGCCTGCCCACCATCTGGGTGATATCACAGAAGCATGGGAGAAAGACTAGGAGATGAAACCATGGGAATGTCATGTTATGTTATGCTGAAGGAGACTCTAAAATGACAGACCCAGCCATGAGGTAAGGAAGTACTATGGCCGCTGTCATGACAGCGACAGTGTTAGAGACTGATAATGCTAGAGATATTGAAACAGAAAAAGTCATGAAGGACCTTTCAGAGACAGCCAGGCCTGACTGATGTGCTACACACCATGAGAAGAGGTTTGCATGATAGCAAACTCACTGTCCCCTTCTCAGGTCTCTAAGGTCCCTTCTAGATTTAAATCTCTGAGCCTAGAATCCTAGGAAAAGACTTAGTGGTGACAGGGTAGTTGTCTTAAGTAGTTAAAGCACGGGGGTTAGGATGATGTTCCTGCTACAGTGGGCATTCAACTTGGTGGATATAAAAATCTGATTTCCTTCCAGATTATGAGGTCCTTGAGGTCAAGAACTATGTCTTATATAAACTTTGTATTTCTCTCAGCACCTAATTCAGTTTTTTGCACAGTGGACCCTTAAATAAATGTTTGTTATTGTTGATCCTGCTGTTGTAGTTTACCTAGAAATAATGAGCCCCTGGACACTTGAGTCACATCAGCCCTGCTCCCATGAAGCTGTTGTAGGAGCCTGAATGCCAATTTATTTCCTTACAGTGAAAAATAAGCTATGGAATTGGCAAGAATAATAGAAGACTCATACCAGCCAGTGAAAAAAACCTTTTCCTGGTTGGAAAATCTGCGCAAAAGTCAATTTGTTAACTTCAAGATATTTGGTGAATATGAAATGATATCCACAGGAGTTGAATGGTCTTAAAATATATTTTCACCAAACTAGGATGACATGATGAGCCACCCTCCTCCAACAAGGCTTATTATACCAGCAGTTGGTCATGGGTCCCACTCCCCTGAAGAGGGTTAGAAACACACTGACAAATTTTATTTATTAATGTTGGTTATTGTAGCATACCACTGTAGCCAATTAAATGCCTTCTGTACCATTTTATTTCTATCTGGAGTTCACGGACCCCTACAAAGCTACTCTGAGTTCAAAGTACTTCTTCAGTCATCTCAAAACCATGACCTACAAGCCCCCATTGATGTGTTTACTTTTATATACCAACCAGAAAAGACATATTAGTTCAAAGCAAAACATATTTAATTAAACAGCATAAAAAAATTAAGTAACTCAAAAAGATCGCCTTATACATATACATGAAGAGGCACACCCTGCCGCAGATAGGCACACATTTTAGAAACTACATATGAGAAAGTCATAGAAATATGGATCATATATGGTCAGAGCATGTGCATGAAGAGCATGTATATAAGGACACATATAATCGGGGCACCTGCATAGCTAGAGCAACTGATACCCACACACCCTTTCTCAAGATGTCATCTTGCCATTTTGTTCTGCCCGTCTCTCAGTGTCACTCCTCTGGAGATGGAATGTCTGTGTGGGGAATAGCAGAGGCCAAAATCATTGGATTGAAGAGTATTTAGAGGTGAGGGGTAGCTAGGTGGTGCAGTGGATAGAGCACCAGTGCAGGAGTCAGGAGGACCTGAGTTCAAATCTCACCTCAGACACTTTGACACTCACTGTGTGACCTTGGGCAAGTCACTTAACCCCAATTGCCTCATCCTGGTTCATCTCCAGTCACCCTGAGGAATATCTGGTCTCTGGATTCAGATGACTCTGGAGGAGAAGTGAGGCTGGTGACCTGCACAACCCTCCCTCACTCAAAACAAAGTCAAGTGCAAGTCATGTAGAGGTGAGTAGGGTGTAAAAAGACTGGAAAGGTTGGAGGCCGCCAAGTTATGAAGGGCTTCAATGTCAAACAGAATATTTTATATTTGATTCTAGAGGTAATAGGGAGCCACTGGAGTTTACTGAGTAGGGGAGTGCCATGGTCAGATGTGTGCTTTAGGAAGATCAATTTGACAACTGAGTGAAAGATAACCTGGAATGAAGAGCAACTTGAGGCTCTCTGGTAGTTTCAGCAATTCAGTGACTTGCAACATCTCCTTTGCAGAAGGAGAGTTAAGCTCTTGAGTGTGGCAGCCTAGGTTTCTGACTTAATCACATCCAGTCAGGTAGCTGGCAATCAGCAGAAGTGCCCAACCTAAGATTGTCTTTTTTCTTTTAAACTGACCTCATTTCTCTGTCACCTCCTGAGACTTCCTTAGTCTGAATATCATTTGAATAATGGTCACCAACAGCTTTTTTAGCTTTTAATCACATACCATCAACCCCTAAGCATCCACCTTCCTAACAACTAACTGCTGCCAACAGGCAGGTAAACCCAAAAGCTCTTAGAGTGGCATCACTCTCCCAAACCACTCCTGCTTCCAGTCCAGCATTCCAGGAAGCTACCCTCATGGAGAGCTGGTCTACTTGGGTGCTGAATCCACAGCTATTGAAGCCAAAGAACGGAAAGTTCTCATCACTGAAGTCCTTGGCATTATCAAATGATTCAAAATCTATCAAGTTAAGAAAGCATTACCACTTGCTCAAGCATTGTCCTCTAATGACCATGGGAGCTTTCTATATGGCTGACTCCTCTAACATGTGTCACATCCTCCATTAGAACAAGAGCTCCTTGAGAGCAGAGACTGTCTTCTCTTTTCTATTATTATCCCCAGAATTTGGCACAGTGCTTTTCACATAGTAAGCATTTAATAAATACTTTTTCATTCATTCACGCATTCATTCACTTCAGCATATCTGTCTCTCTATCTCTCTGTCTCTGTCTCAGTCTTTCTCTCTCTGTCACACACACACACACACACACACACACACACACACACACACACACACACACACACACACACATACACTATTCCATCTTGAGTTAGTCTCCCTTCCTGATCTCTTCCTTCCTATGAGAAAGGGGGAAAAAAATCATTCCATCAGGTCCCTCCATGGATCCCCTCTCCTGAGCTGCCCTGCTCCGTGAGAAGATTCCACCACAAGAACAAAACCACTGTGAATGTTGATACCCTACTTGAACTCATTCCTCAGTAATTAACAAATTCCTATCTTAAAATGCCTTTTCATACCAGTGATACTGAACCCCTGACTGTCATCATTCAAAGGCTATTCTCTGTCCCCTACTGCTCATTCCTTTATTGCCACTCCCCTGAACCCACCACTCCCTCACACACAGTGCTTCAATCTAAGACTACCCAACTCTTCCACTGTGCTTTCTGGAATGCCTGCTCCATAGGTTGTAAACTTGTTCTCATCTTAAATCTTTTCCTTTCCCACACCTTCTGTCTCCTGGGTCTCACTGAGACTGGCTCATTCCTGTTGGCACTAGCTACCCATTCAACCACTGTTTGATTTTTCATTCATTCCCCGCAACTCATTGGTTGATGTGGGAGAGTTAGAATACTCTTTTCCTCCTCGCTCCTGGTTCCAAGCTCTTCCTCTATCATCATCACTCCTTCTTTGAGGTTCACTCAGTCCATATCTACTAACCAATCAAAATTGTGGTAGTTGGTGTCTACTAACCTCCTATACTCTCCTCCTCTTCCTCAATGAGCTCAGTTTCTGGTTCACAATCTTTCTTCCTCAACTTCTGCCCTCATAGTAGGGGACTTCAACATGCATATAGATACTTCGGAGGGATCCCAAGGAAGGTCTATAATTTTCTTTCTCTGTTTTTGTTCTTGCTGGTTTGGGTATCAGCACCATATTTGTTTTATAAAAGGATTCTGGTAGGACTCTCTCTTTGCCTATCATTCTAAATAATTTATTTAATATTTGATTTAATCTTTAAATGTTTGGTAGAATTGACTTGTAAATCTATCTGGTCCTGATGTTTTTTTCTTAGGAAACTTATTTATGGCCTGTCCAATTTCTTTTTCTAAAATAGGTTTATTTAGATATTCTACTTCCTCTTCTGTTAATCTAAACAGTTTGTATTTTTGTAAATATTCTTCCATTTCATTTAAATTATTAAATTTATTGGCATAGAATTGGGCAAAATAGCTCCTAGAAATTGCATTCATTTTATCTTCTTTAGTAATAAATTCACCCTTTACATTTTTGATACTAGCAATTTGGTTTTCTTCTATCTCACTTTTTTTATCATATTAATCAGGGGTTTATCTATTTTATTGGTTTTTTCATAAAACCAGTTTCTAGTTTTATTTATTAATTTAAAGGTTTTCTTACATTCAATTTCATTAACCTTATATTTACCTTTTAGAATTTCCAACTTGGTGTTTAACTGGAGATTTTCAATTTGCTATTTTGCTAGTTTTTTTTAATTGCTTGCCCAATTCATTGGTAGCTCTTTCTTTTATTGGTGTAAGCACTTGGAAATATAAATTTTCCTGGTTTTGCGGCCTCTCATAGGTTTTAATATGTTATTTCATTATTATCATTCTCTTTAATAAAATTATTTATTATTTCTATAACTTGTTCTTTAAACCACTCTTTCTTCAAGATTCATTCTTTAAAATTAGGCTATTTATTTTACAATTAATTTTAATCATGTTTCCATGGCCCTTTATTAAATATAATTATATTGCATTATGTTATGAAAATGATACATTTCATATCTCTGCTTTTCTGAATGTAACTATGAAAATTTTATTTCCTAATATATGGTCGATTTTTGTAAAGATACTATGTACCACTGAAAATAAAGGTGTCTTCCTTTCTATAACCCTTTCAATTCTCTCCAGGTATCTGTCATATTTAGTTTATATAAGATTCTATTCATTTCCTTGACTTCTTTCTAATTTATTTTTTTGTTAGATTTATCCAGTTCTGAGAGGGGATGATTAAAGTTGCCCACAATTTTGTTTTGTTATCTATTTCCATCTGTAATTCACTTAGCTTTCCTTTAAAAATTTGGATTCTATAGCATTTGGTGCATATAGGTTTGGTACTGATATTACTTCATTTTCTATGGTACCTTTGATCATAATGTAGTTTCCCTGTTTATTTCTTTTAATTAAATTTATTTTAGCTTTAACTTTGTCTGAGATCATGATAGCTACTCTTGCTTTTTTTTTCGCATTAGTTGAAGCATAATAAATTCTACTCCAACCCTTTATCTTTACTCTGTGTGTAGCTCTCATTTTCAAATGTGTTTCTTATAAATAAGATATTGTAGGATTCTGGTTTTTAATCCATTCTGCTATCCATTTCCATTTAATGGGTGAATTCATCCTATTCACATTCAAAGTTATAATTGCTATTTGTACACTTTTCTCCATCCTATTTTTTGTCACTGTATATCCTTCTCTCTCTTTTTTTATTCCTCCTCAAACATCTAATTGACTTTAACAGCTGCCTCTCTAGTCTGTACCCCTTCTAAGAATCCCTCCCTTATCCTCTTCCCCTTTTAAGAATCCCTCCCTTACTCTCTCCCCTTGTCCTCTTATTTCTTGATCTATCTTTCTAAAAGTCTCTTCCTTATCCTGTCACTCACCCTCCTATTTCTCTGTAAGTTAAAAAGGCTTTTATGCCATTAGAGATGTGTATGTTATTCCCTCTTTAATCCAGTTCTGATGAGAATAAGGTTCTAGCACTACCAGCCCTCCACCCTCTCCTTCCCCCACTGTAATAGTTCTTGCATTCGTGCCTCATTTACATTAAATGATTGCTCCATTTTGTGTCTTCCTACTCAATTTTATTTTTTAGGATCATCCCATCATACTCAACTCAACCTCTTACCTTCCACTTATGTATGCTTTTGCAAACTACCCAGGAAAAGATTTAAGATGATAACATTCTTAAAGTATTACAGATAACATTTTACCATATAGGAAGTAAAGACTTTGGCCTTATTAAGTATTTTGTAATTGGTCTTTAATTGGTCTTTAATGTTTACCTTCTTATGTTTCTCTTGTATCTAGTAGGTCAAATTTTCCATTCATTTCTGGTCTTTTCTTCATGAACATGTGAAAGTCTTTTAGTTTATTAAATATCCATTTTTTCCTCAAAAAGGATAAAACACAATTTTGCTGGGTAAGTTATTTTTGGTTGCAAACCCAGTTCCTTTGCTCTTTGGAATATATTGTTCCATGCCCTTCTATCTTTTAATATAGAGGCTGCTAAATCTTGTCTTACCCTGAATGTAGCTCCACAGTATTTAATTTTTTCTCTAGTTACTTGTAGTATTTTCTCCTTGACCTGGGAGCTTCAAATTTGGCTATATTGTTTCTATGAGTTGTCATCATGGCACCTCTTTAAGGTGGGGTAATTGGCAGATTTTTTTCTGTTTCTATTTTACCCTCTCATTCTAACACTTTAGGGCAATTTTCCATAATAATCTCTTAAAGTATAGTATCTATTCTTTTTATCATAACTTTCAGGTAGTCCAACAATTTTTATATTGTCTCTCCTCTTCTCTAGATCTCTAGTTTTTTTCATGAATTCTCTCCTATTTTTTCATTCTTTTGATTTTGTTTTATTATTTCTTGGTATCTTATGAACTCATTAGCTTCCCCTTGCCCCATTCCAATTTTTAAGGAATTATTTTCTTCTATAAATTTTTGGATCCTTTTTCTAATTGGTTGCCTTTCTTTCATAGTTTTCTTGATTTTCTTACATTACTTTTATTTTTTCCTAGTTTATCCTCAACCTCTATTATTTGATTTCAAAAGTCCCTTTTTAAGCTCTTCCAAAAACTCTTTTTGTGCTTGTAACCATTTTGCTTTTTTTTTTTGAGATAGAAGTAACTTTTTAAACTTTACAATCTCCTTCTGAATTTGAATCCAAGTCTTCTCTATCTATAGTAGCTATCCATGGTTGGATTTTTTTTTTTCTCTTTTACTTGCTCATTTTTAACAGCCCATTTCTTTTCTGTTAACTCTGTATTAAAGTTAGGTTCTAGTCCCAATGTGTGGGGGATATTTCAAGCTCCAGGTTTTTTTGTTCTGTTGTTTTCTGAGCTCGTATCCAGGAGACTGACTTCAGATATTCTCTCTAACCCTGAGCCATGACCAAGGCCCCCAGCAATACTATTACTACAAACACTCCTGCTTCCTGCTTCAAGCTTCAGCTCAACCCCTCCAGCTCCCTACCCCGGAAACAAAACCAGGGACTCTGTTCTCCTAAGAATGCCCACAGCCAGCAAGGGTCCTTTTCCTCTGCAACTGCACTCGAGTGTGTGCTCCTCCTCACCCATAGCCACAGCACAGGACCAGTCAGGTCAGCACACCTGAGCCTAGAGTTGGGCACCAGGAAGAGCCCTGCAATCTTACCCTGATCAGCTGTCAGATTCCCACACTGTTCGTGAGGTAAAAGTTCCTTAAGCAGAGGCTGCCACCTACACAACTTCCCCCAGGGTTTGTTGTTTGTTGATTCAGCACCTGGAACTATTTGCACTTCAACCAGGTCAAATTATCACCTGTCTTTCCAAGTTGTCTTAGGTGGACAACTGCTTTACCTAAACTTTAAATTATTTTTGCCTCTCAAAGTTCACTTTGAGACATTATTTTATATTGTTCATGGGGAAATTTAGGAGAGCCAGGTGATTTCCTGCTTTATTCCACCATCTTCCCAGAATCCTCCCTGACTTATTTTTGTCTAGGTCTGATAGAGACATTAAAATAACCAACTATTATTATTTTTCTGTTAGTTCTCTCTATAGTTTGGTTAGATTTTCTTTAATTACTTAGATGCTATGCCATTCAGTAAATCTATATTTAACATTTATATTCTTTTATTATTTATGGTACCTCTAAGCATAAAGGAGTTTCTCTGTCTATCTCTCTTAATCACATCTATTTTTACTATTGCTTTATCTGATTTCATGATTATCATCCCTGTTTTATTGGATTTGGCTAAGGCACTATAGTTTCTATTTAAACCCCCTCATTTAAGGTGTCTATATTAAGTATATTTCTTGTAAACAACAAATTATTGAGTTTTACTTTCTGACTCTTTGTAATTTTAATTGGAGTTAAAGATCTTCCCCATACATTAATAGGACTCACCTGGAGCTTGATTAGGGGAGGTTTGTTTTGTAGGGATGTCCACACTTTTTCTTAATTAATGAGGCACTGGGTCAGTGCCCTCCAGCTCTAAAAAATGTATATATACTCTGAGATGAGGTTTTGCTTTGGGGGTTTTGGAAGAAGGTTTGTGTGCCAGGTGACACTCTGGGTAGCCATACCCCCCTTACCCCCTTTGAAAATCCAGATATTGGTGCTTCTCTCTCTGGTAACTATGTATGTATGTAATGGTCAGACAGTTGGATGTGTCTGTTGATCTCTGGTGTATGTATTGCTTATGGTCAGGAAGTTAGAAGCCCTGTCTGTTGGTCTTTATTTCTCTGCTTGTATTTTCTCTGTTGGTAAATGTAATTAAAATAGATTGTTGATCCCTCAAAAGTTGCTTTCCTTTTAGAAAAGCAGATCTAAGAACCTGTGCAGCAGGCCCTCCTGCATATGCCGGGATGTTTGCTGCTATACCTATTCATAAGGCCAGCAGAAAGTATTCACTGTACAATATAAATCAAGTATGTAATAGGTAGTTTATTCTTATATGCAAAAGAAATACTAATAATAGAATGAATTAAACAGGATTCAGTAACAACTTATAGTTACAATAGGCTGAGGTTGATACTTAAATGTCATCAAAACATAGAGCAACTTACAGGACTATTAATTAAGCATTTTATGTTATACTTCAATTCTGTGATGCCCAAAGAACTCCCAATACATGTCTGCTAGCAAAACGGCCAGTCCTCATACTGGTGGCCATGTGTTTTAGCTGCCATGTCTTCACTTGCTCTATGGGGAATAGAACCAGCCTCCTCTTCCCAACCTAACGCTCAAAAAGCACTTTGAGACAGTCCTAAAACAACTCACAGACAGAAAGGAAGAGGAATATGAGGGGGAAGGCCATTTCCTTTGGTATATCTATTGAGTCATCGGTTTCTCTGGCTCCAAAGGCAATAAGGGGACTCTTGGGCATATCAAAGAACAAACCCTTCTTCAAAGCTTCAATAGGGTTTCCAGGGACCAGTAAAGGCAATTCTAAGGATGTTCTATGGGATGGCCCACACTACAACTGTATACAGAGGTATAGTTACGAACAGTTGAGATTTTCAAGAAAAATGTCAAGGTCAGCTCACTCATTCACCTGTGACCTCACTAAAAGACCACCTTACTTTTTATTCATTAAAAGAATCCACTTCTGAAATGTGGATCCTACTTGAAACAGACTTTACACCAAAGGACAAAGAGAACAGGTACCTGGCAGGGGTAGTCTGCTTTTCTCAGTCTTCCATTGCCTTCTGAACTCCTCTCTCAAGAGCAGAGCCATGTCAGATTTTAACCTTGGCTCCCACTTACCTTTCCAGTCTTATTACATATTACTCCCTTTCACACACTCTTTGTTCTAATCAAACTGGTCTGCTAATTCATCTTGGTACCCAGCATGCCATCTCCTTCTGCCATACCTTTGCATAGGCTGTCCTCCCATTCCCAGAATGCCCTCCTTTCTCAGCTCTCTATCTCTCAGTTTCCCAAGTACCTCTCTGAGTAGAAAAGTTTTATCAAGAAGGGCAATTTCCACACCCTGAACTTATGCAATCTAAGGACTGATCCAAAAAAAAGGATTCTGGGAAAGGAGGATGATAACAGTAACAGGGTATCAAGAATGACCACATATAGGATTTGGCACTTGAACTAAGCCTCACAGCATCTCTAGGAGGTAGGTCCCCCTTGTCTTACAGATGAGGAAACTGAAACTTAGAGGTTAAAGGGCTTGTCCAAGGTCACAGAGATCATGTCAAAGTCAAGATTAGGATGCAGGTCTCTTGACTCCAAATTCATCACAGTTTCCACCATATCATACTCTCTGCCACAGGGCAAGTTGTGATGACTAGAACCAGAGGCCTCTGGGATTATTTCCAGACCAGCTATCAATAAATCAATGAACACTTATTAAGCATCTACTATGTGCCAGGCACAGCCCTATGTGCTAGAGACAATAAGAGACAAAAGACAATCTCTGCCCTCAATCTCATAGGGAGACAATATGCAAACAAATATATACAAAGCCAGCTGCGTACAGATATACATGTAGGTATATATCAATATATGACATATATATATATATATACATGAAATAATTACAGAATTAAAAGAGGTTAGGAAAGGCTTCTTCTTAAAGATAGGATTATAGTTGGGACTTAGAGGTTTCCAACATCAAACCTGTCCACCATGACCTCTCCCCTGTAAAAAACCAGATGCCCTCAACTCCTCCCTTTACCTCCAAGCCTTCAGGTATTTTCAATTTCCAGGTGATTCTCTGCAATAATATGGCACTGCAACTGACCTTCTGGATCAGCCTTTAGTTAACAAAAAAAGAAATCTATTCCTCTCTCCCCTGGAATGCCAGACTCAGTAAGAAAGCAAAGGAAAAAGAAGGAAAGCCAGACCACATAGAGTTCCCCAAGGACACACTTTTATTGCCCATTCAATTAATGCTTTTCAAGCTCCCTTGGGTTTCTAGAAAAGTCTTTTTGCATCTTTATCAAGACCTATAAATCTATAAAAGATGCTGCCTACTCAGCTTCCCGGGATCTCCCCTCTCTGAAGTGATGAGTCAAAGTTGCTCTCAATCAGAACAGCTTGACCACTGGAAGAGGGATTTAACCTCACAAATGGAGAAAGTTGCTTTAATCCTTGTTGCCACAGTTTTCCCCTCTACAAAACAAATATTGTGGTCCTTGGTCCTTCATAATATCATATAGTTACTATAATGAATGGGATTGATTCTTGCCACATAGCAGGGAGACTCCCTCACATTTATTTGGGAGTTATCTTCAATATCCCACAGCATTGCCCAATCACTCAATGGAAGACCACAGAGTCACTTACCTTGCCATGACTTTAGAGGAACTATGGTAGGCATTGCCACTTGGTTTGGAGCTCCCCCCTTACCACAGTAGCTGTCACCCTGCCCCCTGAACCAGCTTCCTAGTACCGCCCTTCAATGGTTTATAGTTGGTCCTGAGTTCAGTACTCAGTCTATTCTCCTGACATGTTCTTTCATATCATATCAACATATACCAGGACACCCCACCAGAAATTTGAAGGATGAGAAGGATTTCAACAAATAGAGATATGAAACAGTGTTTTCCATGCAAGGGGGACAGCCCAGATGAATTGTGGGAGTCCAGGAGCAGAGGGGCAGACAAGGATAAGACCAAGAAACAGCTGCTGCTATTGTACCATCATTTCAGCCATGTCTGACTTGGTGGGATTTTCTTGGCAAAGATACTGGAGTGGTTTGTCATGTCCCTCTATGGCTCATTTTATAGATGAGGAAACTGAGGCAAATAAGGTTAAGGGACTTGCCCAGGGTCACACATCTAGTAAGCTTCTGAGTCTGGGATTTGAAGTCAGGAAGATGTCTTCCTGACTCCGGGTCACTGTTTTAGCTACTACATCATCTAACTGTCCAAGAAACAGCTGGTAGTCCAAGTTAGCTGACGCATGCAGTGTGCACAAAGGGAAACAGTGGGAAATAAGACTGGAAAGAGAGGTTGACGTCACACCATTACCTTGACCACTGAGACATGCCTCTTCTCTGACCTCTGGGAAGGACAAAGGCATCCTCTCCCTCAGCACCTGGGAAGACCAAAATCCCCACCTGCAGCTGCAGAACCCAGAAGAATAAAGGGCAAGGTTGCTCGCCAACCCAATTCCCAAATAAATCACTTGGGGTTCATAGTCAATAAGCCACCTCTAAGCAAAAGCAATAGACATAGATCTGGACAAATAATTTCATTTGCGATGCATTTTCTTTCCTAGGCAGTTCCAGGCTTCATTAGTATGTAGGAGGCTTGAAGCCCCAAAACTCCCTGCTGAGCCTCTGGCTAATTGGAAATTGATCTCTGCTTTTGAGAGGGAGAAGATGATTCTCCAAGCAGGGGAGGAGCACAGGAGGACGTGTAGCCACTTCTAAAGAAGAGGCCAGGAAGTCCTCAGACTATCTTAGACTGGAATTAGAAGAATCCCACAGCTCTAAATCTGAATCACCCTGAGACCAAGTAGAGAAAGTATTGCCTCTCCTATACTTAGAGAGGACAAAAGTTTCAGCAAGACCTATGGGCTGTATGTTGATTTCCTGTATGGGGTGGTGAGTTTATACTGAGCCTGTACTTCTATATTTCTAGGGATAGTGAAGAGGATACATTTATGAAATAGCATCATGGAACTTTAGAAACCATCCTTCTTTGACTGATGAGTAAATTGAAGTTAAGTGATTTGCCCAGGGTTACACAGTTAATAAGGTAGAATTTGGACTCATGTTTTCCTAACTCCAAGTCATTCTTTCTATCCACTATGCTACCTAGCTGTCCTGGGGGCTGGAGTCAGCCATACAGAACTGTGGTTAGGGAATAAAATGAAATTAAGGGGCCCCATAGGGATTAAACCTTAAGAGCTTCTTACAAGTGTCATGGGGTGTGAGCTCTATAAAAGAAAACTCAATGAGACACATAGAAAAGAACAGAAGGTTCAGTAGATCTAGACAAGCAAGATAGCTTTAAAACTAATATATTGAATTTATTATATGCTTTATAAAAGTACACATTTCTATTATAAATGTTTTTAAAATGTAAGCTGTATATGATCAAGATTCATGGTGTCATATACAATCCTCTTACAATCCTTTATATATTGAAATGCTTGTCTTTGTTGAGGTTTGTCAAGTGCAGAAAAAAATAAAAATATTGCATAACACCCTCACCCCAAAAAGTTTCAAAGGAAGAAGCTCCCCAGATGTGTCCTCTGCCTTCCTCACCCTGCGTTAAGCCACTGAATTTCTGACACAGAGTTATCAATGCTGGGGTGGAGGTGAGACCACTCAATTGGACCCCCTTCGACTGTCAAATAGGGTCCCAGGTTAATGAGACCAGTCATATATCTCACGAGACCCACCTCACATATAGCAGTGTCTTTTAATACAAAAGCTTAGCTACAATAAGGACTATTTCTCAGGCCTGGAAGGACGACCCAAAAAAAGAAGGATTAGTGATTTCCCCCCCTCCCCCAACTGCCCCACGGCAGCACTTACTGAAATCTGCCTTCTGGAGTGAAGTAGAGAGGAAGCCATTATCTTTAAGAGATAGGCACCCCACATCCAGTAAAAAGACTAAGGTTTTTAATGGTAAATAAGCATGAGTCACAGCAGTCTACCAGGGAATGCTCTGCAGAGGACAGCCCCAATTCTGGACAATGGGTCGTTGACCCTATCTGTGCGGGAACATTATGACCTATCATTAGTTCAACCCCATACGAGTTCAGTATCCTGATTTCCTCCCCAATTTTGATTCTCCTGATTTCCTCAGAGCTTTAGCACATTCCTAAGTCCAGTCTTCTCTCTGGGCATTCCCAAAATGCTACTACCAAAGAAAGGTAGAATTTTCTCTTCTGTGGCTGTTGTAATGATGATGATGATGGCCCTTATTTAGTAGTAGTTTAAGGTTTCCAAAGCATTTTACAAACATTATCTCATGTGAACCTCACAACAATTCTGTGAGTTAGGTGTTATTATTATTTTCATTTTGTAGATTAAAGAATTGAGGTTAAATGACTTGCCCACAGTAACAGTTATCAAGTATCTAAAGCAAGATTTGAACCCAGGCCTTATTGCCTGCAAGTCAAGCTCTCTGAATGCTATGCAATACTGATACAGAGTGACCTGTCTTTTGTCCCTCTCTCCATTTGTCTCTTCAGATCTCATCTCACTACAGAAACCTTCCCCACCTCCTCTCTGTTGTTCTCCTCCCTTTCAGCCCCTACTTCCTAAGCCCCTCCTGTCCAAGCGTGTCTCAGACTTGATTATTGGTTAAATGATAAAATATTTTCATTTGTTTGCCAGTTTACAATTTTGCTCTCAGGAATTTGTCTTAGCATGACTTGAAGTTTTGAATAGACAGATGGATAGAGTGCATATGTCTATAAATACACATCTATGCATGTGTATATATACATAAACATATATGTCTATGCACATATATGTGTATATGTATATACATATAGGGGTTGAAGACCTGGGTTCAAAACCTGCCTCTTACGCATCTATATGTGTTGATTATGGGACCCTGGCCAAGTTACAATCTCTCATTGTCCCCAGCTGACTCTCTAAGACTGTATAGAAGTTGCAAAACAGATTCTATGCATTCAATCAATTGAGCATTTATTAAGCTTACTAAGTATCAGGCACTCTAAGTGCTAAATGCTGGGGATACAAAGAAAGTAGAAAGATAGTGCCTACCCTCAAGGAGTTTCCATTCTAATAGGGAAGATAACATGTACATAAATACATATATGCAACATACATGTAAAATAGATACCATGTAAGATTAGGAGAGTAGACACAATTAACTGAGAGGACTGGGAAAGGCTTTTTGTAGAAGATGGCTCTGAGCAGAGTTTTGAAGGATTGTATTGGTTGAAGAAATTCTTGGCTAAGAGCTCCTTCCAATCTTAAACTAATAAAGTCATAGAAAAACTATATATATGTATATATATATATATATATATATACACACAATGTTAGCTAAGTGTGGTTCATCCTTCGTTGCCGAAGAAGACCACGCCATCAGAGAAATGATGACATGACTTGCATTTGACTTTGTTTTGAGTGAGGGAGGGCTGTGCAGGTCAACAGCTTCACTTCTCCTCCAGAGCCATCTGAATCCAGTGACCAGACATTCATCAGGATGACTGGAGATGACCCAGGTTGAGGCAATTGGGGTGAAGTGACTTGCCCAAGGTCACACAGCTAGTGAGTGTCAAGTGTCTGAGGTGAGATTTGAACTCAGGTCCTCCTGACTCCTGCACTGGTACTCTATCCACTGCACCACCTAGCTGCCCATATATACAATGTACGTGTATATTGTGCATATATATATGGATAGATGTGTACATACATACATATTTCTTCTCAATGTCAAAGAACATGAAGTCCTTGGAAAGGATCCCGCCAACCCAGGACTAAGGGCAATAGTGATGAAAAGTGGTACACTGGAATGGCCCCAACTCTGGAGTCAGAAGCTTTGGATTGGAATATTGGCTCTCCTTCTTACTACCTATATGACCTTGGGGAAGTCACAAAGTGCTATGCATGTAATAGATACTTAATAGCTGTTTGCCAAATTGAACTTAATTTTTCAATGCCTTAGTTTCCTCATCTCTAAAATTAGGTTTAGAGTTTTTTTCTATGGTCTGTCCCAACTTTAAATCCTACAGATAATAATGTGACTCTGCAGGTGTAAGGTACGACTTCCCTGATCAATCAATCAATAAGTATTTATTAAGCACCTACTATGTACTAGACACTGTGTGAGCATAGTCTCTCCCCTAACATACACATATATAGGTGTAACCATCCTTCTGGAAAGTCTTGGGATGGCTGCCTTGTAAAGGGAAGCAATACAACTCCCAGGATCTTTAGCAACTTGAACCTCCTTGTAAGCCAGCCCATTCCAAGCTTTGCCAGAAGGACTGCTATATTCCTTTTTATATATATAACACATATCAGATAACATTGTGGGGGAAGTTACAAGCAACTGGGGAGAACAAAAAGGGCTTCACGTTGGAGTTGAGCTGAGCTGAAAACTGAGGACAGTAAGAGGTGCAGGTAGGGAAGGAATACATTCCAGGAAGGGGGGATGGCCTTTCAAAGTCACAGACCCAGGAAATAGAGTGTCATGTAGCAAGAAGGCCAGTTTGGCTAAACCAAATTATGAGTGAAGGAGAGTGACGTGTAGTAACGCATAATCATAATTACACATATGTACCTGATAATTCCTAGCAAACATATTCAGATATTTGTAGTAATAAGGATGGGACGGGAACACACCTGGAAAATGGTATAAACACAGTCCAGGACCCACCTTTTGAAAGACAGGCAAGGCCAGGAACCTCAAATAGATTTGATAATTAGGGAATCATTTTAAAGAACTCAATACAGTTGATCCTTTGTACCTGACTTTGTGAAACAGATGTGCTGGGCAGAATTTGGGAGTTTTCCTAAAGCAACAGGCCACTTCTGTATCTTCCCAGAGATTTAGTCTACCCAAAGAGCAACTGGGCATTTTCTGGAAGTCTGTGAGCAGAACCGTGAGCAGATCTGCTCTGAGGGAAGAGAAAAGAGAGCCAGGGGCCCACCATCCCCTGTAAACTGTCCAATGGTGTGGCCAGCTTACCTATCCAAACCCATGCCTACTCAGAACAGATCTATTCTATACTACCCTACCCTTATGCTGGTTCCCAAAACAACCTCTCGACAGAGCTCTCTATAGTTCCATGTGAAAAGATCAGGAGCAGGGATGTGAGGTTATAATGTTAGCATATCTGCAAGATGAATGGTGAAGATGAAAGAACCAAGTAAAAAGTACAGCGAGAAGACAGCAAAAGTCTATAGATATTATGACACTTTTTTAAAAGCACAGTATGCAACAGAAGAGAAAGGGAAAACCTCCTTCTATTAAAACTGGAAAAATCAAGTCAAGGGGCACAGAATTGCAAAATCTCAGGCATGGAAGGGGGCCTCAGAAACCATCTAGTCTAACATAAATCTGCTCTCTAATTCCTCAATTCTGCTTCCACTTGAAGAGCCTCAGGGTTGGAGGATTCGCTACCTACTAAGGCAGCCCATTTTACTTGGGACAGCTCTGATGGTTAAGAGACTTCTCATTAAGACATGGAACTGAAATCTGCTTCTGTTTCATTTGTCATGTACCACTCCTTATTATGCAAATATGGCCAAGTAGCAGTAATCTCTCTTGCACGTGACAGCCCTCCATAAGCATGAAGAGAGCTTGATCCTGTCATCTCCGAGTCTTCCCTTCTCTAGGCTAAATATTCTCAGGTCCCTTACTCAATTAGAGTTTCCTGACATCCTGGTCACTATCATCTGGATACATTCCACAGCATGATGGTTCTTCTCAAAATACAGCCCCCAGAAATGAACACAACAGTCCAGATGGGCTGACCAAGGCATCACCAGAACCAGCACCTCCACTGTCAGTAACAGGTAATCTGTAGCACCTACTTCAAAAGGTTGTGAAGACTTGGAAGTTGTGAAGATTTGGGAGTTTTAGCAAATAATAAGTATCAATTGTGTCATATGATGAAAAAGTTAATGTGAATGTATACCACATGAAGAGAAAATAAAGCTGATGCTTATGTACTGCTTTAAAATATTCTTTTATCTTGTACTGATGTCTTTTATTTTTATATCATTCATTCATTTATTTGCTTATGAATATATCTTTATCTCCTGGCCAACAAGGCTTTCCTTGTAACAAAGATTAAAAGAAGGGGGAAAAAATCAGTTCAGTCCAATTTAGCAATACAGTACAAGATAATGAATGAGATAATGTGGGGAAAGCACTTTTGCAAATGTTTAAATACTCACTAAAGCAGACCAGGAAAATAATGCCCATAAAGACTACGACAATGTAAACAGATAGAGCACTAGATCTTGACTCAGGAAGATTTGAGTTCAAATGTGGCCTCAGACACCTACTAGCTGTGCGACCCTGGGCTCTTCTGTTGGCCTCAGTTTCCTCATGTGTAAAATGGAGCTAATAATAGCACCTCCCTGCCAGGGTTGTTGTGAGGATCAAGTGAGATAATGTATATAAAGTGCTTAGCAAATGTCTACCATAAAGGAGGTGCTATGTAAATATTAGCTGTTATTGTTATTAATTATAGTAACTAAACGTGGCCTCAGAAAAGACTTGAGAAAATATACCTGACTCACTTCATTGCTAAGGCAGGGGATTATGGGTATAAAATATTATACACACTATATTGTTAGGTTGAACTGAACTGGGTTTTTTTTCTTCTTTTTCCTCTTTTAATTTTTGTTTTGTAACAAAAAGACTTGCTGGTTAGGAGATGGGAAGAAAGAGAGATAGTCATACATAAATGGGTGCATAGTATAAAAATAAAGAATCTGTACAAGAAATAAAGAAAAAACTTTGAAGCACTACAAAATACAAAAGCATGAGTTAATTATTTTCTCTTCACATAGCATACATTCACATTAGCTTTTTTGCCATATGGCACAACTGACATTTACTATTTGCTAAAACTCCCAAATTTCCCCATAGACCAGTATCTCTCTGTCCCTCCTTGTTGTTGTCTAGGCTTGACTTAGACTTGATCTAGTGATTTGGGTTTGGAACTGGAACAAAATAATGATAACAACATTTACATAATATTTACTATGTGCCACGCACTGTGTTAAATGCTTTACAATTATTATCCCATTTGTTCCTCATAACAACCTTGGAGGTAGGTGCTATTGATATGCCCATTTTACAGATGAGGACACTGAGGCAAACAGAGGGTAAGTGGCTTCTCAGGGTCATGCAATTATTAAATGTCTGAGGTAATATTTAAACACAGTGCTTCCTGAATCTAGACACTGTAGTCTATCCACTATGGCTACTCCATAGGAGACACTTATAGAACCAAAAATGGTTATCAAAAGAAAATTTGCTTAGCCATTGCATGGAAAGCATATTCAGCATGGATATGGAACTTGGTTGCAGTTACCTTCCCTCTGTATTTACCCTAGTAGGTTGGTGCCAAGAGAAGATAGAGTGCCAGGTTTGGAGTCAGGAACATTTATCTTCCTAAGTTCAAATTCAGCCTCAGACACTTACTAGCTGTGTGACCCTGGGCAAGTCATCTAACGCTGTTTGAGAAACTGTCTTTTGCTCCTTTTTGAAATCCCCAGGACTTAACACAGTGCTTGGCACATGGTAGGTGCTTAATAAATGTCCATTGATTTATTGACCCTTAACAAGGATGACTACGGATAGAAGGTTGTCTTGGCAGTCCCAAAAATCTGGATTTAAGTGTTGCCTCTAGAAAGCGTAACCATGGGAATACCTGAACTATGAGCTGCTGATCTACATTGGTGAAGGAACTTTCCATGTCAGGAACTCCCCATTCTGATGAAATTGTTGGTCTGAACCCATTTGGATTTTGAGTGAGAGGACCTAGGTTCAAACCCCAGATCTATCATTTACTTCCTGTGTAGCCAGGGACAAGTCACTTAACCTCTCAGAGGTTCACTTTCTTTATCTATAAAATCAGGGGATTGATCTAGGTGTCCCTTCTAGATGTAGATTTCTATATAAGTGTAGATTTATGAATGATATGCATGTATATGTGATATATCAGGCTGAGCTTGAGAGTCAGTTGAGAGTTGGTCATAACTGAAAATGAGTGAATCCTGTCTCTTGGATTAAATGATAACGGCAGGGATGATGGGATCTATTCCCCCACTTCCAGAAAAGAAAAAGAAAAACTTAAGTCTTCATTCGTCCCCCTGTGGTCAAATTCTAACTTTGAAAATTTCACTTTACCCCTTTTGATTTGAAAAAGTATCAGGGAAGAGGGTTTGGGAACCCCCCTTTTCTCTCCCAAATTCAGTTTTTTCTGTTTTTTCCCTGAAGACCAACCAGCATGCAGTCTGCATATTAATCAAGAAGTTCTTAATTCAGTCAGGAAGCAGCAGACAGAATAATAATTATGGTAATCATAAGAGGAAGAACATGTTCATTTACATAGCACAACAATATCATTTTTCCATACAACGTGCCATGCATCTTCTCACAGTAGTGGGGCACTGAGATGGTGCTGACTGCTATTCTTGGGGAAAAATCAAACCCAAAGAAATTAGGGGGCTTGTCTAAAGTTACAGTGAGTCAATGGGAGATCAGGCTCTAGATTTACATCTGCCTTGGCTCACAGTTGACCGGGCAAAGCATAATTTTAATGCAAATAGAGTTTTCACAGTCTTCTAGAAGAAGGATCAGCATTTCTTAGGTGACTGCTATGTATCAGGTGGTGGGCTAAGAGCTTTACCAATATTATCTCATTTGATCCTCACAAAAGCCCAACGAGGGAGGGATTATTATTATTTACATGTTTTTAGATGAGGTTAAGCAGACCAGGGAATCAATTTGCCCAAGGCCATACAGCTAGGAAATGTCTGGGTTTGAATTTGAAGTCAGATCTTTCTGAATCTGGATTCACCACTCCATCCACCAAGTCACCTAGCTGCCTCTGGACAAAGGAGACCCTACCTTTAGAATGATATTGGCAGCCTGTAACAGTAGCTCACCTATTATATAGCATCTGCCCTAAAACTGTAGCTATAATAGAAAACTGTCCATTCTCTTAGGAAATAATATATGTAAAATATTTTGTAAACCTTAAAGTTCTTTGTAAATGAGTTACTATTCTTATTATTTCTGAGAACCATAGAGGTTTTCCCTCAGAACTTCTATTTAAGCAGAGTGAACGTTTGTGGGGAAAGAAGGAAGAAATGTACCAGGAACTATGCTAAGTGTTTTATAAATATTATCTCATTTGATAATGAGTAGCCTATCATGCCAACTGAACCTGAGATCAGGTTCATGACAATCAACCCCACCTTGTTAGTAAATTCACTAAAGTGGGCACCAATATCTGTACACATGTATTTAGGAGTTGTATGGGTAGAAGTACCCAGTATGAAAGAAAAAAGATAATCTAGTTTATGATCTTATTTCTTATTTAGCTATGTGTATCTCCTTTCCCCAGTTAGAATGTAAAGGCAATAACTATGGAATTGGTTTTTTTCTTTTTTTGGAGAAAAATATTAAATCCTCATAGCCCACTGTGGCCAAACTCCAGTTAAGATGGTGGCTTATAGCACTTTCTGTGATGGCAAAGAATTGAAAGTTGAGGGGATGCCTGTCAATTGGGGAATGACTAAACAAGTGGTGGTATATGATTGTGATGGAATACTACTGTGCTATGAGAAATAATGAGTAGGATGTTTTCAGAAAAACCTGAAAAGACTTACATGACCTGATACAAAGTGAAGTGAGCAGAACCAGGGGAACATTGCACACAGTAATAGCAATATTGTACAATGATCAACTGTGAATGATTTAGCTATTCTCAGCAACATAAAGATCAAAGGCATTTCCAAAGGATTTATCATGAAAAATGCTGTCTACCTCCAGAGAAATAGCTGATGGAGTCTGAATGCAGATCAAAGCATATTTTTAAATTTTCTTTATTTTTCTTAGGTTTTTTTGTCTGTTTTCTTTCACAACATGGTTAATATGGAAATACATTTTGCATGACTGCATATGTATAACCTACCATAAAATTGCTTACCTTCTCAATGAGGGGAGAGGGGAGGGAGGGAGAGAATTTGGAATTCAAAAATTTTAAAATTCAATGCTAAAAATTTTTACATGTAATTGAAAAAAACTAAATATTGAAAAAAAAAAAGATGGTGCCTTGTGACTAACCACAAGATAAGTAAATGTGCCCTCAGTTCTCTACTCTAGCATGAGTCCAAAAGGTGGAATTGACTTTCTGGATTGACTGTGGTCCTTGGAGGCCATATATGGAAAGGCAAAAGGTAGTAATATGTAGAACATTGGATTTGGAGTTCAGGGGACCTGAGTTCAAATTCCATCTCTGCCACTTACTTCCTGAGTGACCTTGAGCAAGTCCTCAACTTCTTTAGGATTCAGTTATCCTACCTATAAAATAAGAGGACTGAATCACTTCTAAAAATCATGATCAGTTCTAAATCTTTACTGTATTGCTACCGGAGGAACCAGGGGCCTCATCTAGCTCAGTGAATAACTGAATCAGAATCTCCTCTGCCATAAAACTGACAAGTGGTCATCCAAGTTCTACTTGCAGGTAATCCACTACCCACCAAAGCAGCCCATCCCCACTTTGGACTAACCTTCTAAGATTTTTCCTAACGTAAAACCTAAATTTCCCTCTTTGTTGCTAATTCTATTGCCAAGAAGAATGATTTCTAATTTTTGTATTTTTCAAAAGACTTCAGGGTCTCCCCTCTCTCTTTCAAGCATACTCCTGTTTTGTCTATAACATGTTAGAACCAAAAATCTTGAGCAGGAAGGGACCTCAGAGACCATTTTGTCCAATCCAATTATTTTGCAGATGAGGAAACTGAGACCCATGAAGGTTAAGTGGCTCACCTATGGTCAGATAGATAATAAGCATCAAAAGCAGGTTTTGAACCAAGATACTCAGATTCCAAAGCCAGAGCTTTGCTTTCCATCCTGGAGCAACTCCTTACATCTCCCTTGGTCTCAGTTTCCTCAGTTTTTTCTTCTATAAAATATGAGGGACTGGACTAGATAATCTCTAAAATGGCTTCTAGTTCTAATCCACGATCCAAATAAGGCAGGTGCGTCTGAGACTGGGAGTCGGCTTATGGGTTCTGCAGTCTCTGTGTGTTTTGACCACCATCTAGTGGACAACTAGGCAACCTTCAGGAATTCCTAAAACCACAGTTCTAAACTCATGGAATAACCATCATTTTTTAAATGCAACTTCCTCATGTAGTGACAGGTTGTAACAGGTCTAATTCCAAGAGATTCCTTTGGCATTCGGGCCTAAAGAAAGAGTGAGGCAAGGTAGTATGGAGGAAAGAGTGATAAAAGTCAGTAGTGACTTAGTGAACCAAAGATGCTAATACAAGAAGGCAAATTTTACCTCAATTTCCATTAAATAAGACTCAGTAGAATTAAGAACCATAGTTGAAATATACTCTGGTAGAGTTCTAAAGCTCTAAAACTGTCAGTCTGATGCTTACTCGCTTGTCCACAGGCAGCTAGGTTGTGCTATTGTGATCTGTGTGCTATATGTGTGATCTGAGCTTGGAGTAAGGAAAACCTGAGTTCAAAAGTGGAGTCAGACACTAATTGTGTGACCCTGGACAAGTCACTTAAGCTCTATTTGCCTCAGTTTGTTTGTTTGTTTTTTTTTAATCTGTAAGATAGGGATAATAAAAGCACCTAACTGCCAGGGTTGTTCTGAGGATGAAATGAGATAATATTTGTAAAGTGATCAGCACAGTACCTGGTACATAGTAGGAACTATATCATTGTTAGCTGTTATTATTAACCCAGAAGTTTCCAAAGTTGAGGCTGTGTCACCCTGGTAGGAAAATGCCTTGATCCTAAGGCAGTTGTAGCTACTCTAAAGGCTGTGTGTTGTTAACAAGTCTGCGAGTTAGAAGGTAAATTGCTGGAATCCCACTGCCACCTCCGACCACCCCACACAATGTAGTCTCCAACACAACTACACCAACCCCTTCATTCAATCTAGACAAACACCACCTCTCTCAAATCCCTTCCACCACTGGCATACCGTGGTTATACTATTAGCCACTGTAGTGGGAGCAATACATTAATGACTCTTCATATGAGTTTAGCCAGTTGTTTATTAACTGTCTTTCAGATTTAATTGATTTGGGGACTAAGTCATGGCTTCTGGGTGATCTGATATAAAAAGCTAGGTGGAACTCCAGCTGGGCCACCACCCTGGCCTTCAGAGGCAGAGGAACTATGCTTAGCTGAATCAAGTGTCCTTATTGAAAATCCTTCCCTTTCCCTTAAGTAAATCTCATTTTGTTGAATGCTAAATGTTCCATAAATATTATTTAATGTCAGGCCTAGAGGCCTAAGGGCTACCCGAGTCTTACCTTACCTATCTCAGGTCTTCGGCTGGCCAAACCGGATAAACGTATGAGAGAAGAGACTTTCCAGAGTCGAACAAGGGTTAGGCTTTATTCAGGGTCTTGGTTACATGTGCAGGGTAAATTCTTCCTTAGGAGAGAGGAATCCTCTTCCCAAGGAGGCAAAGATCTTAAGTGGAAGAGGGAGAGAGGGGAGAGGGAAGAGAGAAGAGAGAAGAGGGAAGAGGGGCCTTCTGTACTCTAAGGGCCCCTCAGCGCTAAGAGTGCCTTCAGGCTTTCCTGACCCTACTCAAGCTCTCCCGCTGCATAGTTTGCACCTGAATACCGTGCCTGTTAGACAACAATAGGTGTGCTCAGATCCTGGGCCAATCTCGAGGGTGGGGATGTTCTCTCCCAGCACGTTTCCCACGGGAAGAGACGGAAATGCACGAGATAGCTCGGTCTCACACCTCAATTCCCTGCTGTTCCCTGGGGGGCCTCATGAGAACTCTAAGGTTTAGAAGTCCTCACCTTTACCTGCCCGAGACTGTCCACATGGAACTGAGCTTACACCCCCAACAATTTAATCCCAATCTAGAACCTTAACTGAGCCTGGATATTCCTGTAGCAGTTATAAACTAATCCCAACTCAGCAGCTGTTCAGGCAAGTCATTCCTAACCCTCACACAGTGCTTAGAATAACGCTTTAATAAATGCTTAATCACACACACACACACACACACACACACAGAGCTTCCCCAAACCCTGCTTAGGATCCCAGCTACCACAAGGCACCCTCAGAAGGTGGTCTTCTCACTTTAGGACAGAGGCCAATAAGACACTATTGATGGCACCACCATCTTTCAGATCACCCAGATTTTAATCTTCAGTGTTTTGATACTGACTGACAAAATACCTTAGATCTAGAAACTGGGGCAGCCAAGGGGTTTCTAAATAAATGGTGGAGAAGGGGTCCTTAAGTGACCAGTAGAGAGCTGGGGAACCTGTGGTCTCGAGGCCATAAGTGGCCTTCCAGGTCCTTGAGTATGGCCTTTTGACAGAGACTAAGTCTCACAGAACAAATCCTTTTATTAAGGGGATTTGTTCCTTGAAGTTTGGATCCAAGCAAAGAGCACTTCATTCTGGCTGTTTTGCCCTTCATGCCATAAATCCCAAAGGAAGGAGGCTAGAACATGAGGAGCTACTTTGGAAACTGGTCTAGCCCAAGGTGGCTTTGTTTACAGGGTAAGATTTGCAGGGTGGAACTCAGGGTGCAGTTCTGCTCGCTCTAATAAAGAGTAAATATCGTAAGAGTAGGAATGCAAGGACATTACTGAAATTCTGACATTGTTAAGATCATTTAAGGAAGTTGGCAAGTAACATTGGTATTCACAGTGTTCTGTCATTATATTAACAATTTTTCTGTCAAAGGGAAAGTCCATCATGTACGTTTAAACAATCAACTTTAAAAGTACAAGTTAGAATGGGAAGACATGGCTAGACAATAATTCAGTTGAAAAATATCTGGTAGCATGTGAAGCCACTATGTCTATAGCCTTCTAAGGTTTGCAAAATACAAATATTTCATTTTATCTTCACAATAACTCTTAAGCAAAACAGGAAGGTAGAAGGAGAAGGAAAAAAAGAAATTTACATGATAATTTTATTATATATTTAAAAGGAGTAGCAAGATGTACGTAATAGATTTGCTGTTTCATGTGTAATCATTTTTTTACTATAGTATGTTATGGAAATGCTTGTTTTAGTCCATAAATTAAAAATAGACTTTTTTTTTTTAAGAAAAGGAGTTAACAGTGTGATATGACAGCCAACGGAGTTAATGTGATCATTGATTAATTATGTTGAAAGAGTATGGGACCAAGGAATCCCTGCTGTACTCTACCAGATTCAGAATTCACCAAGAGGATTGATCTCCTACAATACTGGACATGACACTTCAGGATGGACACTGATAAAGTGGAGAACTTCTGGAGGGTGGCAAGGAGATCAGCTGACCTTTCTACGGCCTAAGTCTTCCAAGGCATTTTGTATATACAGTTATCCCTTCTACATCTCAACCTTCCCCATCATGGTTTCAATATATCACAGATTAGCCTAAGAAATTAAATGGGAATTTGGGGGGAGTTTTGCAGAAGGCCAGCAGACAACACAGGAAAAGTTTAGAAACTCAGAAATGCAAAAAATGTGTCTGATATTGTATAATATCAACATATTGTATCTTTTAATACCATAATAATTCAGACTTCTTCTCTGGTGAAAAGAGGAGATCAAAAATATTTTTTGCAAATTTTCCAAATTGCGGGGTCACGTCGCACCTAACCCCTGTGATATGGAAAGGATAAACTGTATTATCTCATGATCTTCACAGCAATCCTAAGAAGAATGCACAATTATTATCCCAATTTTACAGATATGGAAACTGAGACCTCAGAGAAGTTAAGGTCACACAAATAGTAAGCAACTGAGTCAGGAATTAAAGAAACTTCTCTACTCCGAAGCCCAGTATCTTCACTTTATCCGCTCCCATATTTGAAGGAGGTAGCCAAAGCTAGGTGGCCCCATGGATAGAGTGCTGGGCCTAGAGTCAGGAACAACGGAGTTCAATTGTAACCTCAGATAGGTTCTAGCTGTATGACCTTGGGCAAGTCATTTAAGCTCTATTAGCCTTAATCTGTGTTGGTGCTGCTGTTGTTTTGTCCTTCACTCTCCAGGAGGACTACATGCCATGACTTGCAAGTGAGTTGGATTTAAGTGAGGGAGGGCGGGAGAGATCACCAGCCTCACTTTCTCCTCCTGAGGCATACTAGAAAAGGAAATGGCAAACCACTCCAGTATCTTTGCCAAGAAAACCCAATGGACAGTATGGTCCAACCGGGTCATGTAGAGGACATGACTGAACAACACATACTTTTAAAAAAGAAACCTTAAGATTGAAGCTAGAAATAAAATAGTTACAGTATTATAAAATACTGTAACTATTTTATTTCAAAGTGTCCTGGGCTGTCTGGAACCAGGAGATTATTCTGTTTTGCCCCTGAAGCAGAATTAGAATCTATTTGTATACTCCATTGAAAAGAAGATTTAGGCCTGATAAAACAAATTTTCCTAACCACAGGCCTATCCCAGACTAAAATGGGCCGCCTCAGGCTCTTCAACAAAGGCTGGAAGTTGTACTTCCCCAGAGCGCTTGATCTCTCTCTCTCTCTCTCTCTCTCTCTCGTCTCTCTCATCTCTCGTCTCTCTCTCCTCTCTCTCTCTCTGTCTCTCTCTCTCTCCCTCCCTCCCTCCCTCTCTCCCCTCACCTCTCTCCCCCCTCCTCCCTCCCTCCCTCTCTCTCTCCCTCCCTTGATCTCTCTCTCTCTCCCTCTCTCTCTCTCGTCTCTCTCACTCTCTCTCTCCCTCTTTTCTCTCTCTCTCTCTCTCTCTCTCTCTCTCCTCCCTCCCTCTCCCTCCCTCCCTCTCTCCCTCCCTCTTCTCTCTCTCTCTCTCATCTCTCTCTCTCTCTCTCTCTCTCTCTCTCTCTCTCTCTCCCTCTTTCTCTCTCTCTCTCTCTCTCTCCCTCTCTCTCCTCCACTCCAACTGCTGAGCTCCCTCAATTCAAGTCCCAACCTTCTACCAGAAACATTCTCTGACTCCTTTTTTAATTCTAGTGCCTTCCCCCCATTAATTATTTCCTACTTATGCTGTATATGTTTGCTTTGTGCATATTGTACTATTAGATTATAAACTCCTTGAGTGCAGGAAATGGAAACAGTCTGGCACACAGTAGGCATTTAATAAATGATGATTGCTTTGCAGATTCTTGGAGGGAGTGGGGAGTGTTATGGTGTGATTCTGTGATTCTGGAGTTGGACTAAGGTCCCTTCTGCGGAGACCTTTCTTGTTTTTGTTTCTAGTAAGAAGCCCTCAAGGGGCATTTAGAATAAATGGGTGGATGTTACTGGAAGGCAGGGTCCCACTCAGCACAATATCTTAACTTCACCTGGCACTGTTCAGTGACACATGTATAGGAACAGAGGAGCCAGATGGCAGGAATAATCCTGAGCTGGGGCTTGGCAAGGCATAAGTGAAGATATAACTAGATTTTCTGCCATTCTGCCTCACTTAAGTCCAATTTATGAGCAAGTCAAAAATCACCATGATGTCATTGCTCTTCTTGGTCAAACAACAACAGCTGTCTTAAGGAAACAGATCATAAAGCCAATACAGAAAAATTCTCTTATCACTTCATTGTGACATGATTTCTAAATAGGCTCTAAATTTCCTTGGACTCTTGAAATTACATATCTGGCTTTTAACTGGAGCCTTTGATAACAACAATAATAATAATATACTTTTGTACAACAGTTTACAGTTTGCAGAGTACTTTCATATATTCTTATCATCCCTATTTTATAAGTGAGGAAAGCTGAAATTAAAGGAATGTGTAAAAAAACACATTTTATTGATACTTCTTTCCTTTTTCATATCACTATCACTTCCCAATGATTCGGCCACCACCATCACCATCACAAAGGGAACTCTAGCTAGTAAACAAAGCACTACATTGGCCATGTCTGACAATATTTGCTTCATCCTATAACAATAGTCCAGTGTCACTCTAAAGAGAGGAGAGGGCAAGGCTTTGCCAATAGCTCACTAAAGTCATGGGAGTCACTGCATTGATTAAAGTTCTGAAGTCTTTCTATGTTGTTTTCATATACTTCCATTGCCACTCATCATGCAAATTATTCTCTTGGTTCTATATACTTTACTCTGCATTGATTCATACAAATTTTCCCAAATTTATCGTAATTCTTAATTTTCATCATTTCTTATGGTACAATAACAGCCCATTAGACTCACACGCAATTTGTTCAGCCATCTTCCAAATTGACAGGCAACTGTGTCTTTTCCTTCCAGTTCTTTGCTATTACAAAAAGTTGTATCTATGGGTGCTTTTCCTTTGTCTTTGACCTCCTAGTAGTGACATCATGGAATCTATGGATATGTTGGGTTTGGTGACTTTTTAAGTACAATTCCAAATGATTTTCCAGAAAGGCTGATCCAATTCACAGCTCCTCTAATGATGCATTAGTGTATAAATCTTCTCACAGCCCTGCCAATATTTACCATTTTGTCTTTACTCATCTTCCACAGTCTGATGGGTGTGACAAGAAACCTCAGGGTTGTTTAAATTTGCATTTCTCTTATTATTAGACAAAGTGGTCTATCATTTTCACATGAGAGACTCAAGGGAAGAGAGATATCTACTTTCTTATGCACATTCAATTGTAGTTCAGTCTCTCCTGAGTCATCAGTCTTCCCAGAACTGAAGCCAATTGGAAAGCTCTTCATCATCACAGAGTATTAACCCTGAGTTAATCATGGGCATCCAAATTTCCATGTGTCAGATTGGAACTAAGTTGGAAATATCTGCACATACTTCATGTAACTCACCTAGAAGGTCAAATTGGAGCACAATCTAAGGACTTGGACCTTATTATTAGACAGTTCCACTATACTTATATATACTGAATATCAGATATTTACCAAATATATTTGTTACAAAGATTTTTCCAAATTAACTGCTCTTCTATTCTAGCTGCATTGATTTTGCTTATGCAAAAGTTTCACCTTTTATATAATTGAAATTGTACATTTTATCCTCTGTGATCACCTTTTTCTTGAGTTCAACTAATAATTCTTTTCCTAGGCATAGCAGTACAATGTACTTTCTTCATTGTTCTCTAATTTTTTTATGGTGATCTTTTACATTTAGTTTATGGATCCATTGGAGCTTATTGTTACATATGGTGTATAACATGAATTTGATATGTGATATTTGATAGGCAGATTCTCAGACTCTTCTCACACTCAGGATCCCTTTACACTCTTAAAAATTATTCAGGACTCCCCAAAGAGCTTATGTTTACATGAATTATATCTATTTATATTTACCATATGAAAAATTGAAATATCTTCATAGTATTATATATCATTTTCACCCCCATTTATCAAAGACTCACCAGGAATCTTGTTCATAATAAACTCACTTCTTAGACTGAAAGAAGGTCTGAGTGGTCAAATTCTTTCAAGGTAGACCTGATAATGCAGTTTAAGGGGTTCCGGGACTCCCTAAGAACTGAAGTACAGGAGAGGGTCATCTGGAATGAATTCTCACACTCAAGCATTCTTCAAGTTAAGTTGGCAAAGGTTTACTTTAGTGTCAATATGGCAGGCAGAACTCCCTAGGGAACTTGCATTCCTTAAGGAACTTGCAACTAAACAGGAGTGATACTTAAACTTATATAGGAAAAGTAGTGGATTATCTGATAGATATGCTAATCAGATGACAACTAACAACATTGGTCACTGGTGTCATTCACTAGTGGAAACCAGGAGAAGGGGTTTCTCAGGGTTGTAATTTTGGTCTGTTACATCTGTAGCAAGATAACTTTGAGAGCTGATGTCTATAGCTTGACCTCTGGATTAAATAGGATAACTTTGATAGTTCTGTGGTTACAAGATAGTCCTGTTTTTACAAGAGAACTTCTGCAAAGGTCAGCTTGTTCTTGTTGTGGGGAAAGAAGGTTTGTGTTACTAGAACCCATTCATGAGTAATTGTGGGGATAGGTAGTTTGTCTTACTAAGGCCAGCTTATAAGTAATTGCTAAGCATAGTGTCCTTGGACTGGGGAGAAAACTGTCAGGGTTAGCATTTTGAAGCAAGAGAGAAATGTGATCTTGGGATTCGGGTCCAAGCACAAGCACCCAAGCACCCCATTAGACTTACCCTGTAACTTTGCATTTCAAGGTTCCTAGCACCCCTAAAACACATCAATACTACTTTCTAATTTTCCTAGTAGTGTTTGTTGAGTTGCCTAGAGTCCTTCCTTACACCAGAATTTAGTAATCTTGGTTTTATGGAATGCTTGGTTAAAGTGCTCATAGGTCCTGCTTACCTCAGAATCAAATAGTTTTAATTGTTATAGTGTGACATTATAGTTTGAAATCAACTTAGAGAAATTACATGACTTTCTTGAGGTTACACACTGTAAGTAACAGTACTTTGACTAAACCCATTATCTTCTTATAGAGTAGGGCTCTTTATATACCACACTGTCATGGTTTACGTGCAGCACAAAGAAGGTCAGGTCTTTGATCCCCACGTAAACCAGTTACTTCAGATTTTTACATAGCCACTGGCTTCACCCCAATTTAGTCCAGCCCTCTCATGAACATGGCTACTACTGCACCACTGGGAAACAAAAGATGTCTAGGTTATATTCATCCTCGATTGTTGTTGTCCAACCATATCTTTGTGATCCCATTTTCTTGGCAGAGATACTGGAGTGGTTTGCCATTTCCTTTTCCAGCTCATTTTACCAGAAAAGGAACTGAGGCAAACAAAGTTAAGTCACTTTCTCAGGACAACCCAGCTAGCAAGTGTCCAAGGCTAGATTTGAACTCACAAAGATGAGTCTTTCATGACTCTAGGCCCAGCACTCTACCTACTACACTGGGCTCCCCAGTCCAAGGGGACAGTTTTTTCCCCAGTCCTTCTGCCTTTTATCATACAGCTCTTTCCACCTATGCTGCCTCTCCAAATACTTTCCATTCTTACTCCTAACTATCCAAATGCTGACTTTCCTTCAAGGTCTAGCACAAATCTTACATCCACTAGCAGACTTTCTATTATCAAACTGCTTAAATCCTTTCTTCATCTATTGAATTTAAATAAGCATCGTACCATTTAGCACTGGTTTATTTTTGCGTTCATTTTGTAGCCCTCCAATAAAGTATTATTCTTAAGTCTCTTTTAAGGCCAGGTGGTGGTCCTAGTTTCCCCCAAGCTATGCAAGTAGACAACAAGCTCCCGGAAAGTTCTACCAAGTTGAAAAGGCTTTAAATATTGATCAGGGATATACTATATATCTCTTGTTTGAGGACTAGCCTTGTCAATACAGAAAGGGTCATCGCCAGAAGATCAAACACTAAATGATTAATTTTGAGGGCCCTTGAAATGGATAAAAGCACAGTTTTTAAAAAAAAATTTTGTTACATAATGAAGGGGACAGAGGCAGAGAAAAACATATGGCCTGTGCTAAGTCTACAAATATCATTATTAGTCTACAGATATTAAGAATTGGCCCTTCTATGTACAATTCCTATCAATGACCAATTTCTTGGTACATTAACTGCTACCTGGGTTTCTATTATTGAAAATAACCAAGTAGATTCATCTTTGGACCCCAAAAGAATTCATTATGGACTTGAAAAAATATGTGAATAAATGTAAATATATATGTGTTCTATTTGGCACATCTTTATGCCCTTCATGTGGCATTGTAAAGCTATCAATTAAGGCATCAAGGATGAACTATAGTAATACAAGAATACCATCCATGTATCATTACAAAGCATTTAACATGATTTTGCAAACCCATGCATTGACATCAGAGAAAATGTCAATGAGAAGTGTTATTCATAAAAGTATAAATGGCAAGACTTGGTAATAAATTAGATACATGTGGTAAGTGCAGGAGAAGAGTTAAAGGTGACACCAAGGTTTTGGATTTGGATGCCTAAAAAGTGTGGCTTGACAGTAATAAGGAATTTCAGAGGTGGGGAAACATCTGAGAAAGATGAACTCAGCTTTGGATATAGTAAGTTAGAAATGTCTGTGGAATATCCAATTTGATATACTCCTCAAAAATTGGGGGTAATGGAAACATGACATCTACTACTTTTCCTCTACTAATTTTTACCTCCCTAGTCATTCAAGCAGATTAAGGCCCTTTTTCAGTTTCAGGTCCTAAAAATTAAGGATATGATATCTACTTTAATGAAACTCTAACCAAACAGGTCAGAATTCATTGTGGTTTTAATTAATCATTAAATGTATTTATAATACAGCATTTATATATTTTGTACATTATATATAACACAGTATATATAGTATTTATGTTTTGATCTCATTTTAAAGATGAAAAAACTGAGACCCCAAATGCCCTCAGCAAGATATATGATTTGCTTGAGGCCATTATTGGGAGAGCTGAAAACAAATTATAGATCCCTGCCCCATTGGTTCACGCAGTAAAAGACATTTCTGCATGCACAAAAAAAAAAAAAAAAAAAAAAAAGACAGAAAAGATTCCACTCATGTAGCATCCAAGTTGAACACACCCTGGGAAGATGAGCGTTCAGCTGGAACTCCTACACATCTGCCCCCAATTCCAAACAAATAACCTCTCCAAGTCTCAGTCTTCTTATCTCTAAAATGGGGTTGGTAATATCGCACAACTTGTCTCACAATGTTGCTGTAAAAATCAACTGAGATAACATGGAGTACTTTATGAATCTTATAAACCTGCATTGTAAATGTCAGCCAAAAAAATCTGGTCTGCCTAAGACAACCCAATACTTAGACCAACTCACACAGGGTAGGAGGGCACTTATGTCAGAGCGTATAAGGTCCTCAAAGAACTTCTAGTCTAACCCCTCATTTTAAAGATAAGGAAACTGAGACTCTGAAATAAGTGATTTTACCAAAGTCACACAGAGAATAGTAAGTAATAGACTCAAGTCCTCTGGCCCCAAATCTAGTGCTCTTTCCAAATCACCAAACAGTTGTACTCCTCCCCAAGCCTAAATTGACCTTTTGGCAACTTCTACCCATGGCTCCTAGTTGAGCTCCCTGGAGCCAAACAAAATAAGTACAATCCCTCTTCTACTGACAACCTTTCAAATAACATGAAAACAGTTGTCATTTCTGTACCCCCATAGCATCACACACCTTCCTCCAGCTTTTTGTTTGCTTTTTTTCTCCAATATGTCCAGTTCCTTCAACCAACCTTCATATGATATCGATTCAAGACCTTCCACCATTCTAATTGCTCGCCTCCAGATATTCTCCAGTGGGGAACCATAGAATTCTAGTGTAGGGAAGAAAAGGAAAAGTTATTGAAGAAATAAATCAGAACAATTGAAAAATGCTTCTGTGCAAGCATGGTTATACAATTTCCATGTTGATTAGCATTATATAACTATTGCCAAAGTGCCTATTTCATAAACAAAGATTCTCAGCAGGGCAATAACAGAACTGTGGTTTTGTGAGCCTGTTTCCCTCTGGAAGTGGTAAGCTATCTGTGGCATCATTTTCTTCCCTCTCCTCTTTATGTGTGTTTAAAAAAGAACAAAGACATTAAAAAGGATATACTCAGTTTTAGCAACAAGGGGAAGAGATGAAATGATCTCCAAGGTCCCTTCAAGCAATAACAATTCAGTGCCTCAATCACTTGACAAGGTAGAAGAGAGAAAAACTAAAAGAAGGGAATGAGAAATGAGGCTCATTTTGATCCCAGTTGGTTTCCCAAAGCAATACTGCCCCTATATGTCACATTAAGATCTAACAGCCTTTATTTCCAAAGAGTTCAATTTCATTGCAACAAAGCCTTTTATCTTGACAGAAAAATCAGTATCCAGTGCAATTGTGTGGGCTTGGAAAGGAACATAATTTTCTGAGAGAGTTGTGGGTGTCTTTAAGTTGGCTTTGAATTTTAAAATAACACTGTGTTTGTTTACTGTATGGATAATTTGTTCAGTAGGAATCGCTCTATGGATCATAGATTGAGAGCCAGAAGGACTCTTCATAATCATCTAGTCACAGAATCAGAATTTAAGAGTTGGAAGAGAACATAGCAACCATCCAAATACAAAAAAAAAAAAACAACCTACTATAGCACACCCAACAAGTGGTCCTCCGGTCTCAGCTTGAAGGAAGGGGACCCACCACTTCCTGAGGCAACTCATTGCACTTCAAGGCAGCTCTAATCATTAGAAAGTGTTTTCCTGAGGGAAAAGCTGAACAAGTTACGACATAGAAATGTGATGGAACACATAAGGAATAATGAGGGGGACATATTCAGAGAAATCTGGGAAGATTTGGATTAACTGTTGCAGAGTGAACTGAGCAGAACCAGGAGAAAAGTTATAACAGTTATTATTATATAAGAATATATTATACCTTATATATTTATATAATAATGTATTATTATATAACAATAATTAACTGTTAATAACAATTAACAAGAGAAACAACTTTGAGATTATACAAGTAGCAGAAAGTAGTGAACTCAAGTCTTTTGACCCCAAATCCAGTGCTCCTCTCAAAGTAGCACCTAGTTGTATTCCTCCCCAAATCTAGATTGACCTCTTTAGCAACTTCTACTCATAGCTCCTAGTTCTGCACTATGGAGACAAATAGTGACAGCACATGTGACAATCCTTCAAATATCTGAAGACAGCTGCCACTTCCCTTCCACATCTCCTCTCCCCGTCTTCTTTTCTCTTGATCCAATTCCTTTAATCAACCCTCATATGTCATAAACTTAAGGGAAATGGAAAAAAAAAAAGCAGGAAGGAAGATGGACTAGTAGTACCAGACCTCAAACAAAGTGGCAATTCTCAAATCAATACTAGTTTTAAAAGAAAGGGGGAGGGGAGGTGTGGCACGGTGTAGTGCAATGGCTACAATACTGGCCTGGGAGCCAAGAAGACCTGAGTTCAAATCTGACCTGAGACACTAACACATGACCCCAAGCAAATCACTTAACTGTAATTGCCTCTCCCCAAAAAATTAACTAAATAATGAAGAGACAGATCAGTGGAATAGAATAGGTACATAACACAAAGTCTATATATGCCATATTAACATAGTTGAATGCAGACAGCCATCTCTTCCATGGGGAGACAGAATCAAAGACTTAGGACTTGAAGGTGGTCATCTAGTCCAACCAACTCGCTTTACAGCTAAGTAACTGAGTCTCAAAAATTGTGTGACTTGTTAAAGGTCACATAGATAAAAAGCAGCAAAGATAGGATTCATACTCTTTCTTTGATTTTGAATCTGACACACTCTGTCCTAATAACTCTCAAGGATCAGCCATAGCACTTCCCCCTTAAATGTGCCAAAAAAACAAAAACAAAACAAAAAAACCTAACAAATTCTTATTCTGACAGTTTCTTTTTCTAGATTCCATGTAAATATATGGTTATGGTATTCCTCTGATCATTTTTAAATTAATCTGTATCTTATTTCATATTAGTTGCATTTTAGGTTCTTATCTCCCTGAGAAGTATCCTAGTCCTTTGATGACTGAGGAAATACCTTGGACTCCTTAGCTAAATCTGGAAGCTATCTCAACATCTCATTCACTAAGCCCCTCTTGGAATGGATTAATTTTATATTTGGTTAATTATTTTCTATTGATTCCAATGTATTTCATTATGGCATCCAAATTCCGGCATGATGCCCTATATGAGGTTAGCCTTTAATAAGGACAATACTAATGATCTCTACTTTAAGCATCCACAGGTCATCTGGTTTAAAGAAATCTGGTTCTGGGTCAGAAAGAAGAGATGCTTGTTGTCAGTTAGTGACAGTCTGCTGAGGGCAGTGGACCTGACATGGCCAATGAGGAACTATGCAGTCTTTCTGGGCTGGGTATGTAGGAGGTGGTATAAAGCCTGCTGAGATATCTCAACCCTGCCAACTGGCAGTCATTTCTGATGATTCATATAGAAACAAATGATACCCTAAGAAAGAATTTGGAAAGGATTTTGTGACTATAATGTCTGGGCAAGAAAATTGATGAACTTTGCTACATAAGGTAACTAGAAGAACAAGCATAATTGCTAAAGGCAAATGTAAAAACAAAAGCCATCAATAAAACATAAAAAGGCTGATCAGCAAAATGAGGGCGGGGATAATCTCACTGGATTCTGCCATTATCATATCACACCTATAGTATCATCTTCACTTCTGGGTACCACATTTTTAAAAAGACACAGAAGTTGGAGTGAAGCCTAGAAAAGGGCAACTGGGAAGCCAAGAGGAGTCAAAAACAAGTCATAATAATAGAAATAACTCACATTTATCTAATACTTCATGTTTTACAAAGCATTTTCTTCACAGCAACCCTACAAAAAAAATGAATGCAAGAATTATACTCTCATCCTGCAGATAAAGAAATAGAAGCTTAGTGAGGATGTAACTTGATCTCAACCACAGAGCTAACTAATAAGGCTCCAAATTATGACTACAATCAAAATCTTTTGGTTCTAAACCTGGTACCTGCTGTTATACCACACCACTTTTCACATAAGCATGGGACATAGGATTAAATGAAAACTATCTTCTCCTCAATTTATAAAGGAAATGAAATATTTAAAAATTGGAAGTAGACCAGAAAATATGGTCATCATATAAGAGAGAAGCTGATGAAATACTAATATATACAGGTCTACATTCATGCATGACCCAACCCAAAGTAGCTTTTCCTGTGAGGAAATTTCCTCCATGGAAGATAGATCACCAAGAGAGTCTATTGACAAACTGCTTTACAAAATTTTTGTTATGATACATTCATTCCAGAAAAGCAGCCACATTACAATATGTGTGAGAGGCACAGACCATTCCAAGATAAACAAGGCTATTGATCCACAAGATGAAAAGGCAGCTATGATGATCCTACCACATTCTGTCAACTTACATATTTGCTAATTCTCCTACCTTTGCCTCTTCTGCAACTTTAATAAGCTTTCTATGATAGATAAGTGGTCAAAGTCTATCAACAAAGAATTTTCAAAAGAGGAATTACAAACCATTAACAGCCACAAAAAAAAATTCTTCAAATTACTAATGAATAGAAATATAAGTTAAAGCAACACCAAAATTTCACCTCATACCCAGAAACGTTCATAAGATAATAGCTCAGTGTTGAAATAGTTGAAGAGCTGGGTGACAGGTGGATTCAAAGATAGAAATAGTCAGTGTTGGAGGGGCTGTGGAAAGAAAGGCACATTAATGCACTGTTGATAGGCTGTAAATTAGTACAACCATTTTTGAAAAAATATTTAAAATTGTGGGAGGAAAGTCACTAAATTGCTGATATCCTTTGACCTAGAGACCTGATTGGATATATACTCCAAGTTGGTCAAGGACAGAATAAAAGTCTCCATATATACCAAAATATTCATAACAACACTTTTTGTGGCAACAAAAAACTGGAAATAAAGTAGTTGCCTATCATTTGGAGAATGACTGAACAAACTGTGGTACATATAATGGAATATTATTATATTATTCTATATTATATCATATCATATCATGTCAGGTATGAGGAATTCAGAAAAACATTAGAAGATTCATTAACTGAGGCAGACTAAAGTAGAATCAGGGAAACAATAGAGGATTATAACATCATATATTTAGCGCTGGAAGGAACCTTAGAAGAATCTCCTTTAGTAATGACTTCAGTAATGTAAACAATTACATTAAATCCTATCTCTCTGAAATGAAGCTGAATGTTGAGTATTTATAATAAAGAATGCTGGACCTGGAAAAGAGATGAGGAAAGACACCTTCCTTTTGTTGGAGAGATTAGGGTGAGAGGGACTGTGGGTAGAGAATGCATGTATGCATACACTGTCCAACAAGACACAATATCAAGTGGTATCACCTACCTATTTTTCTTTGCTACCATGGAAGTCTCATTGGGCAGGGAGGAAGATAACCCTCTGGAAAGATATATGTAAAAACAAAAGCCATCAATAAAATATACACAAAAATTTTGATAAGCAAGCTATCTATGCCTTACTCAAAAACATTGATAAAAATCTTGAGAAGCACAAGGGTCTGACTTTGGGGCCAGGGTTCCTTCCTTGTAAAGCAATTTGACAATAGACTCTCTTGGTGATCTATCTTCCAATTTATTAGATCTGGAGTGAAACTTCAGAGTCCTTTCAATGGATATTTCTCTGGTCAGTATTTGAAGTAACCTTTCACATGATTGTTAATAGATTTTCGTTATTCTTTGGATAACTGTTCATATTTTTTAACCATTTATAAAATGGGAATGACTATCATATATTTGTATTATGTAACTTATCAGAATAGCAGTTGGAGATGGGGTGTACAGGTGTTTAGGGAAGACTAGTACCTCTGGTGTGAGGGCTACAGGGCCCTTTTCAGGTCTGCGGAGCCCTTTTCAGGTCTGCTTTCCACCTTTGAATCCACCTGCCATCCAGCTCTTCAAGAACTATGGTTCTAAGAAGCTACAGCATAGACAATGGTCACACCCTGGTAAACCATTTTGGCAGATGGGATAAACCAGGTTGAAGGTAACTGAGGGGCCTCAACCTGGTCAGTGAGATACGGGAGTGTCTACCCCAAGCCAAGCATGTGAAGGTTTGCCCCAAAGTAATGGGCAGACAAGGACAATTTGTTCCAATGGCTACAAAAGCAGTTGAAGCAGGCATTGTAGAGGGCTTAGAATTTGGTCAGACATCAAAGACACAAAGGTCATCCACTGCATCCTACGCCACTGTCAATCCTGTTGACTTTTGTCTAGACTTCAATGACTCTGGAAGAAAAAGTAAAACTGATGACTGTGCAAATGCCTTACTTAAACCCAATTTATGCAAGAGTCAAAAGACATCACCCTTACCATTTTACCATTTTAGAAATGTGAGATGTGCAGATTTAGAGACATCTCTACTCCAAATGTTTATATGGACTATTTGTGCCTGACCAGCTTCTATTGCTCTGATCAGCCACACAATGTACCTTGACCCCAACATTTTGATCTCCTTCGAGCAAGAAGGGCAACAGCCAATTGGAATATATTAGTTGCCTGCTTTTACTATACTGAGAGCACAGGTATGGGTTGGGCTAGATGACCTTTGGAGGTCCCTTCTGTGATTCTGTGCTGCTATACTTGTGTTGGCAACAAGATGGCACAGTGAATAGAATGTCTACCCTGGAGTCAAGAAGACTCTTTTTCCTGAGTTCAAATCTGATCTCAGACAATAGCCGTGGGATCCTGGGCAAGTCACTTAACCCTGTTTGCCTCAGTTTTCTTATCTGTAAAATGAGCTAGAGAAGGAAATGAAAAACTACCCAGTATCCTTACCAAGAAAACCCCAAATGGGTTCACAAAGAATCAGACATGACTGAAATGACCGAACAACTACATATTTGCATATCGACTTTAGAGGCCATAAGTTTTTGCTGATTCTTTTCTTGCATTCCTCTCTGTTTATTATGTTTCTTCCCTTCCACTCCTTTTTCCATTTAAAGCCCTTTACATATGTTGATATTGAGGGAATTAAGGGGATTGTAACAGCAAGTGGAGGTAGGGATTGAGTGAACCCCACCGATTCCACCTACTCTGTTCAGGAGCTAGCTCAGTCCCTTTTCTATTCAATTATTAGACTGAGGGTGAGTAGTTCCTCAGGGGTGAGGAATCTCCCCGAATGAAAGGATTTGTTCTGGGAAATTTGGATTCAGTCAAAGGGCCAAACTTGAGGACCTAGAGGGTCAAATGTGGACTTGAGTCTAGAGGTTCCCCACCCCTGGTCTAGTCTATTTTCTATCTTCTGAAAAAACATTTATTCAATTGTGGGAATTGTAGGAAAACTTCATTGCATTGTTTGAATCTAGCCCTGCCTGACGGAAAATTGGATCACCCAAAGGACCTAGGTTATCCCGACCAGAACTCGGTCAGATCTAAAGCCTAGTGGATGCAAGGAATCTTCTCACAATTATACATCTCAATGTAACCCATGTGTCTTATCTGAAAACTAGCCCCGTACCAATTAGTCAGTTATTGTTCCCATGTTACTTGGGTTGAATGCAAGCACTTGGGGGGAATAAGACATCTCTTTTTCTAATTTCAGGGAATTTCACTTGCTTTCTCTCCCCCTCCCAATTTAGAAAGTCCTTAATCTTTCATCCAATTAGAAATCAGATTACCTAATGTATCCTGGTTGTTTCCTTTTAATTAATTGGTCTTACTTGATTGTTTTTAGTGTATAAAAATCTATTTCCTCTAGTATTCAGGGTCCAGCCCTGAGCTGAAGAAGAGGCCTGGTCCTGATTTGTTAGGCAATTGGCACATATTGCTTAATAAATCAATATGCTTGGAAGCTCAAACCTTTATTTTCCCAGTCATTTCATCTTTCACCTATCACAATATACATTAAGATGTAACACGTGGCTAACTGTCTATAGCATAGCTTCACCTGGATATATCATAAACTGAGCATGTTCATCAATTTTCTCCCCTTGGATCCACTCACAGAGACTAACAATCTGCCATTTTTGTTTTGTCTCCCCTTTATCCTTCATTTTGAATTAATTGTGTTTGACCTGGGCAGGTCTCCAGTTTCCTTACCTATAAAATGGTATGGTTTGATCCCAGAATTAGAGTTACAAGAGACTTCAATCCAATTCTCCCATTTTACAGATGAGGAAACAGCATCCAGAAGAATTAAATCACTTGCCTAAGGACACACAGATAATAAGCATCCGAGGTGGAAGGTGAACCCCTACCCTCTGACTCAGTCAGGGCTCTTTCCCCTTGTGACAAGTTGTTGATTCACAACAGATTTCCACACCATCCAACTTTTCCTTATTTAGGTCCTTACCATCCCTTAACTTGAAGATGATAATAGTTCAGTGGCTCCCCATTGCCTTCAAATAAAGTCAAAACGTCTTAGCTTGTTAAGCCTCCCCTACCTCCCCTTACAGAGCAGCTATAACCTGTATTTGAAAGATTATCTCACTCTACTGTCTTTGCATATTCTACAGGCTAGACCAGGGGTGGGGAACCTGTGGCCTTGAGGCCACATGTGGCCCTCTAAGTATTTATTATTTACTAATCCTTAATAAAAGGATTTGTTCTGTGATGTTTGGATTCAGTCAAAAGGCTGCACTTGAGAACCTAGAGGGACACGTGTAGCCTCCCCATTCCTGGTCTAGTTATATGGTACTATTCACTGTTTCCTGACCTCTTGCTTCTCTATATATTTGTTCACGCTGCCAAGAATAGATCGCCTCCCCCCCATTCCCATTCTCTTTCTTTTTTTCTTTTTGGAGGCAATCAGGGTGAAGTGACTTGTCCAGGATCACAGAACTAGTAAGTGTCTGAAGCCCAGTTTGAACTCAGGTCCTCCTGATTCCAGGGCTACTCCCCGCAAGTGCTGATTCCCTCATCCTACTTGAGGGAATCTTCTTCCTTCGAGGTTCATCTCCCGGGCCTGAAACTTCCCTGACTCTTCCCAACTAGACAGAATCTCTCTCACTTTAAATTTCTCAAAGCAGTTTTGATCTCCCTTTTGCACTTTTCACATTCTCCCTGGCAGTGCACTTATGAACTACCTTCCCAAACAGATGGTAAATTTCTTGATAATAAGATGTTCCCACTTCATCTTTGATCTCAGAGACAAAGAATTATCAAAATAAACTTAAAATGTGTACAATTTTTCTATTTTTTCGACATTCAATATTCTTGCATCATACACAAAAGGAGGGTAGAAAAGCTAACAAAGGAATAATGCATTTTTATTCTAGGAAAATCAATCAAGGTTTTAACAGCCTGGTGTAGGGAATCAAACAATAGATTTGGGATCAATAAAACCTGTATTCAGATCTCATTTCTGTCGAGACATATGCGATTGTGGGTGCGCAAGTCACAACTTCAGATAATCTTACTATTAATCAAACAGCATTAATTTTTAAAATTTTATTTATTTTTAATTTATGAAATGAAACAAGTATTTCCATAACATAGAAGAAAAAAGATGATGGCACATGAAACTGAAATCTATTAAGTACGACTTCCTATTCCTTTTAAATATATAATAAAGTTATCGTTTAAACTTTTTTCCCCTTTTTTCCTTCCTCCTCTCCTCCCCCATTGACGGGGGTCGGTCCTAGGCGCCTGGGCGGATAGGGGCCTCCCCGGGAGTGGCAGCCCACCAATCCGAGGGAGACACGGCTCCCATAGAGGAGTTGTGAGCCCACGGGATTGGTCGGGTGGGCTGGATCCAATCGGGTGGTAGGCCTCGCCCTCGGGGCGGGTTAGGATGGCAGCCCGGAAGAACCTCCCTATATAAGACAACGCCCTGAACTGCTCGTGGGACTCCTCCATGCAATAAAGCTATGAACCTCCTGCGCATTGCCTGATTATTGCCTGCCGCCGTGTCCCCCGGGGTAGGTCCGGAGACGTCCGAAGCGGTGCCCACCGAAGGGAGATTCTCACTCGAAGGTCCCGGGGACAGACCCGGGACACCCCATAGCTAAATGTATCCCAGTGTTGGGATACAAATTAAAGACAAAAGACGGTCCCTGCCCTCTAGGAGCTCACTGTCTAATGGGGGAGACAATATACAAGCTATATACAAACAAGATACATATAGGATAAATTGGAGATAATCAACAGAGCAACAGTAGCAATAAAGGGCATCTGGTTGCTATGAAACTCAAGTGAGGCATCTACGTAGCCAACCCCCACTTTCACCCAGATAAAGTGCAGGTAGGATCTTATGTAAACTTTGTATATCCTCCTCACCCTCCCTTCTCCCTTTCCGGCTCCCACCCAGAGAAGGACTGAAGTCCTAAATGAAGTCCAGGGTGAGGAAATCACCTCTATCAATATCGGGAACACCACACACACACACACACACACACACACACACACGTCTTCTTAAGGAAGAAAGAGTAAGGCTGAGTTGGTAGCTCACTTAAATCCAGTTCATCAAAGAGGCAAGACGTCACCCGGTGATGTCACTGATCCTTTTTAAGAACCAACACCACATTACATCATGCAGATCCATCAGCGAGGTCTTCTCCTTTCTGGGCTGAGCTGGGAGGGGGCCAGGTCCAAGTATTTACGTAAGCCTTTGTCTGTTTCCTCCCTAGTCCGGGGGGACTGGTCTGAACCTGCGGAGAAGTCCAGGAGCATGTATTTACTTGCAAGGACAGCTAGGTGGGCTAATGAATAGAGCGGGGCCCTGGAGTCCAGAGGAGATGAGTTCACGTCCAGCCCCAGACACTTGCCAGCTGTATAGCCCTGGGGAAGTCACTTAACCCTGTTTGCCTCAGTTTCCTCTTTCCTAAGAAAACCCCAAATGAAGTTATGAAGAGTCGGACGCGACTGAAAACCACCAGACCCTGCAAAGCAGCGGGGATACGAAGAAAGGCAAAAAAAAAATAACCCAAGCGAACAAAACCCTTATATCTGCTCTCAAAAAGATGCAAACAGCTGTGCCCAAACAAGAGAAAAAAATACATCGGCGGGAGGGGGATGGTAGCCCCAGTTTCCTAGAGCTCTGAAAAAGCAAGGGACTCGCCCAGGGTCCCGCAGCCTCCGGTCTCGGTAAACTAGCTGTAGTCGGTACTTGACAAAGGTTAACGGAGTTGAATCGCTCGGCAGACTGGCGATGCCGGGTCTCCCCGCCAGGAGGCGCCTTACGCTCTCGGGCCAGCTCGCGCCACACCCACCCGAAAGGCGCCTACCTCCCAGGGAGGGGTTTTCCCCTTCGCGCCTCCTCCCCACCACCCCTCTCCAAGCGCAGGCATTAGTAATCTATCTCGGGAGAGCGGCGCGGCGCGCGCAGGGCTCTCGGCGCTCACTCCAAAGCCCACTTCCCTGGGCCGCCCGCGGTGGGCGGGAGAGAAAGCTAGGCGCGCGAGAGGCGGAGGCGAGGCGGCACGCGGCGTAAGTGGGGACCAGGGGCTCCCCCTCCCGACGCTCACGGCCAGTCTCGGTGGTGCGCCGCCGTTCCACGCGTTCCGAGGACAGAAGGAAGGAGAAGGCGGTGGGAGGATGGCGGAGCCGGCGGACAAGCCCTACCGGGCCGAGTACGCAAAGAGCGGGCGCGCCTCCTGCAAGAAATGCGGCGAGAGCATCGCCAAGGACTCGCTCCGTCTGGCCATCATGGTGCAGGTAGGAGGACCGACCCGGGAAGCCCCTTGGGTGGCCTCTCCGGCGGGGCCTGGGGAAAGTGAGCCGGAGCTCTCCGGGCCCTCCCCCCGCTCCCCTCCCTCCCCTCCCCCCGCCTTCATTCCCAGGAGGCTTCGATCCTGCAGCCGGGGTGGGGGCGGGGCGCCCTTGGCCTTGCGCTCTACCCCCTGCCGGGTTTTCGCGACCCCCCCCACCCCTCCCCCTCCGGCTGGGCCGGGCCGCTTTGTGTACACTTGCCTAGCTCCGGGTCGGGGCTGCTCCTCCCCCACCTAGGGAGGTCCCTAAACTTTTCTTTTGGCCTTTTTAAAAACGATAACCATCTTCTCGGAGAAGATCCTGTTAGGCCCCGGGAATGGGGTAGGCGCCGGCGCGTCTCCGGGCCTGCCGAGGAGGTTTTGCGGACCCCGGCAGCAAAGGCTGGGCCTCGGGAAGAAGCCAGCTGGGGTCCGTTAGGAGCCCTTTCTGCGGGCTCGGCAGGCCGCGTGGACGGCGGGCTCCGCAGCTGCTCGGGGCGGGGGGCTTGGGTACCGAGACCGGCTGGGGGCCCACCTCCCCGATGTTATCTCGTCCCCACGCGGTGGAGGAATGGTCCAAAAGTGAGCATCACCCGTGGGATCCTCAGATAGGAAGGACGGGAAAAAGAAAAAATAAAGGCCGAGTGGCCTCATTTTCCGTCCTTTAAAATTGTCCCCTGGAGGGCTCTGATTTTCCCGCTGCCATATTCCTTGGGCTTTGGCTGAGGTCGGGCAAGCAGATGAGCAGCTGTCCGCAAGAGATGTTTTTTTAAAAAATTCGCTTAATGGAAGTCACTCACATAATGTAGCAGATCATGTTTGTGTATGTGTATCTGTTTGTGTATCATGTTCTGATTTGTTATATGGATTCTTTCATTTATCTTAGTCTGACTACATAGCATGACTATAGTGAAAATATACTCAATAGGAAAGTATATGTAGAATCTATACAGAATTGTATGCAGTCGTGGGGAGGGAGGGAGGTAGTGGGGGGTGGGTGGGGAGGGATAAAATCGCAATTGTATGGCAGTGATTGTTAAACATTAAAAAAATAAAAAAATTAATAAAAAAAAAATTCGCTTAATGGACGTGCACGTTTTAATGCTGGGAAATGGCAGCTCTCGGCACGTAGATATTTCGTGGTAAACGACACAGCCCCGGACTTCGGAAATGCACCTTAGGGATAGAATTTTCAGACTTTTTTTAGGACACACAGAGATGCCTGCCCCCAGCTCTGCGCTGGAACTCGTTGGTGAAGGGGTTAAAATTCCCACCACAGAGCCCCGTTGGGCCATCGTTGTTCCAAAACGGGCTTCTGGGACCGCAAGGTGTTGATATTTGAGACTGGAAACATGACTTGCAGGAGTTTTTCTAATAGAAGATGGAACTGAGGGGAAGGCCTTGAGTGCACACCCAGTTATGTCTGATTCTTCTGGGAGGGTGAAGGACGTTTAACTCATTAAATTTCACTTGTAAGTTACTCTTTTTCCAAGTCTTCCCCAGGCTGCCACTGCCATTCTCCCATCTCCTCATCTTTCTTAGTTTGGATCAGGTCCCTTGAACATTTAGTTCAAAACAAGGAGCTCACCATCCTCATCCTCATCACAGAGTGCTCAGCTGGGTGTGGAAGTGGGAGTACCATGTCTGGAGTCAGGAAGACTCGTCTTACTGAGTTCAAATTTGGCCTCAAGACACCCTGGGCAAGTCATTTCACCCTGTTTGCCTCAGTTTCCACATCTGTAAAATGAGCTAGAGAAGGAAATGGCAAACCGCTCCAGTGTCTGCCAAGAAAACCCCAAAATGGGGTCGTGAAGAGAACCCACCGAACAACAACATAAGTGGGCGAGATCCGGATCTCCTACAACTAGCCCTCTCCCTTTCATTCTTGTGCCCCGATCTCTTCCCCTCTCTAAATCCTACCCATCTGTTTCCTTGGAGCCATCCTCTAACACCAACCCTTATTCATTTACCCTAGAAGTAGCACATCATCACCTGTGACCTAAAAATACACAATCCTGTGTGCTGATTGGTTCATGGGTCTTAGCTTTGTCTTTTAATTAGGCAGCAGTACTGTGGGGAAAGTTCTGACTACAGAGTCAGGAAACTAGGGTTCAAACCCACTTCTGTTTGTGTGGCCCAAGGCAAGCCACTTGAGCTGTAAAAAAGAAAGGGTTGGACTGCTTGGTCTCTTAGGTCTCTTCATATTCTACTTATAGAATCCTTAAAATCATCAAAACCTGGAGGAGACCTCTTAAGAAATAATAGTGCGTGAGCACTAGGTTTGGAGTAAAGAGATCCAAGTTCCAGACTGTATTCTGCCTGTCACTATCTTTGTAGCCTTAGCCAATTTTAGGTCTGTCTCAGTTTCGTTCTGTGGAAAAGAAAGGCATTGAACTTCATAGATGATTTCTGGGGACCTTTCTAGAGCTAAGGTTCAATAATTCTAAGTAATCCCAGCACTACCAATCTTAAAAAGGAAATATGTCCAAATGGAAAAACTTTATGAAGAATATTGGACCAAAAAAAATCTTCAGAATAATTAGGAAACTCAGACAGGGCCAGTAAATAAGAGAAAGCAATCATTCCTCTGACCCTAGATCTGATGATGGTTTCCTACTTCCCAGGGAAAGGAGCCAGGATTTATTTTTTATCTGTCCTTAGAATTCAACCTGACGATTTATCTAATATTTTTTTCTTTTTTATTATAGACTTAACAAACGTTGACATTTTCATATGCAAAGAATAGAAAAAGAGGATTATTGCAGGGTGTCTCAAAAGTCTTGAATTCAGTTTTAACTTTAAACTCATGAACTAAATAAAAACCTAAAACCAGTATGGAATTCTGGGTCAGTCAGTCATACAGCTTTAAATATATTTCATTTTAACAAGGTGATATCAACATCTTGCTTGACCTGAACTTTTATGCTCTCTTATGGACTATTTTTACATGTGTTTATGTGTTACTTTGAAGCTCTTAGTTTTGGGGGGTTTTTTCCTTCTGTATCACTAGTTTCACCTAAATATAGTCAAGCAAAACAGTTTAGTACATTGGTTGAGTCTGAAACAACTGTCCCCCACTCTTCAATTCTAGTACATCAGCCATCTACCAGAAAGTGGAGGGCATGGTTCATTTTCATTCTTCTCCAGGCAGGATCAGGTATTGAATTTTTCAGTGTTCTTGTGTCTTTTAAAGTTGTTTTCCTTTTAGATTGTTGTATTCACTGTATAATGTTCTGTTCACTTCATTCTGCATCAGTTCATGCAAATCTCTCTAGATTTCTCTGAATCCATCCCCCTTACGTGCAAAATCTATTACATTCAGATACCAGATACTAGTTCTTTGGTAAGCCAAAAAATGCTGCCATAAATATTTTTGTATGTATGGGTCCTTTACCCTCCATTTTGACCTCTTTGAGCCAAGTAGTGTTATTCCTGGGACAAAGGGTATTTATAGTTTCATGACTCCTAGTATAGTTAGAAATTGCTTTCGAGATGATTGGACCAGTTCGCCTTTAGTGTGTTTATCCTCCCGCAGCCCCTCCAACAATTGCCATTTTCTTTTTTTGAGACCTTTGCCAATCTGAAGGATGTGAGATGGAACCTCACCGTTTTTTAATTATTGTTTTTGTTGATGTCTTCTGGTTCTTGCATTATCATAGTTATCCTTGGTATTTCTCTCCTCCCAGAGAGCCAGCGCATGTAATAAATAGGTTTTTTTTTTAAAGAGACACACCTAAAATTGGCTTAGGCTACATGCAGAATACAGTCTGGAACTTGGATCTCTTTACACTAAACCTAGTGCTCTACCTAAAAAAAAAATAGAAATATTTTTTAAAAGCACAACTTAAGTTGGAAAAGTCTGAAAACTTATGCAGTGTGTAACACCTATAGACCTCCCACCTCCATGAAGGAATGGGTTGGGGTATCCTCTCGTATCTCTTCAATTCATGTTTTTAATTTTAATCTTTATAATTTTTTTCACTTTTGATTGTTTTAATGTGATTATTCTTAATATTTACATTGTTGTAGTTATATATATATATATATATATATATATATATATATATATACACACATTGTGTTCTGGGCTCTGTTTACTTCACTCTGCATCAGTTCACATAGATCTTTCTGTGCTTCCCTGTTAATCACATAAATCACTTCTAACCACAGTTATATTCTGTTACATGTACCACACTTTAGCCATTCTCCCAGTTGATGAGCATTCACTTTGTTTCCAGTTCTTTGCTATCACAAGAAATGCTTTGGTGTATATGGAGAATTTTTTTTTCTTATTGATGGCTTCCTTGGGATATAACCCAGTAATGGAATCTCTGTTTTAAGGGGTACTTAGATTTTACTCATTTGCATAATTCTAAATTGTTTTCCAAAATGGCTGTACCATTTCATTGCTCCTCTAACAATATATTAGTGTGCCTCTCTATCCACAACCCTTTCAACATTGACTGTTGCCTTTTTTTTGGTCATCTTTTCAGACTTTCAGGTTGTGAAATTGTGAAGTCTACACTAAGGCTTTTGAATACCCTGTAGTAAGAGTTTTGCATTTCTTTTATTAATGATTTAGAATATTTTTTCTTGTGGTTGTATTTTGTGATTCTTCTTTTGAGAACTGTTTGTAGATATCCTTTGGCCACTCTACTTATATATTGGGGAATGGCTATTAGTCTTAATGTATTTATTAATATCTTATATATCTTGGATATGAAACTCTAGTCAGAAATTTGATACGATTTCTTCTCATGCAACTACTTCCCTTCTTATCCTCGATGCATTAATGTTGTCTGTGCAAAAAGTTTTCAGTTTCAAGTAATCAAAATTATTTTATCTTTTGTAAGGAACCTCACATTTATTGAATACCTGCTATGTGTATATATGTTAGACACTGCGATAAACCTTTGGGGAGATAACCGTCCCTAAAATTTAGAATTCCCTATATGGATTGTTGTTTTTGTGTCCCCATTTGAGCTCTTCTTGGCAAAGATTGGAGTGTTTGCCATTTCCTTCTCCAGCTTATTTTACAGATGTGGAAACTGAGACAAAACAGGGTTAAGTGATTTGCCCAGGGTCTGAGTGTCTGAGGCTAGATTTGAATTTGGGAAGATGAATCTTCCTGACTCCAGGCTCACCACTCTATCCATTTTGACACCAAGTTGTCCCCTTCTCTCCCTCCTCCTCCCTCCACCCCCCATATGGATTGGTCTTCCTAAATTTTTAGTGTGCAAAATTTAGAATACTATGGATACCTAAGAAATATTGGCAAAAAAAATCATTCTGTAAAGAACTTCTGCTCCAAGAAGGGGGAGGACCTTCCTGAGGGGAATACCTTATTAATGCCTTTGTGGAGACTTAGATTTAATGTGTCAAGTATGTGTGGCTTTGGATCCTCCTGTTAGTATACTGAGGTTTAAAGAATAGGGCATTCATATTCAGCTCTTAGCTCCTGATGGCTTGTTTTACTCTTGTTTGGAGCACTGTTTAGAAACTGTCTATCTGCTACCTGATACTGGAGGTACAATTTTACCTTAGAGGCTGTAGGGAAGAGAAGGCCCATCTAAGGTCTCTTTCTGCCTGCCTGGAGTGGGAAAGGATAAAATGGATCTATTTATCACCTTTGGATTTTACTCATGTTTCCCCATAAACTCTGCCCAAACTCTGACTGTCACAGCTGCATCCTTGCTTTAAGTGTGAGCAATTTTCATGAGGAAGTTGCTACTTACTACTGGTCTGTACTCCATTTAGAAAACAAAAGTTTAAGTGGTTCTGCCTTCCCCAGATGGCTGCCTTCTCTTGAGTCTTTTGTATTTGTGACAAGGCAGGCTTTCCACTAAGTGCATTGTTCCATCTAGCCAATCAATAAATATTTAGTGAACATCTGCTTGGGGATCAGCATTGTGTTCTACCCTTGTGCATGAGATTACTGAGGCACCCAGAGTTTGAGTGACTTGTGTGATGATGCCCCTAGACCAGAATTAGAACTCCCCATCCCCAAGTTTCCATTTCGTTGCTTTGACACTGAGCCATACACATCCTGCTTTGCATGAGATTAGCGTTCAGAATGGTGTCTGGAGATCAAGCAAGGGGCTCATGCTAGAACTCCTGGTGCAAGCTTCCTTAGACCCTTTCTTTTGAAAGAAGCAGAGTCAGGTGTTTGCAGTAGAGCAGAAAAATAAGCTCATGTTTGAGTTCTTATATTCAGATTTAGATAAATGCAGGGGAGGTGGGGGGTGTCGCTGTCTTTTCTCATAAAATCAGGTGGCAAATTTGAATGTAAATGAATTAATCCATTTTTAGAAATGTCACAGGGTCACTGTCTCTTTGCATAAAATCAGGTAGTAAATTTGAATGGAAAAGCATGAATCCAATTTTAGAATGGTCACCTTGTCTTCAGGGTATTGGGGGAGAGGGTGTAAGGACATACATGTGTGCATAAGATAATTGTTGCTGTTTCCTTCCCAGCCTGATTTAGTTATTTTTCTTTGTCTCATTAAAGGGGCCATCTCCTGACTACTTCTTAAACAGATATATTCACTGAATGGGCATTACCTCACTCTAAGTGAGTACCAAATAGGCCTTGGCCTGAAGGGGCCAATTTTTCCCATCACATCCTGGGCCATCTCCAGTCATCCTGATGAATATCTGGTCACTGGATTCAGATGGCTCTGGAGGAGAAGTGAGGCTGGTGACCTGCACAGCCCTCCCTTACTCAAAACAAGTCAAGTGCAAGCCATGTCATCATTCCTCTGATGGCATGGTCTTTGGGAACGAAGGACGCTCAAAAGATATCCCAAAAGTATAGCTAAGAACTACACTAAAACTTTTTGAATATCCTATACTGAGAGCAATATTTCTTTTATCCTTCTCCCCTGTTCCCATGTAAATATTTCAACTTGAAATATCTGTTGAAGTTGAAATGAAGGTGGAACCCATGTTAAAACTTCATTGTCCTATAAATCTAGGTCAATTGGGATTCATTGCTATGGTGCCTTTTTCTTCAAGGTCCTTTTTTCTCTTTTAAATTTCTAATTTTAAATACATCAAGATAGTGGTCCATTCATAAACCATTTGTCTCCAAAAGAATGCCTCTTAAAGTAGTTCTTTAATTAAAGAAAATTAAAAATTAATTTTGTTTGAATATTTTCACTTGAGAAAACTAGAGATATTGAGTCCTGAAAATCACAAGATTTCCTAGCTCTGCCACTGTGACTTTAGCCAGATCACTTACCTTCATAGACCCCAGGTTTCTTATCTCAAATGCCACTTTTCCCCACTTCTAGCCCCACATGACCTCCCTTTCAACTTATATAGTTCAGTCTATCTTCCCATTTTAGAGATGAAGAAACTTAGGTTTGGAAGGGATGAACAGATTTGCTCTTCATTACTCATCTGCTTAGTGACAAAATTAAATCCAGATCCCAGATTTCCTGATACAGTCTTCTATCACACTGTTCCAGGGGTGGGGAACCTATGACCTTGAGGTCCTTGAGTGTGACCTTTTGACTGAGTCTAAGTCAAGTCCAAGTATCATCCAAATTCTCTTCAGTCTGCTTACTTCTACAGATACTAAATGCTATTTATACTCAGCATTAGCATTTTTTCAGTGTTTTGTTTTGTAGGAAAACTCAACATTTATTAAGCACCTTTAGTGTGAAAGGCACCGAAGATGCAAAGATCAACACAGACAAACCTTTCTGCCCTCAAGGGGGCTTAAAGCCTATATAATATAATTTATATTATATATAATTTTATATAATATAAAAAATGATGTAAAATAAAGGAACAGTGACCTCTATTCTTTGCTGTTCCAAGTCTTGACCAGCTGTCATTCCCACCCACCTAAACATAATTAATATCACTTTTCAATTAAGAGGCCATCCCTTTAGATATGGGAAGTCACTTGATTAATGCTCTGAAAACAAGGTACAAATGAGTTTTCAGTTAATAGGCCATCCCTTTAATAACCAGGCAGTTTAATCATTATTAATTTGTTCTTCACAAAGAACCCCAACAATTCAAATAGATGTGGGAAACCACTTGATTAATATTTTGAAAACAGGGCAGTCCCTGAAGGTGATGAATTAATTACTTTTGATTTTCTGGAAGCCTATAAAATAGGGGCTAGCTATCCCTATCTTTATTACTTTGTATCCCTACTTTCCCTACTCCAGATTTGCCTGGGAATCCAAGCTGTCGGTAACTATTTTAGCCATAGTGTTAATAACCAGAGCCTCCAAGCCTCGCAGAAATGTCCATGGGCTTTCTCTCCATAACGCATAAATCTCATTAAGTAGATGATTAAAGTTACAACACTCAGTCGCATCCTCAAGAACTACATGGAAAAAGCTCCACATAGTATGAGACTTGTTTTACTCAAGCCTCTTCCTTTCCAAGACAGAAAACACAAAACCAAGGAATGGAATGGAATGTTATTTTCCGACTAAGACGAAAACAATGAAACTCCGAACTGGATCCCTTGGCCCTTTCTTTTCTTATCTCCTCCCAGTTCAAAATGCTTATTACCACCTCTTAAGGGCAAGCATCCTCTTAGACCTGCAGGTGGGTCCCACATGTTCAAGCCTCAGTACAGTCTTTTTTGTGGTCTTTGCCTTTTTCTGGAAAATTGGTTTTGTTTGACCACTATAGCCACTCTGCTTGCTTCAGATCGTATTGCCTTTTACCCTGTGCATTCAAGGAATCCTTGCCTTTCTTGTAACTGTGGCACTTTGTGAGGCTGTTGCTTGCTGCACTTTTTGCAGAAAGTTCTGCAAGTTTTAGGGATGTTCACTGTTCTAGAACTGGACTTCTCTGATGTCCAGGTTGCTGGGACCCCTCTGGGGCACATAATCTGAGTATGAATGTAAAAGATGAAAACTTGAAATAGGGTAGAGGGAGGGGAGAGGCCAAGCCAACTCTATGAGTAAACTATTCATAGTTAGAATTTGAACTATAGTGATGTCTTTTCACTCCTACTCTTAATTTTCAAATAGTTCTTGCTCTTTCTGAACGATTCTCGTTTTCTAGCATTTCATTCTTTCCCAAGCTTTGATAGAAATTTGCTAAATACTGAAAAAATTAACTTGACTCTTTCCACCTGCCATATTTTCCTGCCTTGCTTAACTATCTATTACTTCCATTATGAATTCTTAACTACTAAAAGCATTTGTAGACATTGCTCCCTCTCTTTGGCTTCAGGACTATGAGGTAGACCTTCTGACTCTGACCTGAGTAGGCCATCATTTCTAATCTCTACTGCAGGTGAATCCTATTATATATGACATGACACACACTAAATCAGATCAGCATGGTGTAATGGAAAGGATGCTGGCATCTGAAGATCTGAATTTTAATCCTAGGTCTGCCAATTTGCTACTTAGGTGACCTTAGGTTCCTTACCTCTAAAATAGAAGTTGAATTGGGCTGGGGGCAGCGGGGATTTTGCAGCCTTGAGGCCACATGTGGCCTACTAGATCCTTGAGAGCAGAAGAGCAGCCTTTTGACAGAATTCAAATTTTACAGAATAAAAGTCAAAAGGCTGCTCTTAAGGATCTAGAAGGCCATATATGGCCTCAAGACCAAAAGTTCCCTACTACTAGACTGGACAACCTCTGAGTTCACTTCTCACCCTACATCTATGATTCCTGTGTCTCTGTATACAACTACATGGATCAGAAGTCTGAGTTAACATGATCATTCTCTAAAATGGGTACCTCTTCTCTAGGACCAGCATTATAAAGTGATAGTTTATTGTTCAGATTGAATAATGTGAGAGAAGTGGTTAACTTCCAGATTAGCCTCAGGAAGTAAAATTCTTGTTAGGAGTTCTAGTATCCTTTCACTTTCCAGTTTAGATGAGGGAAAAATAGAATATAAAAGTGATTGTTCTCATTTGAATAATGCAAGTGCAGAATATCTACTATGTTGTTAAGCTTCTTAAGGTGCTCAGAACTGGGGAGCTCTGCAAAGAGTCTGGATAGATTTCAAAGTTAGTGAACTTGGATGGGGGAAAAATTACATTTATCTGAATGTATTTATTTCCTTTATAATCTTATATAGTCAGTTTTTTTACAACATGATGGGTGCATTCTTTAAAACTGCACAATGAAAACCATAGGGTTTATGAGGGAAATGGGATTAGGAACACAGTACTCAAAAATATCACTGAAACTTTTAAAAACAAAGATAAGAACCTAATAAAAATGGCATCACAGTTTTATACAGCTTAAATAATTAAGAAATACATAAATACCATAATAGTGATGTCTCTAGCCTTGGGTTGCAGCTGGGCCTATGCTCCTGTTTCTGTGGGGCACAGACAGGCAAAGTGAGGGCTACCAAAACTCCCAGAATGTAGGATGCCATGCAGGAAGCTGAGAAAAACCTGAAGTTTGTGTAAGTAGATATCAAAAGGATTGCATCTTGTGAGTAATTGTAAAGTGGTGCAGTAATCTCACATAGGCAAGTGCAAAATCTGTATTATACTCAAATTGCTTCTTAATATATCATCTGAATATGATTGAAACAAATCTGCACTTTAAAAACAAGTATTGTAGCAGAACTGATTGTGTTTTACTTTACACTTTATGAAAAAAGAAACATTCTAAGAAGGGGCTTTGCTGTACTACTGAAGAGGTTCATGCCACAAAAAGAGGTTAAAAATCCTTGATCTAGACATGTGAAGTCCATACCTGTGTTAACCATTCATCTGTCTTTCTGTGATTCTGCTTTCTTCTAGTCACCCATGTTTGATGGGAAGGTCCCAAACTGGCATCACTATGCTTGCTTCTGGAAGCGAGGTCTTGTCATCTCTCAAGCTGAGCTTGAAGTAGATGGGTTCTTGGAGCTGCGATGGGATGACCAGCAGAAAATTAAGAAGACCATCGAAGCTGGAGGGCTGACAGGAGGTCTGTGGAAAGAATGTTGTTTATTGACACTCTAGGGAAGTGTTCCTTAGGTGCCCCCACTATTGGCCTTTTCTTTTTTTGTGTGTTGAGAAAGTGGAGTAGCTATAACTAGGAAGACATGGGCGTCAAAACCAGAATAACTTCAATTAAGGAGATGTGGGGTGGGCACTTAATAGGTTGTACTGCCAAAGTGACATAGTATCTACCCCAAGGAACTTGCATTCTACTGGTGGGAGGCAACATGTACACAGATAATTAAATACAAGATCATTTGAGAAAAGACAACTAATGCCTGGGGGAGGGGAGACATTCAGGGAAGCTGAGGCCTGTGAGCCTTAGAAGTAAGAAATATAATGCATGGACGTAGGCTATGGAAAACCACAATGACACGAGATGACAGGTTGTTGTGTTAGGGTAACACCTTGCAGGCTAGAGTATAGGAAGGGGAAGAATATGAAATGTCTAGGAAGGCAAGAAGGGGATAGATTTTAGAGGGCCCAAAATGCCAGAAGGAATAGTTTGGATATGGAGTTACTGAAGACTTTTGAGCAGGAGAGTGACATGGCCCTCAATTCTAGAAGGCAAACAGCTAGTCTGTGCAGGTGAGTGTGTGTGTATGTCCTTGCCAAAGACTTGAGATTTTTACTAGGGTCTCAAGAGATTCCTTGTTCGTGAATAATCCATGTGAGAAAAGAAGCAGGTAGGATGCCAAAAGATACTCAGTGAGAGTGTCTGCATTGAGCATGTCCCACTGTACATTGATCAGTACATTGATCAGAGTTCTTAAATCTTTCAAAAGTGTTTGTTTATACAGTGTTACTATAGTATAAATTGCTCTCTTCACTCTGCATCAGTTCATGCATGTCCTTGTAGGTTACTCTGATAGCAAGTCTTTTCATCATTTCTTGTAGCACACCGTTACATTCCTATAATAATAGCTGATAACAGTAATAACAACTGGCATTTATATAGCACTTTAAGATTTACAGAGCATTTTATCCTCACAACAATTCTGAGAGTCAGGGGCTGTTGTCATCCCCATTTTACAGGTGAGGCAGCTGAGGCATAAGATGGTTAAGGAACTTGTCTAGGATCACAGAGCTCTAGTAAGTGTCTGAGGCAGGATTGACTCCTAAGTCAAATACTCCATAATTTATTTAACCATTCCCAAATTTATGGACACTTTGCCCTCCTCCCCAATTACTGGTTCTTTTTTTTCCCTCTCTCCAGTATCTAGTTCTTTGTCACAATAAAAAAGAGCTGCTATAAATATTTTTGTACATAAGTGTCTTTTTCCTCTTAAATCCAGGTCTAGTAGTGGTAGCTCTAGGTCAAAAGGAATGCAGGGCCCAGCAACCTTTTGGTCAGAAAGGACTTCTTACAGTTGTCCATGTGTGTCACTCGCATCCCTACTCACTTTTGTAATTCTGCTTATTCTGGGAGCTTCTCAAAACATAGCTTATTCTTATCCTTAAATACAGCTATTAAGTGTCCAAGTCAGGATTGGAACTCAGGTCTTCCTTAGTTGAAGTTCAGCATTCTCTCCACCTGGAGAAGGCACAAAGCTGCTAAGATGGGCATTGTTCTGTGTTTCTTGCCTAGGCAAAGGCGGGAGTCAAGATGGAGGTGGCAAGGGAGAGAAAACCCTAATCAACTTTGCAGTGGAGTACGCCAAATCCAATAGAAGCGCTTGCAAAGGGTGTCAACAAAAAATAGAAAAGGTAAGAGTGGTGGCAGCCAGGTGGCAAGGGAGGTCATAGTGTGGCCACACTGAACCATATGAGTCCCTTCCCATTTAGCACAACAGGACCTTCCATGTACAGTCTTTGAAAAGGTCAAACAAGAAAAGATTTGTGTAAAGTGCCTTGTAAAACCTAAAATGCTCTATGATTGTCAACTGATATCCTCATTTTACAGACAAAGAAACTGAGACTCTGGAAAAAAAAACTTTTGGGACTTTAACTCAGGTCCTCTATATCCCATGTTCAGTACCCTATCCAGTAATTGGAAATCAAGACTTTGCTGGTCTAGATTAGTGTGGAGGGAAGACAGAAATTGAAATTGGAAGGATAGATCCCAGGCTTTGTTTCAGGATGTCCTGCATCCCAAACCAGTCCAGTGATGGTGCATTTGGCTTTAGAAGAACTGGCCAGATGCAGAGCAGATAGCACATGGCCTAGCAGGCCTTCCCTGATTGTGGTGCAAGTAAGATGATGAGATCATGTCTTCAGTCTGAATCCCATTGTGTGGGCTGGCCAGATGCACAAGAATCTAAAGGAGAAGCTGTCTGTGTTAAGAGAGGAACCAATGACATTTCATGCCAATAGCCAGGGCCTGTTTCTGCTGTTTAGCACTACTATGCTTTGGGTCAAGTCACTTAATGTCTCTGGGCCTCAGCTTCCTCAGCTGTTTCACCCATGAAACATAAGAAATGATTAAGCTTTGTTTTCAGCTCTTCTCAAACCACCAAAGCTCCCTGGGTGTAAAATGTAATGTCTCTGTTGTGATCTGAGGGGAAGAAGCAGCTGGTGGAATGATGCAGGGGCAAGCCAGATGGTCCAGTGGATAGAGCTTCTGAGCAAGTCATTTCACCTTTGTCTGCCTCAATTTCCTCCTCTGTACAATGGGGATAATAATAGCATTTCCTTCTAAGGGTAGTTGTGAGGATCAAATGAGGTCATATTTGTAAAGTGGTTTGCAAACCTTACAGTGCTATATAATATTGATGATGAAAATTTTTTCTTCCCTGAGATTTTGTCTAAGTGAACCTAAATGAAAGCTGGACTTGGAAATTAAATTCCTGGCTTCAGGTTCCACTTCTCCTACTCCCCAGTCGTATGACAGTGGAAAAAGTTAGCTAACCAGAGGATCAAATTAATTGTAGAAAAAGTACTTTGCAGACCTTCAGGATACTAGATAAATGTGAGCTATCACTGTTCACTTTGCTGAGTCACAGTTTCCTCATCTCTAAAATGGGTGGTGTACTACTTAGACCTACTAGGTCTTTAATGAGGAAAGTGCATTGTAAGTATAGGATGCTGTGAAAGTGAACTTTAGTACCTTCTAGGGCAGGGGTGGGAGCTACAGTTTCCCCATTTCCAAATGCCTACCACTCCATCTACTTGGCTCCCAATAAATTTACTGTCTGTAACAGAGTGGGAAGGGGCTCTGTAAGTCACCTGGGCTTCTCTACTCAGGCACAAGGAGATGATTGAAACTCCTTGAGATAGTCTCACCCTCCTCCCGATTACAAAAATGCCTTCTACCCCATCCCATTTAAAGAAGAAAAACCTTGTAATAAACCTTGTACATAGTTAAGCAAACATTCCCTCATTTTTCATGTCCAGGCTTGTGTGTCTCATGCTGCATCCTGAGTCCATCACTTCTGATAGGAAATGGGTAGCATTTCTTCATCATCATTCCTCTGAAATCATGGTTCCTTTGAGGTTATTGAAAGACTCGTATGAGAAAACATGTATGAAGCACTTTGATAAACCCTAAAATGTATATTAATATTAAGTCTTCATCATAATTCTGAAATTCAGTGCCCTCTGAGAATGTTCAGACGTCCTGGGTTCCCAAGACTAGCTACAGTGAGCCCTAGTGTGTCAATCCTGAAACCTACAGAAATATCAGTTGACCTCTCAGAGTAGTTGGGAAACTCAGATTGGATAAAAGCACTTTATCAGCTTTGAGATCTAAAACATTAGCTATTAGCATTAAGCCCAGAGGTGGCCCTGGAGAAATAGAGCAATAGCTAGCCTCCATGATTTCAGCTGGGTTCAAGTGCTGCCTCTGAGAGACAGCATTTTGACTTGTTTTGTTAAACATTTCCCAATTACATTTTAGTATAGTTGAGGCATCCTGAAGTGTTTTGCAGCTGTAAACAAGTTTGACCTGTTTTAGATGACATCCAAGGCCCTTTTCCAGCCCAGAACCTGCATCTTAGGTCAGTTTACCCTGAAAATTATTAGGGAAGGAATGAGACTCATTAAATTTAAAAGTTGTTTTTCCTCACTATCTACTGGCAGTCTGGAAGACTAAACCTTCATTTGAGTTTCCGGCAAGGTTGTTCTCCCAAGTTAGATCTGACTATACTATATGTCTGTCTTGCACTTCTGGTCTTCCTTCCCAGGGTCAGGTACGTCTGTCCAAGAAAATGATTGATCCAGAGAAACCTCAGCTGGGGATGATTGACCGGTGGTACCATCCAAACTGCTTCGTCAAATGCCGAGATGAACTTGGATTCCTGCCTCAATACAGTGCTAGCCAGCTCAAAGGATTCAGTATCCTGCAGCCAGAGGACAAGGAGACCCTCAAGAAACAGCTCCCAGCGATCAAGACTGAAGGGTGGGTAGGGGAAGGGCACTGGACAGCTGTAGTCATCACAACAGCCTTTCACCATCCTGAGTTGGTGAGGCCTGACTTTAAAGTCCAGAAGGTCAGGAGCAGAGCCTAAAGAGAATGAAGTCATGCAAAGCATAATATAAAGAATATTTTGTCTCCCTTTTCCCCCATCTTGTATAGTAGGTACATCTTAAATTTACTTCAGGAGCTTTTAACAATCATCCAAGCAATCAACCAACATTTAATTGCTTGATTCCTCTGTGTGTTAGGCCTGAAAGAGGGAGGCTCAAGAGACAGGAGTTGGAGCATCATGTGTGAGGAGCAGCAAAAGGGCCAGTTTAGCTGCACCCTAGAAGACATAATGAGAGGAATAATGTCTACTAAAGCTGGAAGGGTATGGTAGGGCCAGATTATGAGGGGCTTTAAATGCCAAACAGATGGATTTATGTTTGATCCCAGAGGCAGTGGTAGCCTGGATCTCAGGAAAATTACTTGGATGGCTATATGGAGGATGGAATTGGTACAGAGAGAGAATCAAGATAGGGAGACCAGTTAGGGAGTTTTTGTTGTAATCCAGGCAAGAGGTGATGAGGAACACCTCCTATGGGCAAGGGATTGTGCCAGCCAGCCACTTCTGAGATAGATGGAGATAGCCAATTACAGATCCTGCTTTCAAGAAGCTTAATCCTTAATAGGGAGAGAAGACATAGGTGCAGATAATCAAAACAAAGGGTAGGTTGTACACTTACTGATCCTCTGTCCAGTGAGATTACTGGAAAGAAGTCTAAACTGGTAAGAGTGGCAACAATTTCCTTGCCAGGACAAAGAGCTGTGCTCTAGCATTGTGCTAGGACTATAGTATTATAGATTATTGTAATAGGTTATCTCTGTTCATGTTTCTATCTGCTTGATTAAACAGAGGCTGGGGGAAAGTGCACCTCAGATTGGGAGACAAAATTTGGATTCTGGCCTCTGTTTCACCATTGACCAACATCATTCTCCCTTCTCCCGCTTCCACAAATGTCATGAGAAAAGGAAGCTACTGTCTGCTTGGGGAAGGGGTGGTGGTGATGAATTTAAAGGACAAAACTGACTTTCCCAACATATGCAAAGTATAGCCATACAGTGAAATTTGTGTAACATAAAATCAGGCACAGGACAGCATAAATCCTCCAGGCATCACTTCTTACAAAGGAGCCCTGGTGTGAAGTTTTTTTAATATGGTTATAAAATGGCATAAATATGAAATTGATGAGCTCTCGGCCTCTGTGGCTCTTGTTGTGTTCAGAGATTATACTGCTGATGTCACGTAGGAATAGATGATAAAAGCCACACTGGCATGATTCCATCCTTCGCTTTTCATTGATGTTTTGCACATAGTATTATAGATATAGACCTGGAAAGAACCTTAGAGATCCTGTACTTGGTGGATGAGGAACCTGAAGCTACAAGATGAGAAATACTTGGCCTCTGGCCACAGAGCAGTGAGTGACAGCTAGGATTTGAACACTTGGACTACTGTAGCATGTGTCCTTTTTTCTCTCCTGGGGTGCTATCTACAGCCTCTGACTGGTTCTTCCTTTTCCCTGGGTATGGTCTGGGGGCCAGTCCTGGCTCCCTCTTTGCCTGAAACTACTTGTACCAAGAGCCATGTGTGTTTCACCAGACTTAACCAGGTTCTTTTCCTCCCTTTCTCTCCTGTCCCCTTGGTCCTTGTATCATGGTTACCCATGGGGTGAGTGACACATAATAATGCCAAGCCTTTTACAAATTAACTCCCTGGCACTCAGTCCTCTTTCTTGGGCAACAACTATTTGCCATGCACTGACATCACGTAGTTCTTGTGTCTGGGTGTTTTGTGACTTGAGCTTCCTAGTTTCTCTGTTGCTTTATGCAAATTCTGGCTTTCTCCTCAGGGCATCTGGGGATACTCAAAGAAAATGCATCTATATTTTAATTTAGAAGTTGGTCTTGGCCAGGAAGGATGGTGTTAAACATAGCAAACATTTATATAGGACTCCATTACACAGGATTTTAATCCTCACAGCAGCCTTTTAGAGAGGTGCTACAAGTGTTATGTTCCTCTTTGAAACAAGGAAATGGGCTGAGAGGTTAAGTGATCTGCCCACGTCTGTTGTCTTTCCAAGTCCAATACACTCTTCACTAACTGAAAGCTGACCATCACTACTACACACCCCCACCAGAAGAACCCAGAGATTGTCCAGATGTCTATCAGAAAGGAAAGGCATTGCTGTGGCTTGGGGGAAGCTGTCCTCTCATGTATCTGTATCTCTTCCAGGAAGAGGAAAGGAGACGAGGTAGATGGAGACAATGTAGCCAAGAAAAAGGCCAAGAAAGAAAAGGACAAAGAGACGAAACAGGAGAAGCTCTTCAAGGTTAGCACATTTTATTTAATCCATGTCTCCCTCCTTCCCTGTCCGTAAATTGTGCGTGACAGTTTTCAAAAAAAGCCTTCCAAAGAGAAGCAGAGCCCACTTTTCTCAGCCTACACCTGTCGCAACAGTGAGCCAGATGCATTTGTGCTGTGGGCGTGTGTCTGTCAGAACAAGTCTCAGGGAAGGGGCACTTCTCAGTAAGCATAGAGTGACTTCTGCAGTCCGGCTTGTGCCTATCTTACCCACCTACCCACATGAGAAGTGAGTTTCACCATGTAAAGACCTCTCACAGAGAGACACTTGAGGAGGAGGAGAAAATATGAGCTGCAAAAGAAAGCTAATCATTGTTACTGACCAGAACCAGGTGTAGTGCCAACGCAATATTCACAGAGCCTCCAGCAGCCATGAACATGCCAACATAATTCTGAATCATGAAATACACAACTCCACATGGAAGACAGAACCAAAATATTTATTCAAATACCAGAAAGCCAAATCCATCACAACAGCAAAAAAATCCATACACAATAACAATGCAGAAGGCAACCCCATCCCCAAGCCTTCCTCTGTTAGGCTTTCCACAAACCAACTCGCTTAAACACATCACAGACAAGCTCTCGAACTCATGCTAGTTGCTGCCTTTCCCAGCTCTGATTGCTCTTTAACTAACTTCCTCGCAGCTCTGCTGTAGCTCTGCCTCTTCTTGTTCCACCCATTCAGCAAGTTTCTCCCACCACAGACTCTGTGACCAGGGCAGGTCACATAGGCTTATTAATGAATGGGAAAGATCTTCCCGTTTAAATTACCATGCCACCAGGCACCATAGTTCCATTTGTAATTCTCTGTTAAAGAATGTTAATAAGGTCACCAGAAGAAATTTAATGTGAGAGTTGGATGTAGCAATACCGAGTCCTTACTTCGAGGCACCTGCTTGGCCTTTCTGCATGGGCAGTGAATCCTTATTCAGCCTCATAGTTTTGGTGTTCAGGGCCTAACAGAAGTCATGTTTTATTTGGCTTCCTTAGCAATTTCATAAAAATGAAAAACTTAGTGTACACATCTTCCCCAAAAAAATTTTTTTTAATTTTGTACAAGTTGAAACCTTCAGTTGGGTTGCATTGCAGCCTGGCTTTTATGCTGAGTGTTTTGTGTTGGTTTGCTTTTTCTTAATGATTCTGAAGAATCTGCTGGGGCGGTGGGAGAACTTGCATGTTGATTATGCAGAAGGTCTTTCCTGCTAGTGTCTTCCCCTTCTAAGATCACCTTTCATGGGCTTTATAGATCTTTTAGTCACCTAGTTATTTACAAGTTGTCTTTCCCATTAGAATGTGAGCTCTTGGAGAGTAGGCACATAGTTAAGTACTTAATCAAAGCTGCTGACTGGTAGGTTCCTAGAAAACGTCTTGTCATAACACCTAGCACATATTTGGTGCTTAATAAACACTTATTTCTTTTCTTCCTTTCCTTTATACTCTTCATTGCATTGTAACACATTGTCAGAACCCCTACCCCCATGATCTTTAGATTTCCAGGAAATGAAAAGTAGAAAAAGTTTAAAGACCCCCTATACTTGATCCCTGTGGGAATAGGGTCAGTAAGTAGCTTTTTGGATAACAGTCGTTTCATCTGTGTCCTCAGGGTTACATCACTGGTACCACTGGTTTATAAGAATCACAATTTCGAGGCTGTCTTGGAGGGATATTTCATATTTTCTCATAGGAGGTTAAGTGAGGTTTGAGTAGAAACTAGTAAGATAGATTAGCTGCTTAGGGACTTACAGGGATAGCTTCATGGGCATACTGTTGGGGGATGCTGAAGAGGGCAGGAAGTAGAGGAATGATTTGGATAAAGAGAATTTCTCATTAGGAATTCCCCATACTAACAAAATCACGGGTTCTATGTCTTCCCTTCTCTCTCACCGCCATTATCAGTTGAAGCCTCAGTAGGTATGTGACCCCAAGACTAGAAATTTGGCCCAGTGATTTGCCTGCCTCTGAAAGGGAGATCATTGAATAGTATCTGGGACTAGTCCTTCAGGGAGAGCAAGAATCAGGTGTTCACAACAGGTCTTTGAGCTGCCTTCTCTACTACAGACACAAACAGAGCTCATCTGGAACATCAAAGATGAACTGAAGAAAGTCTGCTCTACAAATGACCTGAAAGAGCTGCTGATAGCCAACAAGCAGGAAGTGCCTTCTGGGGACTCTGCGGTGAGTAGACAGCATGTGAGTGGGTGGGTTTTACATTGTCTTTATTTTTGAAACCAGGTCTCCTTATCTCACCCAAGCTCAAAGTGAAGCCATTCTTCACCAGCCCAAGCTTAATAGTGATTGGCATGGCAGCTAATTCAGCTGCTCTGGTTCTCTCCCTTTCTTATATAGCCAGGTGGGTGCATCCCCCCATCCCTTCTGGGGCTTGGTACTGACACCCAGTGAGCCTCTCAGTCCTGTTTCAGCTCAGAACTCTCAAACTCAGGTGATCTGTCAACCTCACCCTCCACAGTATCAGGTTACACCATGTCCCTCTGCTCCCCTCATAACTGATACTTTTATTCATTTCAGTTCAAGCATTTATTGAGTTCAGGCACTCCACTAGGGATTGAAACATAAAATAAAACTTCCTACTCCGAAGGAGCTTATATTCTACCTTTGGTGATATCCATGTATGAACATCGGGCTTGGAGTTGGATTGTTTTTTATTGTGCTCAATGCTGCTGTCTATCAGACTGATATAGAAAGGGATCCATGCCACATATTGACTTAGAAAACCATAGATTAACATAATCTATGTTGTATTATTATGTCTTTGTTTTGTTAAATATTTCTAAATTAGATTTTAATCTGCTTTGAGAGCACTGGGGAGTTTTTGACACCCCAATCTACACCATAGAATATCTTAGGTTCCCAAGTTGGTCTGTGAATAAAGCTGCTATTCTTGAGATGTCAGAATGTAGAAGGGTCCATTTCCCATCACAGCAGGATCCACTTTGACCTTCAGGTTACAGTCCTTCATACACTTGGGCAAGAGTGAAGGGTAGAATTGAATACATAATATTGTCCTTTTATGCTTTCATTTATTCTAGGAATAACATAGTGCCAGTGATGTATATGCAGTGATTTTGGAAGGTCCTTGAGTTTTGTGTCCCACGAAGAGGGTAGTATGCATTTATGAAAGAAACTTAGGGGGCTGGATGTAAGTTCCCAAAAAGAATACACACACACAGACACACACAGACAGACACAGACACACAGAGACACACACACACACACACACACACACACACACACACACACACACACACACACACACACACACACACACACACACACACCCCCAGTATATGAATAGAAGGACCACTTTAGTGGGTATTTGCACACCATCCTTCTTGCTGTTGTCCAGGACCCTTCACTCTCCTTCTATTCATGTCCCGTCACTTATGAGCTGTTGACAGTTTTCCTACAGTATTCTCCCCTACACTTTACTCACAGTTACCACCCTATTTCACTTCTTCTGTGACAGCCTCCTAATTGGCCTCCCTACCTCAACTACTTCCCCTCTCCAATCATCCTTTGTTATACAATTGTCATGGGATTTTTCCGAAAGTGAGGTGACTTTAATAAAGGCCAGTGGCTTTTTGCCTGTAGAATCAAATACAGACTGAACTGAGGTTCAGCCTTTTATTGACTTTCAGAATGTAGCCCCACTCTACCTTTCCAACTTTATTTTACCTTACTTTTCCTCTTACGCTGTGGTCCATGCAAACTCTCCACCTTGTTGTCCTTAAACCAAACACTCCCATCTCCTAGATCTGTGGCTTCATTGGCCCTCTCTTCATGTTTGGAGTACACTCCCACTTCGGCTGCACTACTTAGGATCCCGTATTTACTTTAAAATTCAATTCAAGTTTCTCTTTCTACATAACTCCTTTCCTGATTCCTCCAGCAGTTAGTGCCCTTCTAAGAAAAAATTTCATTGTATTTATTTTGTATATGTTTGTGTATTTGCTGTCTCCCCATGATAGGATATAAGCTCCTTGAGGGCTGAGACAGTTTCATTTTTGTCTTCTGTCCCTAGTGCTTAGTACAATACCTAAAGCAGGTGCTGAATAAATGCCTATTATTGTCTAAATTTTTCCAGCTTATAGTAGACAGGTGTATTTTCTCTCTTCTCAATGCCCTCCATAGTTCTTTGATGTGTTTAGGCTTATTTGTTACTTTTCTCGCTGAAGATACTGGACAGAGTGGCTGATGGGATGGCTTTTGGAGCTCTTCTTCCCTGTGAAGAGTGTAAGGGACAGTTTGTCTTCAAAAGTGATGCATACTACTGCACTGGAGACATCACTGCCTGGACCAAGTGCGTGGCCAAGACACAGACTCCTAACCGACAGGAGTGGACCATCCCCAAAGTAAGTGGGCAGACTCGGCGTTTGAGAGCTGGATAGGATTCATGGGCTTACTCCTTATCCTCCCCCCAACCCTGCTCCTGAGGCCACTGCACAGCAGATCCAGTGTCTTCTGTATGAGCAAGAACATGGTTATCTTTTAAAAAAAAAAATTGATCATCCTTCTTTACATCACCTTTATTTCCAAACATATCCCTCCCCCTACATTTCCCAGAATAAATCATAAAGAGGGAACAAAGCAATTCAGCAAAACTAACCACATATCAACCACATCTGACAGTGTATAGTGCACCTTAGAAGTCTTAGAGTCATTTTAAGCTTTAATAGTCTTCTGTCTCTTCAAAGAAGGGAGGAATTTGCCTTTGGATCTCTCTTTTCAGGAGGCAAGCTTGAGCTACAGTTTTGCAATCTTTAAAAGTATTAGAGAGGAGCTATTTTTTTTTCTTTTTTTCAAATTTATTTATTTATTTTCAGCTTTCAATAATCACTTCCATAAGTTCCATATTTTCTCCCTTTCCGTCCCCAAGATGGCATCCCATCTTATGACTTCTACAAGTACGTTCTTATTAAACACATTTCACATTAGTCATGTTGCATAGAAGAATTAAAACAAATCGGAGAAACCATGAGAAAAACAAAACAAAAGAGAAAGTAGTCTGCTTCATTCTGTGTTCCAACTCCGTAGTTCTTTCTCTGGATGTGGATGACATTTTGCATCATAAGTCTTTTGGAAATGTTTTAGGTCCTTGCATTGCTGAGAAGGGCTAAGTCTATCATAAAACAGTCTTTGCACATTGTGGCTATTACTGTGTACAGTGTTCTTCTGGTTGCTCACTTCATTCAGCATCAGTTCATAGAAGTCTTTTCTGAAGTCCGCCTGTTTATTTTTTTCTTATAGTACGGTAGTATTTCATGGCAGATATACCACAACTTGTTCAGCCATTCCCTAATTGATGGACATTCCTTCAATTTCCAGTTCTTGGCCCCCACAAAGAAAACTGCTCTAGATATTTTTGTACGTGGGGTCCTTTTCTTATTTTTATGATATCTTTGGGATACAGACGTAGAAGCAGTATTGCTGGGTCAAAGGGTATGCACATTTGGGCATAGTTCCAAATTGCTTAGCTATTTTCCAAAGTGTTTCCAACTCAATGTGAATCTCAGGCTCATTTTTTGTATACCCCTAAATACTATATATGAAACATTTGGGGTTTGCTTTACAAACTTTCCTTTGAGAGTAATTCATTGCCTTTTGTTGTTGTTTAGTGAATGTCCAACTCTTCATGACTCTGTGGACCAAATATCCAACTATCCATGGGGTTTTCTTAGCAAAGATACTAGAATGGTTTATCATTTCCTTCTCATTTTAATGCAGGCATGGTTTGAGTGACTTGCCCAGAATCACACAGCTAGTAAGTGTCTGATGTCAGATTTGAACTCTGGTCTTTCTCACTCCAGGCCCAGTGCTCTTATCCACTATGCCACCTGACTGCCTCCATTTAATAACCTAGTCTTTATTTACAATGCAGGCCAAACTACAGTGATCCAAAAAAAAAATTGTTTTAATTGGCATAGTAGAACAAAGGGATTAAGTTTGAAAACTGCCCTTTTTTTCTTTTGTTTTTCAGTTAGCAAACATTTATTTTCTTTTCCTCACATCTTTTTCTTCCCTGATTAAGGAGAGGAGGGAAACCAAGATAAACAAAACTCTACTAACATATGCATAGTCAAGCAAAATATATTACCACATTGGCCATATGCCTGTCTCATCCTTCATCTTGAGTCCATTTCTGTTTGAGGGTGAATAGTGTTCATCATCAGTCCTCTGTAACAAAGAAAAAATATTAATGCTGTACTCTGCGTTTATAGTTTCAAGTCTACCAGAATAAAATTTTATTTTAAGTTATTATCCAAGCATTTCCAGCTTGAAGAGAGACCCAAATTGGCATACTTCCCCTACTCTTCCCCCTATGTGCTCCACTATGACTCTGTCTCAGCACAACTTTAGATAACAATGACAGGAATCTTGAACCAGGAAAACATCCAAAGTACATGAAAATGCAGTTTGGATTAGTTAGTTAACATTGCAGAATTGTTGAGTAGTCACCCTCCCACTCCCTCCTGGACTACTCCCTGAGAAGGGTTTGTGGGAGAGCAATAGAATTTTCTGCGTTGGAGCTGCCAGGATGTCTCCATTCTTTGGAATAGAGGACATTTAATTGGATCTTTTCTGAGTAGGGAAGACAATGATGTAAATTAGACTAGCATTATTCTTTGTTCAAAGATTGGGTACCATCTTTAACCATTTCCCTAAGAAAAAATATTTTTGACCTTGACTGGGGCTTTTCCCTGGAGACTGGAAAGGAATTTAGGAAAAAAAATATTTAATAGACAGGGTGTTTTACTGAAACAGAGGTTTTAAACATGCTTCTCTATCTGAAATCATGATTGGTCATTGCATTGATCCAAGTTCTTGTTTATATTTACAGTGTTGGATAAGTTGTTCTTCAGGTTTTGTTCACTTCAGTCTGCATCAGTTCATGCAAATCATGATTTTTTACAGCACAGTAGTATTCTATTATATTCCTGTGCCATAATTTATTCAGCTATTCCTCAGTTGATAGGCACCCCCTTTGATTCTTTTTCTTTCCTCTCACAAAAAAAGAACTGCTATAAATAGTTTGCATATATGGGTCCTTTTCCTCTTTCTGGTATGCTCAGTGTAGTTATGTTTGGGGGCACAGTTCCAAATTGTTTTGCAGAATGACTGGACCAGTTCACAGCTCTGCCAGCACTGCATTAATGTACTTGTTTTCCTGCAACCCCTCCAGCATTTGTCATGGAAACTTAACAATTTGAAATATGACAGTTACTTGGGTGAAGACGTGGTTTACTGTCTTGTTCAATTGACATGCACGTGAAAGAAATAGCTAATGTTTAGCACAGTGCCTGGCACACAGTAGCCTCTTAATACATGTTTGTTGAATTAATGCCCAGGATGACTAAATCAAAATTCAAAAAGGAAATTATGAAACTTAGGGGTCAATAAAGTCTTGCATTTGAGTTTAAAAATAACACTACAAATGCGGGAATGGAGAGACAAACCTTAATAATTCACACCTAGAAGACCCAGGGGTTAATGAGGTGAATGGACTCCAGAGCTCAGTATGAATCAACAATGCCATGATAAGTAGAATCTGCACTGAGAATAATAACTGGCATATATGTGCTTTTAACCTTTGTAAAATGCTTCACCCAAAGTTATTTCATTTAATCTGCTCAACATCCCCAAGAGAGAGGTACTGCAGGCATTCTTAGCTCTATTTTAGTTTAGTTGAGGTGACTTTTCTATGACTGTCTCTTTAGGTTTATAAATTAGAGGATAATTCTCATTCTACTTTGATAGAGTTTCATCTCTAGAAATTCCCCTACGTGGGAAACAAAACAGCAACAGAAAACAACAAAAAATAGAGAGCTTTTAAACAACAACAGCAAAAAATATATAGCTTTTAAAATCCTTCACTGGAGTAGCTAGGTGGTACAGTGAATAACACACTGACCCTGGAGTCAGGAGAACGAAGTTCAAATGTTGCCTCAGACAGTTGACACATACTAACTATATGACCCTGGGTGAGTCACTTAATACTGATTGCCTAGCAAAAACAAAACAAATAAAATCCTTCACTAAAGTAAAGACCAGTGACCCGTTAGCATGGAGATGATCCTGAGCTCCCAAAATAGGGCATGAGCCCTGGCAGTTCCTCCCACACTGAAAAGGCTTCATTGAGAAGACACATCTCACCTGGGAGCAGCCCACCTAAGTTGGCAAGATGCCTCACCTTGATCAGTGTTTGGCCACCACAATTACAGAGGCTAGTTGTAAGGTGCAGAGAGGTTGTGATCTTCTTTGGTGGAGAGGACACATAAAATGATAAAATTATGGAGCTTTATAATATGTAAGTGTAATAAGTGCTTGGGCAGATAGGTGGTATAGTGGGTAGAGGGGCATGGAGTCAGGAAAACCTGAGTTCAAACACAGCCTTTGACACTGGAGAAGGAAATGGCAGACCATTCCAATATCTTTGCCAAGAAAACACCAAATGGGGGTCATGAAGAGTCAGACAGACAGAAATGACTGAGCAACAACAAAAAATAAGTGCTTACAACAAAGGGAGGTAACAGGACCTCACATACTCTGAGTTGAGTTCTGGACACCAGGTTTTATGACATAAATGCAAGAAAAGTCTAGAGGGTGATCTTCAGGCATGTTAGGTGACCAGAGCCAGGACTGGGTGGTCGCTGCCTGAGGTACCAAAGGTCATCAGAAAGTGTTGGGGGCAAGATTTGAACTCAGGTTCTCTGACTCTACAGCCCTTGGCATGCTGCTGTCTTCTCTCACCGTTCTGTCTAATTGACTCGGGTTTTTGCTAAGCGAAGTTCCTTTTTTTTTTTTTAATTTAAAGACTACAATAATAACTTAGCGAAATGTCTGCTCCAAGACAAAACCCCGCATAGGAAAGATTTTCAGACATCAGCAACAACTGTTTTAAGGGCAATGCTGACTTCTGACCTCCTTAAACTTCTGTTTCATAGGAGTTCCGGGAAATCTCTTACCTCAAAAAATTTAAATGCAAAAAGCAGGACCGAGTGTTCCCCCCAGAAGCTAATACCCCAACTTCAAAACCACTCCCCTCTTCAGTGGCAGCCCCTCCCACCGTGAACTCCTCAGCCCCACCAGGTAAGTGGCTAAGGATCTAGGCACTCCCTCTTGAGGCTCTTCTCTGGAAACCCAGCAAACCTACCTGGCTTGGCCATCTGCAAATTTCTTTATCATTTTTTTTTAAGCCTTGTTTTTGTTGTTTTTTCATTTGCAGCAGCTGCAAAGGGGGTTGTGGGGGAGCCTGTATGTAAGGTTTATGTTGGCTCAAAGTAGGGGGCCTTATCACCTTTGACCTAGTTAATGAGGAGCCTTGTTTTTCTGGGACCTCTCTGTTATAGAGGTCTTTCTGTTTCCCCTGCTTCTCAGGATATGACAGAGGCAATTCCTTTTCCTCCTGTCTTCAGATGCTTTTCTTTCCCTCCCCTGCCCCCTTTCCAAGAGGTATCAAAAGACCACGTGAAGCTTTTTTTTTTTTAATTTTCATTCAGATCAGCCCTCCCTCAGACTCAAAGTCAAGTGCAAGTCATGTCATTATTTCTCTGAAGGCATGGTCTTCAACAATGAAGGACAAACTCACACACACACACACACACACACACACCACACACACATTGTCATTCAGATAAAATAAATGTAAGTTCCATGAGGACAGTAACTTTGATTTTTCTTTGTTGCCTCTTTGTAGGCACCAGAGACCAGCACACATTGAATGTTTAATAATTGCTTGTTAATCGTTTATTGGATTCTAAAGACCCTGTGGTCCTGAGGCCTTTGGCTTATGTAGTTTTGAGTCCAAAGCTTCCTGCTGACCTTTTCAGAAAAAACAGGGTACTGTGCTTACCTTTGGTCTTTTCCTCTGTGGCCTCTATCTGGCCCTTCTCTCTGTTTCTGCTTCTCAGAGCTGGTGATCCCTTAAACAGGCAGGGTCTGTTTCCTTACTGACCTAACTCTTTTCAACTTGAATCTTTTTTTTGCCGAGACTCTTAGCTCTGATGGAGGGGGCAGTGTTCATGATCTGCACAGAACTGGGTTGGTACAGTGTCTGATTTCTCTCCCATTCTTCCCACCCCCATCTCCGCTAGTCTGACTCCCCTGAGCAGTCATAGTGTCATCTCTGCTTGATAGTTTTGTTTCTTTCCATCATAGACAAGCCATTGTCCAGCATGAAGATTCTGACTCTGGGGAAGCTCTCCAAAAACAAGGATGAAATGAAAGCCACAGTAGAAGAACTTGGGGGGAAGCTGACGGGGACAGCTAACAAAGCTTCCCTCTGCATTAGTACAAAAAGTGAGTTTGTCTGTGTGAGTGTACTTGTATTTCTAGAGTCCATGGAACCTAGTCTGTACCGCTCTGGGCCTTGCAGGGCTAGGTTCTGCAGAAAAGTGAACCTTGATCCTGCTTTTAGAGAGCTGGCAGTCTAATTAGAAAGCTAAAGCTAAGGTGCGTGAAACAATTAGAGAACAAACAGGCAGGCTTCACCTCTCAATCTTCAGTGCCTGATAACCAAAGCCCTGTGATGGTTGCTCAGCAGCAGTGGGGTTTCCTGGGGTGGAAGAATCTTCTCCCCTCCTCACATTGTCCTCTTGAAATTATTCCTTTTAATGTTTCACCTAAAGAGTAGAGAGGTAATGAGTTAACCTGAGTGAATGAAGATGCACAGGTTAAATGGCAGGAGGGAAACCATATGGCTGGTGTTCATGCATCTCATTTCCTGAGTGTGCTTTTGTTAACAACTTTGGAAGTCATCTGGGTAAATTTCCCGTTTCTAGACTTAAATATTTAATATGGAGTTGTTTGTTTGTTTTCCTCACATGCAGGCCACATGGGAAATCAGGTTGTGTATACACTTACTGCCTGGTCCAAGGAATTTCATTATCTCAAGTTTGAAGCTAAAGAATATAATAAGACTTACCTATGAATAGATGTGTGCAGGGGGCATGCTTCAGGTATAAAGCAAGACCACACAATTTAGACCTTTTCACTAGTTCCCAGTCACCCATATTAATAGGAAGAGACAGGTGTGGAGTTGAACACAGAAAGTAAATAAGTGAAAAACTGCAAGTTTAAATCTTCCCCCTCTCTAAATCACTTCTTCAAGGAACTATTTTGCCTTCTTTAGGCAAAATAATCTTGAGATGGGCAAAGAACGGAGAAGTGCCTAGAACAGGACAAAGTGACAACTGATTCACTAACCTGTCATTCCCAATATCCCAGGAAATTAATGAAGGAAGCACCAGCGTCTCCATCCGCCTCTCACTCCCTGGGAACCTCTGTAGTATGGGTCTCTTTGGTAGTCTGGTAAAGTCTCTGAGCCTGGTATTGGGGGTGTTTTGAGGTTTTTTGGTTTTTTTTAATGTAAAATTTATAAAACTGCTTTTAAGTGCATAAAATCCATAAGATTACAGTAACTATATTAAAATATAGGTATCAAAAATATTTTAAAAATAAGTTCATGGACCCTAGTTTAGCAGTACCTTCTGAGATTGTTTAAAATCGCTAAATGCTTAGTATGTATTATAGAATCATAAGCATAAAGCCAGGAGTGAATTCTGAGGCCTTCTAGTTCAACTCTTGAGGCTTAGAGAGGTCAAGTGATTTGTCCAAGGTCTTACATTATTGCTCATTATTTGGTGTATCTGTCTCATCTCTTCGACCACTGTTTACATATTTTTTCCTTCATTTTCCGTAGTGCCTCGATGGTGTCTTGCCCACAATTAGGTGAATATTTGATGGTGCAAAGTGAACTTGTTAAATTAGAATAACAATTTAGGCATTACTATAGTTGCAATAATGGTGAAGGAAAGAAAAGAAGCATAGGCAGAAGAAAGGGATTGAGTTTTTTTGCCTTTTATTTTTTTTTAATAAATTAATTTATTTGTTTTCGGTTTTCAACACTTCCATAAGTTTTAAATTTTCTTCCCCTTCCTTCCCAAGATGGCATGCAATCTTGTATGAGTTCTACACATGCATACATTCTTATTAAACACATTTTCACATTAGTCATGTTGCATAGAAGAACAAAAAGAATGGGAAAAGCTATGAGAGAAACCAAAACAAAACATAACACGAGAGAAAATAGTCTGCTTCATCCTATGTTTCAGTTCCATAGTTCTTTCTCTGGGTGTGGATGGCATTTTGCCTCTAGTACTTTGGAAATGTTTTAGGTCCTTGCATTGCTATGAAGGGCTAAGTCTATCAGAAACAGTCCTTGCACACTGTGACTGTTACTGTGTATAATGCTCTCCTGGTTCTGCTCTTTTCACTTAGCATCAGTTCCTGTAAGTCCTTCCAGGCCTCCCTGAAGTCCTCCTGTTCATCATTTCTTATAGCACAATAGTATTCCATTACATTCATATACCACAACTTGTTCAGCCATTCCCCAGTTGATGGATATCCCCTTGATTTCCAGTTTTTGGCCACCACAAAGAGTGCTGCTATAAATATTTTTGTACATGTGGGACCCTTTCCCATTTTTATGATGTCTTGGGGATACAGTCCTAGAAGCAGTATTCCTGAATCAAAGGATATGCACATTTTTGTAGCCCAGGGATTAAGATTTTTAAAAAGGGGTGGGGGGGGGGAAGATAATCTAAGAACTACCACCCTCATTTTACAGTTTTCTAACTGAGCCCTAGGGAGATTGACTTGTCCAAGGTCACACAGGTAGTAAGTCTTGGTGGCAAGATTTGAACCCTGGTCCTCCAGGAATACCTCCTGGTATTCCAGGTCCTGTACCCTTTCTGATATACAATGTTATTTATATTTTCCTTGGAGTAACGTGCCTTTATGAAATGTAGTTTTGAATTTTGATCTCAACTAGCTTCTCATGTATTTGAACAGAGGAGGTGGAGAAGATGAATAAGAAGATGGAAGAGATCAAAGAAGCCAATGTACGTGTAGTGTCAGAGGATTTCCTCCAAGATGTTTCTGCTTCAGGCAAGAGCCTCCAGGAGCTGCTCTCTCTGCACACTTTGTCCTCCTGGGGTGCTGAAGTGAAGCAGGAATCTGTTGAGGTGAAGCCAGGAGGGAAGTCAGGTGTCCCTTCTTCCAAGAAGAGCAAGGGTCAAGTCAAGGAGGAGGAAGGTGAGCCCAGAGAGAGGCTTCCTCAGGGTCCTGCCCCAGCACTGGCTTAGCTTGGCTCTCCTGGTGTCTAGGGCTATGGCAGCTGTGCCACCCTACTGACTTCCTCAATTTATTCACTTAATTGCAGAGTTTTCTTAGACTTGGCCCAGTGCCAGCCAGCTGGGTCAAGATATGTTATTTATCTAGTACCAGTCTACCATCACATTATTTGAGAGTTGGAAGGTTCCCCAGTACCCATCCAGTCCAGCCCATACTAGAAAGGTATCCCTACTACAACATATCCAACAAGTGACTGACCAGTCTCTTGTCACTTGAGGCATCCCACTCTGCTTTGAGATGGTTCTCGTTAAAAAGTGGCATCAGGTCTAAATTTGTCATTATGCTATGTACTTTCTCTCCATTCGTTGCTCCTGGGTCTGCCTTTTGTAGCCAAACCTAGCAAGTCTGAAACCTGCTATCCCTTCCCCTTGAGCCTTCTTTCCTTCAGCCTGCTCTTGTCCAATGCCTTCCACCCATCCTCACAACCATCCCAATGCCCTTCACAGTCTTGACTGCCTGACGCTGGCTGCTCACCAGCTTATACACATCCTTTTCAGGAATTTGCTTTCATGTTGATGATCCTGCGGCTCATTTTGATAAGGTCAGGGAGGGTTCAGGCACTGCCTTTTCCTAAAGCAGCCTCTCAATACCTTTCTGTCTCTCCTTTGCAGGGACCAACAAATCAGAAAAGAAAATGAAATTAACACTAAAAGGTGGAGCAGCTGTGGATCCTGATTCTGGTGAGAGAAATTTAGAGGGCAGCAGAACAGTCTTCAAGGGTTTTGAGGTAGTGTTTGAGGAGGAGAAAATCTAAAAAGATTGCCTGAGAAATTATTTACTCTTATGAACACGTCGTTTATCTAACATTTGTCTTTTTTCCTCCTCCCACCTCTCAGTAAGCATATAGGATAGATATTGAATTGTAAGTTGGTGTAATTGAATTTAGTCAGCATCTTACCCCTTTAGTATGTCCTGCCTAGAATTCCCTGTCTTTCCCTTTCTTGGAGTACATTCTTAATCCTGCATGGCAAAGGAGAAGTTTAATGTAGTGGGAAGTTCTGGAGTCCAAAGAAAATGGATTCAAATCCTAGCTTTCTCATTTACTACTTCCAAGGCTGTGGGCAACTCATTCTTATGTTCTCTGGGTCTCCATTTTGTTTCCTCATCTATAAATTTACATGGAGAGGTGATTGGACTAGATGACAAATAGCCTCTGAGGTCCTGTCAAGCTCTGTGTCTGTGATTATTTCAAAAACATCTTCCAGAACTGAGTGCTTTGTCTCTTTGATCAGGGCTCGAGGACTCAGCTCATGTACTTGAAAAAAATGGAAAAATCTTCAGTGCCACCCTTGGCCTTGTGGACATTGTTAAAGGCACCAACTCATATTATAAGCTGCAGCTCCTGGAGGATGATCGAGAAATTAGGTGGGTTCTTGGGGCAGGGTTAGGCATGGCTTAGAGAAGTTTTTGGAGTGCTGGGTTCAGTAACTGTTTCACATAAGCATGAGGGTTAGAAATGCCATCAGAGGCTCCACCTGAACCAAGAGTCCTTCTACAGTGTCCCCCACGAAGTGGTCAATGCGGCCTCATCTTCACTTGAAGCCCTCCAGTGAAAAGGAACCTACTCAGTTTGGGGGCAATTCTTAATAGTTAGGAAGACTTTCCTTCTATCAAGCCTGAATGTTCTTCTCTGAAACATCTCTTCTGCCCTCAGGGCCCAAGCAGAACAAATATGATTCCTTTTCCACGTGACAGAGCTTTGGAAGACATCTGTTATTCCCTTCCTGATTTCCTTTTCTGGCTAAACGTCTATAATTCATTCAGCTTATCCCTACTTTCTTAACCTGTGAAGTTCTTGTCCATGAGTCCTTCATAGAGGACCTCTCCCACATTTCTGGAGGCCCTCCCTGACATATTCTAATATTAATTTTGTAAGACTGTGCATTCGATAATCATTGCCAACATTGTTTGCAAAGCCTTTGCTGTATAAGTATTGACTTCATTCTATTCTCATAACAACCCTGAAAGGTAGATGCTGTTTTCATCCCCATTTACAAATGCAGAAACTGAGGCAGACAACAGTTAAGTGGCTTCCTCAAGGTTTCCATTTCCAGTCTTGCGTTTCTTGGATTATATCTTCTATGATTTTTTTCTTTTTTTAGTGATCATTGCTGGTTAATAGGCTACCTTCTGGGTCACTGAAGATTAGGTTCTTTGAAGATGTTGGTATTCTTTCTTTTGTACCATCACCAGAATAATGTCAGTGTTGAAATGATAGATGCATAATTTGGAACTCTGCCCAAAGAGCTGTGAAATTGTGTGTTCCCTTTGATCTAGCAGCACCACTACTAGGTCTGTATCAGAGATAATAAAAATGGGAGAAAGACCCACGTGTACAAAAATATTTATAGCAACTCTTTTTGTGGTGGCCAAGAATTGGAAATTGAGGGAATCTTCATCAATTGAGGAATGACCAAACAAGTTGTGGTATATGAATGTAATGCAACTAAAATCCAGACCTTTTGACTCAATTTTTTTCTCCCCCTCCTTCTTCCCTGCCCCTCACTCCAGGTACTGGATATTTAGATCTTGGGGCCGAGTGGGCACTGTGATTGGCAGCAATAAACTAGAACAGATGTCATCCAGAGAAGATGCCATTGATCATTTTTTGAAGTTGTATGAGGAGAAAACAGGCAACTCGTGGCATTCTAGCAACTTCACTAAATATCCCAAGAAGTTCTACCCCCTGGAAATTGACTACGGGCAGGTAATCACCTACTCTTCCATCAGAAATAGTATGCCCTTCCTAGAGCTAGGGAAGGGAAGGTCTTTGCTTTAAAATTTTACAGAAAGAGACATGGAAGAAAAGTGGACAAGAATATAAATGCAATCTACTTAAATCATTGGAGAGACTGACATCCATCGGAGTAGTCACTGAGGCATAGTTCTAGACCCCACTCCACCTTACAAATTAGAAGAAAGTAGCTTCTCAGTTCATAGTCCACTAGAGAACTAAGGAGTCTGTCTGCCAGATTCCCTAACTTAGCTATGAGTCATAAGTTTAAATCTAGTGCTGGTTCACAAGGCCTTAAAAGTACTTTTGTTCTCTTGCTTTCCTAAAAAGAGAGAAAAGAAAATCTTCAATTGATGTTTTGGGTCTCTCTTAATAGAGTGCCTTCTGTACCTCTCTCTATTTCTGCTGGAGAGTTCTTTAACATTTCTTAAGGGCATTTTGGTTTTTGTTTGTGTTTGTGTTTGTTTTTCTTTCAACATGCTTGTCTTTCTTAAATCATTCATTAAAAACCATTTCTATTTGCTGTGTGACCTTGGACAGAGCCTTTCAGTTCCTCCAGTCAGTGCTCTTTGGAAAAAAAAGTCTCAAAGACTTTTCAAACTGCTAGTGCAGTTGTCCCTTACTGTGACCCAGGTTGGGGATATGGGGTCCCTACACTAATAAAATGGAAGGTCTAATGAATGGGGAGGACACCCCATTAGGACCTTCTCAGACTTCTCTCCTTATTCCTTAATCAGCTGTCCAAATCACAATACAAATATTAGACTATAATGTCCTTGAAGGCCAGGGTTATTTTTGCCAGCCGAGCCCAGTGTAGATATAGACCTGTAATCTAAAGCATTGAGCTCTATTTACTTCCCTGCTTTCAATGATTTTATTTTCTGGTTCCTCCTCACCTGCCACCCTCCCAGGATGAAGAGGCTGTAAAGAAACTGACCGTCAGTGCTGGCACCAAGTCAAAGCTTCCCAAGCCAGTTCAGAACCTCATCAAGATGATCTTTGATGTGGAGAGCATGAAAAAGGCCATGGTGGAATTTGAGGTTGTTGCATATTGTTAACTTTGACCAGCCCATTTGTTGACTATGTGGGATGGTGTGAGGGGCTGCTGGGGGTAGTGGACAGAATACAGGCCTTTCCCTGGGTGCCTGGCCTGCTTCCGGTCCCCCTTCTAACACTGTAAGGGAAGGGTTTGATGAAGGTTTTCTCTAGACTGAAATCACAGGTCCAGGCTCCTTCATGTATTAGTGAGCTGTTTATCCTTCCTTTTAGGTAGAGCCTGAAGCAAAATGGAGCTTTCCTTACCTTGCCTTCCTTTAGGGACAGCCTTGAGAATAGCCAGTCACACATATATTTCTTCTTCCTTCAAAAAAAAAAATTACAATTTAGGACAATTGAATAGAAAAGGTGGCTTTAATTTCTTTAGTGATGTCTTCCCAGTACATTGAAATGATTTGTGTCTCACCTTGTTGAGACTGGTATTTACAAGGTGGAAATGAAAGTATCACCTTTGTTAGAGGGATTGCTCTTTTCATAGATCCCACCTTCCCCTCAAGTAGAAAGAGGAGGGAGTCTATGTCCTTGCTTCAGGGTAGAAACTGAGCAGCAACTCTCTTCTGCTCCTGTCATTGGATGTTTGACATTGCCCTTGGCAAATTCAGCCTGTTTGGCTTCGCCTTAAAAGATACCATGTAACTATGTGACTTTGATTCGCCTCTGGTCCTCCATTTCATCACCTGTAAAATTAGAATGTAAACAACATACTAGATCTACATCTAAGGTCCCTTCAGACTTTTAAATTCTGTGATCATAACTCTATGACTCTGTAGTCATAGATTCTGACTGTAAAATAGATTGAAAGCTGTACTAACAGAAACCAATCCCACATAGCCTTGACTCTTAAGTTCTCCTCTGTTTGTGATAAAGATGCATATTACCCATCTTCCAGAAGAGAATCATGGGCTCAAGTTACAGGATGAGACATAAATTTTTACACGTGACCAATATGGGGATTTGTTTTCTTTGACTTTGCAAGAAAAATGAAAACAGTGATTTTGTTTTTCCTTCTCATTGGAGAGGAGGCAGAGATAAAAACTGGGTGAAATAATGGCTTGTTAATTTTGGAGGGAGAACAATTTAAAAAGTAAAATAAAACTTCAATAACAGATTTTTTTCCAGAGGCACTGAGGAAAGAGCCACAATTTAACTCCAGATTTAACTTTTTTTTTTTATCAGATTTAGCATTTGATGAAAATGATTGTGTGCTTTTCCTTTGATAGTAATTTTTTTCAGATAACCTGGAGGCTTTTAGTAGCCTCCAGAGCAGAGATGAACAGCAGTATCCTTTTTTACAGAAGACCTTAGGACTAGTTCTCTTGATTTGACACATTGAATTTATAGCCATATTCTTTGTTTCTGGTGGTAGACATCCTATCAAGTATATGAATCTTAATATCTGTCTCCACTGCAGCTGGAAATTCACCTCAGTAGTATGTCATTTAAAGAGTTATTGATGTCATCCCGTAGCATTTTAGGGAAACCGACTTGTAATGAAATGACTCTCTCATCAGATTGACCTTCAGAAGATGCCATTGGGAAAACTGAGCAAGAGGCAGATCCAGAATGCATATTCTATCCTCAGTGAGGTCCAGCAGGTAAGCATGAAGCATGCTACCATCACATGCAACTACTCTGTCTCCCCGTTTCATTCACCTTCACTTCTCCAAGACATAGGAAGCTTTTTAGTCACCCACGGCTTCTGTAGAGCCAGATCTTTATAGAAGTCAGCCTTTAATTTGGAGCAGGAAGGGAGTAGTGAGAGTTTAACTTTTTTAAGAGTCTTCTCAGTTAATTTATCTCAAGAAAGTTTCTATTAGGATGAAATTCAAGAGAAAGGAAAGATGATTCTGAGAATTTTGGTAAACTTTTTTTTTTTTTTAAGTTAAAAACCTGCTGGAGATTTTCCTTTTTCCAACCCATAAAAATGTTGGGGTTTTGCGTAGGGTATCCTTTTTTAAAGCCACCATAAAAGACCTTCCATCATAGTCTTGACCTTAGAGTTAGCCAGTTCACCCATGCCTTTGTCTCCACTCTTGGATTCCTTCCTCCCTTGTCCTGTCACTCTTGACCCTCTGCCTATCCTCAGCCCTGGATCACTGTTACCATCCACCCTCTCTATTCCTACTCCTGTGCTATCAAATACCATTGGAAGGTATCACATAACCATGCCAGCTGAATCAGTTACAAATTTATGTTAGCTGATCTCAACTGGACTCTCAGCTACTCAGAAACCCTTTTATTCTTCTCTATTGACTTTCTGTCACCATTCCAAATAGTTCCAGAGCTTTTCTCCTTTCAGTCCACCCCACCCTTCCTCAGTTTGTGGTCTTGCTGTCTGCTTTGCTGAGAAAATGGCGATCATCTATCATGCATTCCTTCAAGTCTTCATCTTAAATTCCCGTATGCATTCCCCATATGTTCACCCTTTCTTTTTTCCTTTCTGGCAGTCTCTGAGGAAAAGATGTCATTTCATGTCAAGACTGACTGATGATCTTACCTCTTAAACTTCTCCCTCTTGTAGATTCCCCTGTTTCTGTTAAGGGCACAGGAAATTTCTTGTTTGTAACTGCACTCATCTGTGGCTCACCCCTCTCCCCCACCAGCATGTCTACATTCCTCATATCTCCACCATCTCCCTAATTCATGCCATCATCACCCCTGGTCTCCTGTAATAATACCAGTCTCTCCCTCTCCAGTCCATCTTCAATACAACCTAGATAATATATTACTAAAACACAGGCCTGACCATGCCACTCCCCCTGCTCCAAAAGTTTAGTCATTCCCCTTTGCTGCTAAAATAAAAAACTCCTAAGCTTAGCATTTAAGACCATGACAGTCTGACTCCCACCTACCTTTCCAGACTTAACTAAATATTACTCCGCCTTCATGCTCTCTGCATTCAGCCAAACTGAGCCACTTACTGGCTTCTTCATGAATGTGACATTCCCTCTTCCACCTCTGCATTCACACAAGCTGTCTCTGTTCTCTCCCACACTACCCCTCACTCCTTAATTCCTGGGAAAGAACAAATTCACTCCTTATCTCAGAATCTTTGCTTTTCCTTCAAGGATCAATTTCAAATCTCCCAAGTTGTTACTGCTCTCTTCTCCTTTAAATTACATTGTGTTTAGCTATCTGCACATTTTATATGTTCCTGGACAGTGGAACATATCTTGAGGACAGGGACTGCTTTCTGTTTTTTCTTTATCTTGTTTGTACCCCAGCACCTAGTTCAGTGTCTTGCCTTTGGTAAGTGCTTAGTTGGTGATTGTTGAATTGAGCTGAATTAAAGGTGGAAAATACAGCTTGCAGTTAAATCACAGACTCTTTGTAGAAAACTTATCTACTCTCAGTGGCCTGCTCTGAAGGGGAAGATACTCGTGCCCATCTTAATGGCTCCATCCCTAGGAGAGGGCAGGGACGTTTCAGGGAGATAAGATTTTGGTAGTCAGTGGAGAGGATTCCCAGCAAGTTAGTGTTTAGACTGGAGATAGAGCTGCTTCCTCTCAATGCCATCTTTCCTTCATGCTAAGGACAGTGCCATCTTCCCACTGTGTGTCGAGGCAGGGATTTGGTAGGGGAAGAAGAAAGGGAGGACTGGGTACAAGAGGCCTTGCCCAGAGTCACTGCCCACCATATTGGAAGTTTATTGAAACTTTGGCTGCCAGGAGGTCTCTCCACCAGTTCTCACCCTGGTGACTCAGCTTTTAATTCATTTAGCAAGACTTATTGAACAGCTTTGTGCACATTCCAGCAAACAAATCTCCATCAAAAGAGGGCCAGCTTGCAAGTGCAGTACAAGGTACCTTGCTTTAGGCAACCAGTCTCCTGACTGAGAAGATAGGCAGAGATTGTATAGAAGCCAATTAAAATGTACCTTCTTGGGCATGTGAGCAGTGGATTTGGCTTTTTTTTTCCAGAAACAGCTTTTACAAAAAATGTCCAGTTCTCCATATTCATTAATATAACTCTTACCTTCTTTCTTGAGTACTGGTTTTAAAAACCACCCAAATGTCCTCAGTAACAATATATGGAAGGTTAGTTTCTACATGGAATCTAGGTATGTCCCATAGTCATCGTACCCTCCACTTAGACTGTCTGGGGTAATATATTTTATGTTGTATCCTTCCAAGCAGGGAGCTAGAGAAGTTGGGGGCATGGGGAAAGGGAAATTAACAATCAGCTCCATTCCCCTTTCTCATTCTTAACTATGTGTTACCTCCCTTTCTCCTGCAGGTGGTATCCCAGGGTGGCAGCGACTCTCAGATTCTGGACCTCTCCAATCGCTTCTATACTCTGATCCCCCATGACTTTGGAATGAAGAAGCCCCCACTCCTGAACAACATTGATTGTGTACAGGTAAGGAAGAGAACTCCTGGGCAAGCAGGCTGGAGAAGGCTACTGACCCAGAGTCCTTTGACATCCTCCTCCCCTACCTCCCACATCCATCACCTTTTGTTAGGTATTATAGTAGACACATCTTAGCACTTAGATAAATAAGATGTAAATGGAATTATTTTATTGACATGTCAGATTCCACCTATTCATAAAGAATTGACTGAAGGGAGAGTTAAGCCTGTCTTAGTCTCTTGCCTTCTAAGACTGGTCTTCTAAAAAAAAAACCAGTATATCTTAGGTGTATATAGCATATAAATGAATCAGACTCACTGGAGACCAGAAGTCACAAGTAGGGAAAAAGATATTTACTTCTTCCTCCATCTCCTTAGACTAATAATAATGTGGAAAGCATTCCCTCCAAACAGAATCAATAAACATTTATTAAGCATCTACTATGTGCCAGTGTCTGAGCAAAGCCTTAGGTACCTACTATGTGCCAAGGATTTCAAGGATCTTATTGCAATAACCTTCTGATTGTTCTCCCTATCTCAGCTCTCCCTTTCTCTTCAATCCATTCACCACTCGGATGCTAAAGTGATTTTATTAATGCCTCGATCTGACCATGTCACACACACCCATACTAAAAAACCTCCAGTGGCTCCTTGTTCCACGATCAAATAGAATAGCCTTGTTTGGCATTTCAAGCTCTTTATATTCTGGTTCCTTCCTACCTTTCCAGTCATCTTGCCCCTTTATTCCCTTAGTATACTCTACAAGCCATCAACGCTGGCCTGCTTAACATTTTGGTACAAGACTCTTAACTTTGCATCTCCTTGCCTTTGCATTTGGCTGTACTCCCTTCTCTCCCTCCTCACCTCTGCCTCCTAGCTTCTCTTACTTTCATCAGATTCAGCTCAAATCCCACTAGTGTCCCCAGCTGCTAGTGCCTTCCCTTCTGAGATTACCTTCCATCTACATCTTACATATACCCATCTAGATGCCTGCTCTCTCCTCCTCTTCTCCCCCCCCCCCCCCCCCCCCCGACCCCTGGAGTGTAAGCCTCTGGAAGATAAGAATTGTTCTTATCTTTCTTTGTATGCCTGGCACGGAGTAAGCACTTAGCTAATACTTGCTGGTGGACTTGAGAATTAGTCCCATGTAAGCAGTGACCCTTTTTTTCATTCTTATCCTTCACTGTCTTCTTCTACCATCAACTTAAGGCATGTTGCATTGTCCCTTGGGAAATTGTAGCATGCTGTTTTCCATGCAGGACAAGGTCATTTACGTGTGTGTGTGTGTGTGTGTGTGTGTGTGTGTGTGTGTGTCTCTGTGTGTGGAGTTATCCTTCACACCTATCAAGCTTTGAATGGAAACTCAGCATCTGACCCATTTTTGATTCCCCAGGCCAAAGTACAGATGCTAGACAACCTACTGGATATTGAGGTAGCATATAGTCTACTCCGTGGTGGGTCTGAAGATGGCAGCAAGGATCCTATTGATGTCAACTATGAGAAGCTTAAAACTGATATTAAGGTAACAGATATCCCTTTCTTTTGCTAAAGGGACTGGACATTTGACTATATCATAACCTGACCTGTCTCAGCAGTTGAAAAAATAGTTTCTCTTTACAAATTCAGCTCCCAAGTCATGGGCTTCATTAATCTTTAGAGTAACCTGGAGTTCAAGTCCATGAATAAATTTCAGGGGGTTTGTGAACTTAGGGAAAAAATATGTCTATATTTTCACTAACTTCCAAAGGAAACTTAACATTTCTTTCAATTATTTTATTTAATACAAACATTATTTTGAGAAAGGGTCCATAAGCTTTACTAGACTATCTACAGGGCCCAAAATGCCCTGATTTAGAGGGCTCTTTAAGGTACTGAGTACTTAAAGGAAATGTTTTGCTTTATTTCATCCAGCGTAACAGTTATAAGCCTTTGTTTTCTTTTTTTTTTTTTTTTAATTGGGTCTCCCTATCTTACCAAGGCTGGAACTGCAACAGATGCTTAGGGCTTCAGAGGCACTACTGATTAGTAGTAGTAGTAAATTTAACTGCCTCTGTTTCCTATCTGAGCTGACCTACAATCTCCTCAGGTAGCCTGGCAGCCCCTGTCTTACCGCTGAATTTATTGTGCACACCTGTTTGACAACCCATTGCAGCTCAGAGCTCTAGCACTCCACTATGCCTGACGGTGGATTAACTTCGAAAAGACCTGTGACTACAGAGCTCTAGGGGGAAAAAATGCCGTCCCTTGGAAATCTGGTGACTCTTACATCACCTCAGATGGCAGCTATAGCAAACTTGCCAGGTGATAAGACCCTTCCTTCGAAAAATAAAATGGCAGGTGTAGATAATCTTAAAAGCAACATGTGATTCAGTTCTAGGTAGGCCAGCTGTAGCACCAGAAAAAGACCATAGTGCCCCTGGAGTCAGGACCTGGGTTCCATTCCCACATCCCTCCTACTTCTTACCTCTGTGACATGGGGCAAGTCATTAAAGCTCCTTGAGCTTCAACATCTGCATCTGAAAATAAGGGAATTGGACTTGATGACCTCTGAGGTCCCTCCCAGCTTTGAATCTGGAATCCTCTGGGCTCATTTCTGACCTACTCCAATCCAAACTTGCTGTGACCTTGAACCAAGTAGCATCGCCTCTGTATTATCTTTCTTGTCCATACACTGAAATGTAGTACTTCCCCTTTTGCAGAACTCTTCTAAGAGGAATGATACAGTAACGGTGTGTATCCTTAGGGTGTCAGGGCTGGGACTAGAATCTAACAATCCAGACTCCCCAATCAGTGCCTTTTCACCCATGGCACACCACCTCCCAATAAATTGGCCTACTTCCCCAAAGAAGTACTGTTCTAAGCATCTTTTAATCAGATCTCTGTTCAGTCGTGGGCCTGAATAAGTAGGCAGGGCCCTTCATTCTATGAGTGTCTTCCAGGTGGTTGACCAGAATTCAGAAGAAGCTGACATCATCAGGCAATATGTTAAGAACACACATGCTACAACTCACAATGCCTACGACTTGGAAATTATTGATGTAAGAAACCATCCTACTTCCTTCTTCCTTTGCTCAGCCCCTGGGTGAGACAGAACAGTATATTGTACCCAAAAGCATTTTTAGGAAATGGCCCATCTTTCAGTTGAAGAGAAACTAGGCTTGCTTTAAAGCACCCTTCTTTTATTTTCCTTTTCCTCAAATTAAAAATTGAGCATCCCATTCAAAACCAAGATAGTTGGTCAAAAAGCTAGAACAATGTTTCTTTTTTTTAAACTTTTTTCTCTTTATTTTCTATCCTTAGTTATAGGAAATGGCCCTCTGGATAAGGAGGTGGGTGGGGAAGGTTATATTTGGATATGAAATAATCTTAAGTTTCAAAAAGAGATTGTATTGACTGTTAATTTAATGGTTAATATCACATATCAACATCTAGGCCTGGCAATTCAAGAGAATAAGTAAGTGGATTAACAAGTTTCTGTGAAGAAAAGTGAAAAGTTTGGAAAGTAATAGTACAAATAGTAGAAATCTGTAAGCTTTGAACTTGAGACCATCTCTTACTTCTAGGAAGGATTTTAAACCATTATAGGCAATTTAGAATCTCTTGCTTAAAAAAAAAAAAAAACTTCCAAAGGGAGAAATATCACAGCTTCTTGCCCAGCAAATAGAAAGTTTTCTCTTAGTGGCTTTCCAAAATTTGTGTTTTGTTTTGGATTTGAGAAGGGGGAAAGAAAGAGAACTATCTTTGCTTTAAAGTAGCCTCGTTCCGAAAGGAGTAACAAGTGACCAGCCAGGATTTCATCCTTTTGTCTCCTGTTAAATACTGCCTTTAGATCTTCAAGATTGAGCGTGAAGGGGAAAGCCAACGCTACAAGCCCTTTAAGCAGCTTCATAATCGGCGGCTGCTGTGGCACGGGTCCAGGGCCACCAACTTTGCTGGGATACTCTCTCAAGGTCTTCGAATCGCTCCACCCGAAGCCCCTGTGGTATGTAGCTGAGCAGGGGTAGGAGAGGTTTGATGCAGCTTTTTCTCCATAGGTGCCTTCAAGCGAACAGTCCAGTGAGAGAGGAAGGAGACCTTGTTTGAAAGAAAGCTCTCATAGTGGACTCAAAGTGTGAGGGGACAAATATGAATGTAGTGGTCAGGGCATCCCTTCAGTGCAGGAATCCATCCTATAAACGAACAGGCATTTATCTAGCCTCTGCTTGAACACTTTCAGTGAAAAGGAGCTCACCTTTTAACAGAGCATGTCATTCCATTTTTAACAAGTCTTAATGATTTTTCCTATTTACATTGAACCAAGATCTGTCTTCCTCTGGGTCCTAATGCTGCCTCTGGAATGATAGAAAATAAATCCAGTCCCTTTTCTACATGATAATCCTTGAAGTTTATTTAGTGCTTTTGTGATTTACAAAGTACTTTCCTCACTAGCTCATGAGATGGATAACACAAGTGTGGTTGTCTTCGTTTTATAGATGAGTCTCACATGTGGTCACACAGCTCGTACATTCTGAGCTGTGACCATAGATTTAGAGTTTAGGAGGATCTTAGAGGCCATTTGGCCCCACTCTCCTTCTTTTACAGATAACGAAACTAGCCCAGCATGTTTAACTTGCTTGCCCAAGGTGACACAGTGTTGGGATATAGGAGAAACAGGAATTGAAGAGCTCTGGGCTCTAGGTTCTTTCTTCACTCTTGTCTGTTAATATCACACCCAACTTTGTAGTATACCACTGTCTAAATCAGCAGTTATCAGACTTTTGGTCTCAGGATGACTTTATGTTCTTAAAAGAACTTTTTAAAATGAGTAGTAGACTCTAACTCCCAGGGTTGTTATGAGGATAAAATGAGTTAATATTTGTAAAGTGCTTAGCGTAGTGTCTGGCAGACATCTGCCCTGGCAATTCAAGAGAATAAGTAAGTGGATTAACAAATCTCTGTAAAGAAAAGTGAAAAGTTTAGAAAGTAAATTTGTAAATGTCAGCTGCATTAACTATTTAAAAAGCCCAGAGCAAGAATTCTTAACTTTAAGGTCCGTGGGAAGATTTCAGAAGGGTTGTGAACTTGAGTGAGGAAAAAAAATACATCTTTATTTTTACCATCAAAAAAAAAAAAATGAGGGTTAGTTAGTAGTTATCTATCTAATCATTATCTATTGATTAATGCCATATTATTATGAAAATAGTTTCTGCCTCCCAGACCACACTTTGAGAACCCCTGGTCTGGAGGAAGCTAACTCCCGGTTCCTCCCCTTCCTGTGCATCTCTTGGTTCGCCCTCTCTCCTCTTTCTCTGCTTCTCTTTCTCAAGCTGAACATCCATAATTTCCCTTAAGCTATTCTTCACAGTTTTCTGACATCATATCATGCTAGTTGCCCTATGGACATACCCACTGAGACTGTGACCTCAGACCAGGACTAATTCTTGACCCCACTTCCACTTCCCACCCCCATTCAGCTGAGTATAGAATGGTTAATGATACCTTCAGATCACTGTAGGATCAGCAGTAGTTTTAGTTTATACTGTGCCCAGCACCTTTAAATCAGAATTGCTGTACTGTTGGCCTGGAATCAGTTCTCTGTGGAGAAGTTTCCAGTGTATTTATGATTTGCTTTTGTTCTATCATTTGTGTTCCATATGGTAACCTTGTTATGTACATGGTAGTCTCTCAGATCTTCGTTTTGTTTCCAACCCTACAGACTGGCTATATGTTTGGTAAAGGAATCTATTTTGCTGACATGGTTTCCAAGAGTGCCAATTACTGCCACACATCTCAGGGAGACCCAATAGGATTGATCCTCCTGGGAGAAGTTGCCCTTGGTAACATGTAAGTAACTTTGGTTTGAGGCCATTGAGACATGGTAGGCTTATAGCTAGAGAAAAAAAATTTTTTTAAATTACTGTTCTAAGCAAAGACTGTAGCAGTTTCCCCTCATTTATTCTAAACAGAAGAACCTTTCCTAACCACTAGACACATAGATTGCTTAAGCACTTACTGTATCCCTACAGTAGGGATACAGTAAATGCCTGCCTTATAGCAGTTTACATTCTGATGCACAGAATGGAACCTAAGGGGGGCAAGCTGGGCTGGCCTGGGGAGGTAAGGGCTCCCCTGTCTTGGAATAGAAGCTCCTTGAAGGCAGGGGCTGGTTCTCTTGTCTTTGCACCCTTTCACCTAGCACAGTACTGGGCATGCTTAATTAGTACTTATTGAATTAAATGTGTGAGGGGGAGATAAACCCCAAAACTGGAAAGGTAAACTTTCCAGTTTCACATTCTGCAGCAGTTACCCTGTTTTGAACAAATTGGCCACATTGTCCCCACACTTTGTTAAGGTTACTGAGGCAGGATATCCCAAGATAAGCTCTTTAGTGGCTGAAAGCCACCCTAGGACTTTGGAGACAGCCTCTATCCTTATATTTGGTGCACCATCGTTCCTGAAGAGAAACTGAAAAATGCATTTTTCTGTGTTTTCTTAAACAGGTATGAACTGAAGCATGCCTCCCACATCAGCAAGTTACCCAAGGGCAAGCACAGTGTCAAAGGTAACATTTCATGAGCTGTTGCCTGAGGCTGAGGCCCACCCACAGTAGGCTTCTGTTTTTGCCAGTGAGGCCAAATCCTATTGCTGGGTGTTCCATAGCCATAGCTCAGGATTGATAAGTAGCTCAGGGTTCTAGAATCTCTCTGCCTGGCTAAGAGCAGTCAGTCACCTTTGCAGTTTTTGTCTAATGGAACAATTCTGGACTTGTGATCAGGAGACCTGGGTTCAAATCCTGTTTCTGATCCTTGCTAGCTGGGTGACTCTGGGCACGTCATAGCCTCTCTGAGCCAGTTTCTTCATCTGTAAAAACTGCATGGTGTATGAACTGGCCCTTAAATTCGGGAAGTACTGGGTTCAAAATCTGCCTCTGACCCATGCTGGTTATGTGACAGACCCTGGGCAAGTTGCTTAATTGCTAATTGCCCAAGCAGAGCTCTAGGGCCATTATGTCACATTAGTGGAGGGAGTTTCCATGTGAGGAGTTACCCATGAATGAAATCACAGACCCAGGACAAAAGTAACAGTAATTGTTCTTCCTTCTTCCTCCCTCATCTAGTGATGAGAAGAATGCTTCTAAACCTTAAAGTGCTGTACAAGTGTTAGTTATGATGACCTCCACGGTGCTGGAGAATTGTGAGCTATTTGTCCATACCAAACTGGAGAAGCTGATACTTTGAATTTGAGTTTTGATTTGGGAGAAAAATAATATGTTGTGTCTAACTCAATAAGAGTGTGTGCTGGACTCCTGATCTGTGACCAGGAGCGTCGGGTGCACACCTTTTCTCACTTTGGTGGGGATGGATCTAACAGTGAAAGGTACTGCTTGGGAATTGGGGGGAGGGGGAATAGACCAATCTAGAGTTTTTACACATTAACTGCTTAACCAGTGCTAGTTCCTAAAGCAGATGTAAAAAACATTAATGACCTTGTACTTTGCTGTGCTAACTTCATTTCCAACTCTAGAGAAAAGGGGAAAAGATGTGAAGTAGAATTAACAGGTGAGAAAATAATGTTTACTTGGGAAACAAATAGACCAACCTCTAAATAATAATGATAATAATTCACACATGAAAGGCTTTCCCTATCATATGTCCATGTTTCCAGAAAATGGAATTTTTTTTCCTGGGGCCTACATCTTTATACCACTTTAAACCACTGTTTCTCCTTTTTCAGGTTTGGGCAAAACTGCGCCTGATCCAACAGCCAGTGTCACTCTTGATGGTGTGGAAATTCCCTTGGGAACTGGGGTTCCTTCTGGTGTTAGTGACACCTGTCTACTGTATAATGAGTATCCTTTCTTGACCATTGTGTTCAACCCTACCTTTTCAAAATGGCTAAGGGCTTGTCCCCATCACCCCAATTGTATCTTATGTGATTTTTCTGTCACTTGAGGAACTGTTCTGGGAGCTTAGTAGTTCAAGTGTACAGCCCAGGTAAATGAGAAATCAAAATTGGCTGAAGGATCTTTAGGTGAGGATGAAGGTAGTGTCATCCTTTCCCTCCCCCACCCCAATTTCTTTTCTTTTACATTTGTATTGATATCTTGCTTTTACATCACCTCCATTTTCAAATGTGACACTTTTCCCTTACACACACCCAACAATCCCTCGTTAACAGCATTTTACAAAAAAAAAAAAGAGAAAGTCATATGGCAAAACCAACCAAATCTAACAGAGAATGTGTGCCATCCCATACCTATGGTCTTCACACTGAAGAGAAAGGAAAGAGATACATCTCATCTCTTGTCCAATCCCAAGCCTGGTGATTACAGTCACACAGTATTCAGTTGTGGGGGGAGGATTACTCTTCCCTCTCTCATTGTGGAGAGATGGGTTTTTCTGCTTCTGTTAAACTTTATTCCAAACTGATTTGCATACAAGTCTTGCCACCACATTCACTGTTAGTTGTATGTCCAAAGATTTAGATGTGTACACACTTCTTCAAGTCCAACTGTCTCTCAGTGTGTTTTCATGTAAAATGCAAGATAATACAGTGGATGCCCATCAGATTTGTGTTGGGGTAGATGGTTAAGAGTTCTGCTTTCAAGATGTATGTCACACCAAGCAACCAAAGGACAGTCAGTGTATTGATTGAAAGAAAAAGATCATTCATTAAGCACTTAAAGGTAAAGTAATTGGGCTAAGGTCTGGAGATACACAAGCAGTTAAGTGGTGCCATGGATAAAGCCCCAGTCTTGGAGTCAAGAAGACCTGAGTTTGAATCCAAACTCAGACACTTTCTAGCTGTGTGCCTTTGGGCAAGTCACTTAACCTGTTTGCCTCAGTTTTCTCAGCTGAAAAATGAGGATAATGGCACCTATTCCCAGATTGTGTGAGGACCCAATGCATATTTGTGAAGTACTCAGCACAGTTATTAATCTTATTATCAAGGGGAAACAGCCCCTGTTCACAAGAATCTTACTTTCAAATGAAGGAGACAATACATATTGAAAGGTTCAGCTGCAAGTCAAAGGAAAGGTCCCATGGTCCACAATAAAGCAGATTAATGTGGCTTCTTTAATGCTCTTTCTGCTGGTGTGGAGCCATTTCACAGTGGCAAGAATTTTCTTTCTAGGTTTTCAGTAGCTGTGGCAGCTGAGGAGGCAGTGGCCAGGGTAACTGATTTCACAGGATCGTGGGGCCTGAGGCAGAAGCAAAACTGGTGGCCTGGAGGTTGCTGCTATTCAGGGAACCTGCCTAGGCTGTCCCATCAAGATTAGAGTTGGGGGAGTACTCAAGATATAGTGGCTAAGGATTGATTGTCCTGCTACTTCTATCACTTTTGAGGCTCCTAACTGCTTCTGGCAAACTGGTTTGCCTTCCTTGTAGGAGCAAGTAGATATGACTGGCCTTATCTCTAAATCATGACTCCACATAGGAGGCTCAAATCAGGGGAGGAAGGGGAAAGGATAGATAGAGCAAGTGATCTGAGACTCTCCCTGAGACTCGTGGGTCTTCCTGCCCTGCTCTTTGAACCCTTTCTTGGGTTCATCTTGAGCTTTGAAAAGGTCAGCAGCTATGGGAATCCCACATGCTCACGATTCAGAGGGAATGAGAATGTCTTCTTCTTGGATGGGATCATGGGCATTCAGCCATTGAAAGCCTTCATTTCCTTGACTCTTTCACTCCAGATACATTGTCTATGATATTGCTCAGGTAAATCTGAAGTATCTACTGAAATTGAAGTTCAACTTTAAGACCTCTCTGTGGTGAACAGATAGCACTTGGCTAGTGCTTAGACTGGGCCCCTTTAGTTCTGCCTGGTAGGCTTAAAAATTAACGACCCTTTCAGAAATATCAAGAACTGTTAACTTCACTAAATCTTCTCCATAAGGATTTTATGTAAACAAATGGCCATATGTTGAAAAGATTTTTTTCCCAAGCCTAAATCTCTGGGTTTTGTTTGTCTCTGGGGATTTGATTCCCCACCCACCCAAGTTCCGTGCACCCCTGGGGCATAGCAGGTCTCCTATAACTGACAAGTGAGGAAAAGTTGGAAGAAAAATGGTTTTACACAAAATAAGCATTGCGGGGGAGGGATTTTTAGAGAGAGGGAAATTACAACGTGATGTTTACATTATTAGATTTCAAAGGAAAATAAAGTGCTTCCGACTCTAGATGTTCCTCATTTTTGATTTTGGAAAAAGTATTAAGCACATTTATTTTAAGGTAAAAATAAAAGCTAATTTCATACTAATGAGTTTTCTTTTTCTTTTGTATTCTTTTATTGCCCCCTTTTGATTTTTTTTTTTAATTATTTGATTTTGTGAGCTCACTATCAGTAACTCCATTTACTTAGAAGTGGGTGTTTTCTGAATTACAAGTCCTCCAACATTTAGTTCTGGGAGTATATCTTGTTGTGAATGAAAAGCAGTGTTCATAATTCTCGCCTTGAGTTTGTGCCTAGAATTTAAAACTCTGCCCCTGAGGGCGAATGGCCATTATCCACTGGAGTAGAAATGCCCTCTTAAATGTCATGTGGCTTGTTGAGTGCTGGCTCTGGACATTCGTTTTTGGTGATACAGCATATGTACCTGTTAGAATACCACAAAGATCCAGGAGCACGTTAATGATGACAAATGTAAGTTACGAGCAGCAGGCAGAAGGCTGCCCAGTGGAGAATCACTCCATTTTTATTTTCATCCAGGAGACTTCACACCTTCATAGAAGCAGTGTGACTTAATGGTTTGGACACCAGACTCTGAATTGAAAATCTGGGTTCAAATCCTGCCTGAGACACAACCTCTTTGTGCCTCAATTTCTTCCTCTGTAAAATAAAGCAGACTCGATGACCACTAAGGTCTCAGAGTTCATGTTGTAAATGGAACTTCAGAAATTTAAATTACCATTTTTTAAGGTGGCCTAGGATGAGGAGGAGAATAAAGGTTTATAACTTGGTTAGTATCAACCTAGGCTTTCATTAGTGTGGCTGTTCCTTTCATCACTTCTTATAGCAGCCCTTTCACACACATACCTTCCCTGTGTAATTCTTGTCCTAGATTTTTTGAAAATCATCTGCAAAAGATTGATTCATTTTGAAAAACTCTTATTCTTATCAAATATAGTACTCAGACTTGTTACATGACCTCCTCACCTTCTTTCTTAAGGATATACCTAATTAATTCATTTTGTGCCACTATTGTGTAAGGTGTCACCTTTCCTAACTTTCTGTCCCCTCTCCTCATTAGTCTTTCCATTGCCTTTTTATTTTAATTCTTCCAAATGATTTGTATTGTTCACATGTACCAGCCTCACTGGGGAAATATTAGGATTTTTGTATAAACAAGCAATTTGGAGCCATTGAAAGTTTCCAAAATACCATCTAGCCTGAAATTCCCACTGGCCCCATCTCTTTGTCCATCTTCAGCATCTGTTTAAGATTTACATACTGATTAAATTAACCCAGTGGGCTCTCCACCCAACTACATGTCTTAGTTATGTTCTGTAAGACCCATTTTCTTCTTAGTTTGTTGTGATTGGTAACTGCACAAAAGGATCTTGAGTTACATCTGTTGTGGTTGCATAATTTAACACATGGGTTATGTTTTGGGGCAAGCTTTCAAGGCTATGTTAATATTCTACCAAGTCCATTTTTTTTTAATCGGTAAATAGTGAGTTAGACTCTCTAGTCTCAGTAAATAAGCTTAAGCCTTTAACATACTAGGCACTATGCTAAACACTAAGTGTTCAGCCTAGAGGCCGATGAGCTACCCAAGCCCCTTTCGCAGGTCTTCGGTGGCATCCGGATAAACGTATTGAGAGAAGAGACTTTCCAGAGTCAAACAAGAGTTAGGCTTTATTCAGGGTCTTAGTTACATATCCATATGCAGGGTGAAATTCTTCCTCAGGAGAGAGGAATCCTCCTCCTCCCAAAGGGTAAGGATCATACAGCAAGAGGATGGGAGCGGAAGAGGGGAGGGACCCTCTTCCCTCTAAGGGCCCCGCAGCAAGAAGAGCCCCGGAGGGGACTCCGCATCCAGAAGAGGGCCTTCAGGCTTTCTTGTCCCTACTTAAGCTCTCCCACCGCATAGTTTGCACATGAATACCGTGCCTGCTCTCAGCCCCTAGCTAATTAACAACAGGTGTGCTCAGACCACGGACCAATCTCAAGGGTGGGATGCTCTCCCCAGCAAGTTTCCCACTGAGAAGAGGTGGAAATGCACGAGATAGCCCGTGTTTCACTCCTCAATTCCCAGCTGTTCCCTGGGGGGCCTCGTGAGAACTCTGAGGTTTAGAAGTCCTCACTTTTACCTACCTGAGACTGTCCATGTGAAAACTGAGCTTACACCCCCAACAACTAAGGATACAAAGAATGGCAAAAAGAATCCTTACCCTCAATGAGTTCACTTTGTAATGGGAGAAAACATGCCAGGAATACCTACAAAATACATGCAACATAAATGGAAGTTGGTGTTTGTCTTTTGTTTTCAAAGAAGGGTGATGTCTTTTTGACTATCTCATGAATTGGATTCAAGTGAGACAGAGTTGCACAAAGTTGTCAGCTTCGTTGTCTTCCAGTGTCAAGACAAGTCAGGCTTTGGCTGGGATTCAGTGAATGACACTGGCATCTCTCTTGTCTCACCAAGCTCTATTTCAGCCACCTTCACAGCAGTTGGAACAAATTGTTCTCATCTGCCCATTCCCCCAAGAGAAGTCTTCACATGCTTGGGTAGGTATCCTCTAACTCACCAGTAATGTTTGAGGCCTGTCACTTACCCTCATCCTGTTTTAGCCCAGCTGCTGAGATGGTTTTATTGGGGTGTGGTTGCTGCACATGCTGACTTCTTGGAGCCACAGGTTAAGTGTCAGGTGGATACTAAAGATTGATGAGTAGCCCTGAAAAGGGCTCAGCAAACCGTCACACCAGAGGTGCTAGTCTTCCTTGAAAACCTATACACCCCCAAAGAGAAGGTAATCTTAAAGGGAAGACATTAACAACAGATGGGGCTAGAAAAGGTTTCCTGTAGAAGGTGGAATATGAGCTGACTCTTGGAGGAAGGTAAGAGATAGAAATGAGGTGGGAAAACATTCTGGCATGGGGAGTCAGCCAGCAAAAAGAAATGGAGCATCATACGTGAGAACAGCAAGGCCAGTGTTGTTACTTCACTGAGTACATGGAGTAGAAACTAAGAGGCCTGGAATCTTAGGAAGGAGCCAGGTTGTCAAGGGTTTTGAAAGCCAAACAATGAGAATTGTGGAGGGTGGAGGTGAGATAATCAAGGTTAAGCAACTTACCTAGGGTCACATAGCTAGTAAGTGCCTAGTGTCTGAGGCCACATTTGAACTTGGGTCCTCCAGACTTTGAGGGCTGGTGCTATATCCACTGCACCTGCTGGCTGCCCCTGCCCGGGCCTCAACAATTTGATTTTAGAGGTAATAGGGAGCAAGACTGAGTGGAGAACAATATGGTTCAGACCCTTGCCTTAGGAAAACCACTGACAGGTGAGTGGAGGATGGGTTGGAATGCAGAAAGACCAGGAAAAAGGTACACCAACCAAAAGGCGTTTGCCGTAGTCCACAGGTGTGGGGTGATGAGAGCCTGTGCCAGGGTGTCAGCTGTTAGTTGGGAGAAGGGGTCTTCTGCTAAGAACCATTGTGAATATAAGACAAGAACGGGCAACAGATTGAATATGTGGATTGAATAAAATAGAGAAGTTGAAGTGGCAATACCCAGAACAATAATAAGGAAGTTTGGAAGAAGGGGTAGTTTGGGGAGAAAAGATGAGTTACAGCAGAATAAGAAATGCAAGCTAGCCTACCCACCAAACCTCTTCTATAAAGATCTAGAAAATGTGCCAGACTGAATTCTGATGGGAAATTCAAGAGAAAAATCATTTTTCCAGCCCTGGGAGGCTGAAAGACAGAAGTCAGCAAATACTGGGGACAAAGTCTGGCCAGGGCTATGCTGCACAAAGTGTCTAAGTGTCCAGGAACCGAGCCAAGACTGCAGCAGGCAAGAAGAGGTTTCCCGGGGATCCCTAAACTGATGCGGTGTGCCATCTGGCAGCTTCAGGGCTGAGAATAGTCCCAAAGTTGCTAGCAGTGGCCCTACCTGGAATACTGAGCCAGGATCAAGTTCAGAACTGTGGCTGTGATCCCAGGACCAGAGCAGGAACTGGTTTTTTAACCTACACCCCAGAGTGGAAGACTGGTGGAATAAACAGGTTACAAGTCTGACCAAGGGTGGCCTGGAGTTCAGAACAACTGAACTACAGTAACTTCAAACCTACAAGAAGTAGGCTTGAAAAATGAGCAAACTGACATAAAGGACATTGGGTACACTTTGGAAATAAAAAGCAAACAAAAAAAGTCCCGCCATGTAGAAGAAGAAAATGTTTAAAAAATCTGCAAGCAAAGCCTCAAAAGAAAAAAGTTTGAACACAAGTCCAATTCCTAGAAGAATTAAAACGAATTAAATAAAGAGGTAAGTTATTTTTAAAACCAAATGAAAACTATAGAAGAAAACTATGAAAAAAGAATCAACCATTTGGAGCAAAAGATACCAAAAAAACTTAAGAAAATAACTCCCTAAAAATTAGAATTGACCAAATAGAAGTTAATAATTCCATAAGACATCAAGAAATATTAAAATAAAACTTGACTGAAAAAAATAGAAGAAAAATGTGAGGTTTCTCACAACAAAAACAACTGACCTAGGAAACAGATATGGAGAGGTAGTTTAAGAGTCATTGGACTACCTGAACTCCAAGACAAAAAAAGAAAACCCAAAGATACTTAATTCTATTTTGGACATGTTGGATTTAAGATATCTAAGAGAAAGTTAGGAGAGAGACTATGCTGGAAATAATTTGCATAGGGATGACAAATCCATGTGAGCTAACAAGATCACCAAATGAGATAGTAAAGAGGGGAAAAAAGAGCCCAGAATAGACTCACACATGGGCATGACATGGATGAAAAACCAGCAAAGAAAATGAAGAAGCAGTGGTCAGAGAGGCAGGAGAAGAACTAAGACAATGCAATGTCATCAATACCTGAGGAGGAGAGAATACAGGATGAGGGCTGGAGATGAAACTGAAAGATTACAGAGATGAAGTATGAGGATTCAGAAAATGCTATTAGATTTGACTACTAAGAGATCCTTATTAACTGGAGAGAGAGCAATTTCAATTGAATGATAAAGTGGACAACCAGGTCTTGAAGGTTACAGTACCTTCCCAAGACATTTGCCAAGAATGTCAAGAGAGATGCAAGACTGAAGCTGGGAGGGTGGAGGAAGATCATTTTAAGAATGGAGGATTGGGCTGCTTTTTATCTTAATTCAATATTTCCTTTGACTTATTGGAAAGAGTGGGTCAAATCACTATGTAATTTGTTAATTCCTCTCTATTAAGTCACTCTCCATTGTTTATATCATCCACCTTGAGGCTTTTATGAGTAGTTTACAAAACAGGAGAATCTACAGTAACAGCAAGAGTATTCTTGAAGCTAAGAGAAGGAAACAGGCAAGTTTTTGCAAACGATGTTCTGTGGAGTATGCAAGATTATTCACTGTACATATTATTGACACTTAGTTTGACAGAAAAAATACTTTGTGTTTTTTTTCTAGTGCAGAGAGGTCAAAATCACATAAGATTCCTTGAAGTCAGAGAAAACCTAGATCCTCTGATTATTACAAAAAAAGGAATACATTTGCCAAAGGTGTTTGCCACAATCATATTCACCAGGGATCAAATGAAAAAGGATTTCCTGACATGGTGCTAATTACCAAGCAGATACAGAATATCTATTGTTGTTCCTATGATGTTCCTATTCCAATAGTGTTCATTTAGATAGGCATCCAATAGGACTGGTCCATCAGTACATCTATCTGGAATACACACCAGGAACAAACAGTGAACTGGGCTCAAAATCAATTTGGAAGGAAATAGCTTGTATTGCCTTTTAATGACCTCAGATTTCTTTTCTCTTTAACAAAACCCCATCATATTAATATATAATTCAAGTGCCACTTGTGTATCAGAAAAATTTTAAATTGAGCCAATCCAAAAAGGTGGGCATGAATAGGCTGTAGCACATTGCTAACAAAGAATTATACAGGAGAAGCAGTATAAGGTATCAAGGAGTTGTATGATCAGAAAAGGATGTGGGCTAGTCATATAACAAGATGGAGGGATAATCAGTGGTCTATCTATATGCTCTATCAGTACCCACAAAATGTCAAAAGACTTGTAGAAATCCCTCCCGCCAGCACATTGGAATCTTCCCATAGAAATTTTGTGGTAAGACAGAGACAAGAGTATACAGGATGAGAAAGTTTGGATAAGTTTCAACCTATAACCATTAGAGAAAAATATTCGGATTAACCAGTTGATAATTATTTTTCAGTGTATATCTTTAAAAAAAAATAAGCTCATTTAAGGGAGGTAGACCATATTTGTATCAATACAGTATCCTCATTCCCAGGTGTGTATGCCCTTTTTTTTTTTAAACAAAGTTACTTGATGCATATTGATGTCAGTGGAAACTAGGTTTTGAGTCACCGGTTCAGGCAGTAGTGAGGCCAAGGCATTGATTGATATCAGAAGAGTGTAAGGCCAGAAGATGTGAACAATTCGATAAAACTGGTGCAGTAAAGAACCTGATTATCATTAGAGATGAAAGAAGTTTAAATTTGAGATCTTCATATGAAAGCAGTTAAAGAGATACTGTAAGCATGGTCTGGGGGATAAAAGGGACTCAACTAAGTCAGAGCTAAAGAATAAGGATTACCAGTAACTCAATGAAATGGACCCAGTCATGGAAGCTTAGGAAGGATCTATATATAGGGTTTGGGAGACTAGAATCCAGGCAAGCACTTAGTTCACAGTTCAGTGCTGTAGAGAGAGTGTGAATTTAAATGAATTAACACAAAAGATGTGGACTGTGCAGAGTTCTCGGGCCAGGTGCTGGAGAAGATACAAAGATATCCCTCAGAATTGAAATTAGTAGGGTGCATATGGCATGTGCAAGAAAAAGCATGGGTTTGGAACCAGAAGATATGGGTTTGAATCCCAGCTCTAAATGTATTAATTGTGTAATTTTTGGTAAGTCACAAAGTTGTCTCAATTTCATTAACATAACTGATCTGCAAAATAGAGCTGAAGACTTGCCTGGCTTATCTCATAGGGTTGTGAAGACCAAACAAAACATAAATGTAAAAAAAAAAAAATGCTATAAAATCTTAGGAAAACAACTTTCTGCCAATAGAAACATGCTCAAGTGGAATTTTTAGTCTAAAAATTGTGTGTGTGGGGGGGGGTGGAATTGAAAGAGAACTCTGAAACATTACTACTGGAGGGGAAATAGGAAAAGTCTAACATTTCTACTTCTTAGCTTCCAGAAGTGACTTTACTTAGTGTCATATCATAGTCTTTTGCTTCTCTGTATGGTACAGTGATATTCACGTTAATCAGGTTCATTCAATTAGTTGAGTCAATCAAGGGGGAATGTCTGATTCTTTGTTACTACAAAAAATGTTGTTATAATTATTTTGGGATAGGAAGAAACTTATTATTTGTTATAAAGGTTAGTTTTCTGGGAGAGAACAAGGAGAGGAATACACAGGGAAATACAAAAACAAAAATTGCAATAAAACTATATTTTAACATAAACTGGGGAATTATATATCTGTTCCCTTCAGGAGGTTACATTATTGAAATAACCAAGAAAATACACTAAATTCTTTTAGAAAATGACCTAAAAATGTAAGATAAAGCTAACCTCAAGATGGACAAAATATAGAGATTTTGTTTTTCTTTTTTTCCCAAGAGGGAGGAGACATTATAATTGAAAAATTGTCATTAAAATAATAGCAAACCTTAGATGTCTTCCTGCCTCTCTTTTAATCATGAGTTTAACAATAAGTGGTAGTTACCAAAGACAGCATGCTGGAAAGCATGGAGTGAGAGGACCCGGGTTCAGCCATTTCTTTTGCTACTTACTACTTGTGTGGCCTCAAGTAGGTCACTTCATTAATTCTAAAATAAGAAAACATTTAGAGCTGAGTTGGACTTGATGTCCTTTAACCTCCCTTCTGGTTCTGAATCTCTGATCCTATAGTGTCCATTTGGCAGGGCTCTTGAGTCTGAGCTTGAGCAATGAAAGATCAATATATCACAACTTATCTTGGAGTTCATTGGTCTGGAGAGTGGGATTGAGGCAGGGAAGAGGGTTGAAATGCCATATTTGTTGTTTGGTCATGTCCTGACTCTTCATGTCCCCATTTGGGGTTTTCGTAGCAAAGATACTGAAATGGTTTGCCATTTTCTTCTCTAGCTCATTTTATAGATGAATAAACTGAGACAAACAGAGATTGTGACTTGCCCAGGGTCACACAGTCAGTAAGTATCTGAGGCTGGATTTGAATTCAGGTCTTTCTGACTCTGGGTCTAGCACTCTATCTACCGCACTACTCAGTTGCCTACTTAGTACAATACCTGAAACAGAAAATGCTTAATAAATGCTGTATCTCCCTGATACAGACTAGACCTATAAATGTGTGTTGTATTGTCTACTGCACTAAAATGAGATTTTTGAAAGAAATAAAAAGATATAGATATAGATACACACACACTCTGAAAAATAATTATCAAATGATTAATTTGGACATTTAATAATGCAGGTTCAATACTTTCTCATCCTGTGTATTCTTGTCCATGTCTTACCACAAAACCTCTGTGGGAAGATTCTAATGTTCTGGAGAAAGGGTTTTTGTAAGTCTTTTGACATTATATGAGTATTGATGGATCATATAAGTAACCCATTGATTACCCTTCCCCATTACTATATATATTGAGTATTTTGTATCTATATACAATACAATATTTTATTTTGTATGTTACCCTATATACCCCAGACCACACAAGTAAATGTTTAACAAATGCTTTTTACTTCAGTTTTTAAAATTTATTGTTTTTGTTTTTTGGATCTGACCTGTGATTTCATTGATAGAGAGTATTTTTAGTGAGGAAGATCTTTCTTCCAATACAGATCAATACCACAATCCAGGTTCCCAGTGATGGGGTACTTAATGTTTAGACCTCAGCACTAGGACCATCTCTCCTCTGCCCAAAAACCCTATCTCTGGCAATAACTCATGAGTGGGCTCTAGTGAGGCAAACTATATCTCCCCCTATACAAGAACAGCCTGACTTCTGTAGAATTTCCAACTAACATATGTTAGCAGAATTATCATGTGCTGATTCCCACAGTTATCACATACAATCCAGATGTCAAGCTCCCAAGGCTATCTTGTTACAGATATAGACACACAGATATACAGATCTCTTAAAAGTCATCCCCTAGGCCATGCCAGTAGTGAATTAGGCCTGCACCCAAGGTACAGAAGCTGTATGTTCACCACCTAATTAGTATATGTGGCATACCATTCACTGAACTTTTTCTATATAAGCTTTAGCATCACTCCTGTTGGGTTGAGAGTTCCCTAAGGAGCTCTGCCTACCATATTAGCATTACAGTAAACTTTGCCACTTGACTGGAAGACTGCTTGAGTTCGTGAATTCTTTCTAGACTACTTCACCCTGAACCCTGGTATCTTGGGTTTCCTGCATCCCCAAAACGGCATCACCAGGGTCACACAACCATCATGTGTCAGAGGTGGCACCTGAACCCTAGATTTCCTAACACCACATCCAGTTCTGTCCTCATTGTGCCAAGTCACCTCATATGTGATGATAATAGCAGACATTTATATACACTTTTCCCTATGTAATTCATTCAACATGTACTTAAGTGCATACTATACACCAGGCATTTTGCTAGACCCTGGGGATGCAAAGGCAAATCTTGAACCAGTTCTTGGTTTCAAGGAGCTTATTCTGTTAGAGAGAAACACCATGAACAAAAATGGACAGATGCAAAGTATATAAAAGTAATGTCTCAGGCTAGAGGGCAAAGGGAAGAATCAGGGTAGGTCTTTTAAGGTAATGGGATATAAGATCTTCCTGGCCCATAGACCTCACATGGAACCCTGGTACAGAGCCAATTAGGCCCTGGGTCACAGGGATTCCTACACCTTTCCAATTAAGTGCTGATTTCCAGACTTCTCAGTCTAAGTGTTTTGATTGTATTGCTTGGAGAGAAAGGTGTGGGTGGAGAGAGACAAAGGCAGAGAGAGAGAAATAGGAAGAGGGAAGAACTTACCTAGGAGAACTTGCTGGTAATATTGGTGCTCCCTGGATTGATAATGAGTATCTTACTAAATCTTGCCTTCTGGTATCCTAATAGCAATGTTCCAAATAAATATTTTGGTTTTATCTTAGAGGAGGAGAGTTTATTATATTTTGTGAACAAACCCTGGGAATATGTATGCACATTCATAGCAGCTCCTATGGGTATCACATTGACATTACAGCCTTTGAAGGAAACTAATTCTATAAGATGAGGGGAAAGAGTCTTCTACATCTGTACAGAATATCCTGTATCAGTAAAAGCAGATATGCCAGTTTACATGATCCCACTTGGATTTTGTGATAGTCCTATGAGATGAAATAATATTCCAATTTTATGGATATAGAACCATTCACGTGTAGTGGATGGAGAGCTGGCCTTGAAGCCAGGATGACCTGGATTTAAGTGCCACTTCTTACACATATCAACAGTGTGACCCTAGGCAGGTCTTTTAACTTTAGGGCTCTAGGTAAGACTTTTAAGTTCTTCACCAACATCAGTAGAGGAGTTTCCTCTACTGGGTTTACCTTCTCAGTGAAATCACAAATCCTGTTCCTAGCTCTCTTTTGTAGAAAGAGAAACCAAAGCTCAGAGAGGTTAAATAATTTGTAAAGGGAGATCAAGTAACTCTTAAGTGTTGGGTATGAGATTTGAACTCATATCTCTTGAGTCCGCAAGTCAAACTCCTATCTCCAGGTATTCCCTCACTTCAGAGAAACAGGTACAGAGCAGTATTAGGGGCTAGGCTGTAATTGTAGGGCACAAATCTAAAGAGAGGAAGCCCACTTATTTTCTTAGGGTGACAGGGAGGGGTAGAAAGGACCAACAATAACTGGGAACCCTTCTTTTTGAGAATCTGCCTTTAAAAAACTCTTCTTTCTTGATTGCACATGTATATAATGAGTTTTGTTTTTCTTATTCTCTCAGTGAGTAGAGGGAAAGGTATATGGGAAGGGAGAAGGAAAGAATTTGAAATTGAAAATAAAATTGTTTTCTTTTTCAAAGGAATAGATTTTTTTTTTTAATTTCCCTTTAGGTCACTCACTATTTAAGGCCAAGGTCAGTGCTAGAGCTCAGTTCAAGTGTCTCATTTCTCACCTAGCTGCACTACCTTGGGATTTCTGATAGACTTCTCCATCACGCCCCAGGACATTCATTATCCTCATCATAATAGTGACGAGGAAAACGTCCTTACTCTTCAAGATACCATCAAGTATTCTACTTTGTCACTGCTCTCTTCTCCTCTGACTGGAGGGTGGGGGTCATGAACTCCAAAACATCTATTTAAGGAGGGAGCTCAGACACTTCATTTCTCAATTCCTCCTCCCACCCACCCCCCTTTTCAGCTTTCTCTTCTGTATTGTATTCTCTAATTGTAAGCTCCTTCAGGATAGGGGTAATCTTTTTTTTATACATTTGTATTCCCAATGCCCAACACAGTGACTGGTACATAGTAGAAACTTAATAAATGATTACTGATTAACCAGACTAACCCACTCTTCCTGTAATTTTCACCAAGAATTTCCCTAAAGTCAGGTTATGACTTCTTGGCAAAGAAGAAACCAAGGAGACTGGAATTACCCAAAATCAGTCTTTAAGGAAGAGTTTTACCTAAAAAAGCAGGAAGTTTAGAGTCAACAGGAAGTCAAGTATCAATGCATGAATAAGGCATTTATTAAGCACTTACTGTAAGCTAAGTTCCAGGGATACAAATAAAAAGGAAAAATAGTCCCTGCACCCAAGGAGCTTATCTTCTAATGGGGGAAGACATCCCATACCAAAAGTTCCAGCTGCAAGTTATATGGAAAAATCCTGTGGTCCTTAGGGTACAGAAGCAAAGCAGATGGTAATGCCTCTTTTATGCCATTATTTAATATCACCCTTTCTGGAATTCTTGACTTCAGGGTCCTAAGCTGCCTTATCAGGGCCTGAGGAAGATGGTGGTCATATTAAAGTTTGGAGGGGTTGGGACCCCGAAATAGAGACATATGGATCCTGTCCAAATGAATTTGACACAAGAATTCTGTCAGCCAAAGACAAGGTTTATTGAAATACCAATAGAGGGTGGGCGTGATTCTAAAAATCCACCAAATTGGCCAGACTGAATCTGAACTATTGGCCAGTCTATTAAGGAATCTGAGCATTGGCCAGACCCTTAAGAAATCTGAGCACCTTAATGGAGGCAAGATGGACACAGAAGACTGTGGGAACAGAGAAGGGTCTAGATGGAATTAAGGAAGTGGCAATCTAGGGTTGGGCCAGGTGCTCAGAAAGACACAGAAAGGATAGTTAATTAACTGGAAAGGACCGATTGCCCCAGGCAAATGCCAGGGACCTGAACCACTTGGAAAAGCCCAGTGACTTTTCCTTTTTGGGCTCCAGATCCCAAAGGCATGGTCTTTTACTTTTGCGGGTTCAGATCCCATCCCCATCAACCAATAGTGGTGGTGATGGTGATTTGACTTGCCTAAAACATTCTGCCTTCTGTTTCTCCCTTAGGGTTCCTTGCTGCTTCAGCTAGACTGGCCTACCTTGCAGATAGCAGTTGGTTGGCATTTCATGGGGATGGCTGGCTTCAGTAAGATTTCCCCCCCACCTCTCCTGAGCATCCTATCCCCCTCCCTCTCAAAATGACAAACCTAATTAGTTTTAGTGATGCCTCTCATCTGTAAGAATCCAACACCACTCTCAAGCGTCCTGGGGCTAAGAATAATCCAGCTCTGGTCTCAGCAGATGGTCAGGCTAATTTTAGTGAGGTGGCCCCTTAAGCAAGAGACCAGGCATGGGCTTGGAAGCAGATGAATGAGCTAGTGCTCATCTTTGCATTGGGGTCCCAAGCCTAGACGAAAACTTTGAAATATGGGCATCTATGTGTTTGTTTGATATCTTTAGGTGTATATAAATATAATGTGAACATGTGCGTTACATGCATGTAAGCATGTGTGTTGTATTATTAAAATAAACATATGTGTTTATACAAATATGAAAGGCAGCATAACATAATGGATAGAGAACTAGTTTGAGAATTAGGAAGACCTTGGTTCAACTTTTGACATCAATAATAGTAATAATAAAGAAAAGGCAAAGAAACCTCTTGCCTTTCAAGATTAAAATATATTTTATAAATAAGAACACATCACAGTATAATTTTAAAAATTACAAAACTGAAAACTTGATTCTGATGCATATTTAACCATTTGACCTTGTGGGTTTTACTCAACCTTCCAGTAAATTGCAGAGTAGCTGAAGACTAGCAGAGGGGGTTTCCTCATTGGGAAACTCCTCTATGTCATTGAAATCACAAGTCCAGTCCAAATTTAGACAGATGGATATATATGCACATACACACATATACATATACACATACACATGTATATACTACATATACACCATACATGTGTGTATCTGTATATATCCTCTACTAAAGTACTCCTCTAATGCCTTATCATGATTTGGAGGTTACCTGAAGGCTATGTTAGTAGAACACAAACTCAGGCAGGTATTAGTATATGGAAATGCTTTAAATATGGTCCGGGAATGTACATGTCTGCAGAGCAGCCTAGCTAAATTCAGGGAGGCTTATCAAAAGATTTTCATGAAATAATTGATCCTTGAAATATTAAAGCCTGTATGTATGTGTAAGTATATGCATACAGGCATATATACATATATATGTGGGTGAGTGTGGATCCATTAAAACGTAAGCTCTTTGTAATTAGGTTTTGCTTAATTCTTTGCACTACTATCCCCAGTGTCTTGCATTGTGCCATGCATCCAGTAGGTGCTAAGTAAATACTTGTTGATTGATTGATACAAATGTTCCAAGTCAATAAGAAATGTCATTGGGGAAAAAAATAAAACTACAATGAAAAGTTTAAGTTGCATGTAAAACTGCAATTTTATGGGCAGAATTGTTGAGAAGGCATTGACCTCAATTACCCAAGATGAAACGGTGCAGATGGGTTGCATTCATCCTTGGTAGAAGGAGGGCTCACACTTCACTGGGCTTAGCTGTGCATGGTTGTGTTACAATGCCAATCATCTCAGGGGCCACTGAGCTGCCCTGTTTTGTTTCCTGAGCTGCTGTTTTGCTGAGGAAAGCAAATGACAGCTAAATGTCTCTACCCTGCTTGTATGCTGACCAGATCCTTTACCTGGGCAGGCACTGGCTTTGTATTAGTCTTCAGATTCCACTTGTGTAACAACAAATTAAAAGAGTGATCACAGTCCCTACCTGCCCTATTTGGTAGCTTCCAGGCTTCTAAGGAAACAGGCAGCTCTCTGGCTGTATGATAAACCTAGGGAATATCACCTCTCTCTATGGACCTGATTACCAGGTATCCTTGTAGCATTCAGCCTCTTAGACATTACAAGCAAGTCCATCTGCTGAGTTTTTGATGAGTCAGCAACTTCAATGAACACACATTCAGACCCAAGCTTATAACCACCAATTTAATGACTAATTTGCTTAAGTTGTTAATTAAGGTCCTAGACCAGGACTGGACACTCAGCTCTCATGGGTGGCTCCAAGAAGGTATAGCATTTGCAGCAGCCACACCCAGGTAAGCCATTTCAGCAGAGCTATTAAACCAGATTAAAGGTAACTGATGGGCTTCAAACTTTTCGTGAGAGGGGAAGGTCTCTACCCCAAGCATGTGAAGACTTTCCCAATGGAATGAACAGATGAGAATAATTTGTTCCACTGGCCATGAAGGCGGCTGAAACAGGCGCTATGGAGTGCTTAGGGTTTGGTCAGATGTCGAAGACACCAAGGTCATCCACTGCTTCCCACACCATTACCAGTCCTTTTGACTTTTGTCTTGCTACTGGACTTTGATAACTCTGGAAGAGAGTGTGCAATTAATTCTGCCTCACTATAATGAGCAAAGTGGGATTTTGGGGTTTTTTTTTGGAGTTTAGTTTTCCAGGCTCAGGCTCAATTGTGAGCATCTGAAGGCTCAATCTCTTTGGACCATGACAGCTCACAGCTGTGCTGAGTATGTAGGTTTTGTGCCTACTGACTGAGCAAATCAGGAGCTGAGTCTTTGTTATATATACTGGGAAGCTGGTATTTTACTTTGGGGTTTGCTTATGAGAAGTATCTTATGATTCCCTGGTCAAGACACTGAGTGGCCCTATGTTCAGACCCCCATAGCAATATTGCTTTGATTCAGGCAGTAGAGCCCTATCTGTTGGTCTTTATTTGTCTCCTTGTATTTTCTCTGTTTGTAATGAATGTAATTAAAAGAGATTGGTGATCCCTTAAACAGCTCTCTTTCCTAGTAAAGCAGATCCAAGAACCTGTGCTAGCAGCCATCCTGGGTATGCCAGTGTGGTTGCCTATACATTCACTTAAATCCAATTCACACAAAAGTAAAGACATCACCCTGTGAAGTCACTGGTCCTCTTCAAAAATGAAGGACAAACCACAACAATTAAGGTCCTACTATGTACACGTCATCTTGCTGGGTGCTGTGGGAGAAACTGAAGTTTAAGACTCAATCCCACCCCCATCCGTACTTTCCAAGAGTTTACAACCTTAGGGTGGGGACCATGATGAGAAATATTAGCCAGAAGTAGTAATGTAACTCAATCAATGGTTAAGGGAACCAAGGGAATAAACAGCAAGTACTAAAGGTTGAGTGAAGACAGATTTAGCCCCTTTGTTGGGATTTGACATCTTTTCTGGCTTCTAACTGATAATAAAAGAAAAGGTATCTATAAAATAGGTTGAGATTCACAACTTTTGTTGCCACTCCAGGGGAGGTATTAAGGGTCTTTCTGCCTCTCTTTAAGACAGAAACAAAAAACCAGGAGTGTTGGACCCCAGGGTGATCAAAGATAGAAGCAAAGGGCCAATATATACCAAAATATTTCTACAGCTCTTTGTTATAGAAAAGAACTGGATCCAAGGTAGATGTCCAGCAACTCAGGAATGGCTGGGGTGTGTGTGTGGGGGGAGAATAATACTATGACATATAAATGTGTAAGAGTGAATCTGGGAACTTACTGGTCAAGAAAAAGAATTTACTTGGTAAGATTATATAATATGGATAGTTTTTAGTCCTAGATAGAAAGATAGATAGGACATTTATTAAATAACATGTATGTTTCAGGCAGGCGCTACAAATACCATCAAAAAGGTTCTACCCTCATTACATTCTAGTGGGGAAAGACATCCCATAAAAGGGAGCTGAAAAGGGAGGAACGAATATTAGGGGGCAAGGATCCATGGAAGGGACATGTGGGGGCAGGGTGAAGAGGGATCTAGGATGTTAATACGGTGCTTCCTCGGATGGAGAAAAGGGAAGAACTCACCAAAGGAAGAAGCCATAGAAGTGGAGGCATTACTAGCATGAGATGAGGGGCACAGATGGAAAGGTGGTCTGAGGAATCACCGGCTGATTTGGTTTGAAGAGTTATTCATCAAAAGGAGATTAAAGATCATGGGCTATTTGAGGAGGTAACTAATTGGACGAGGACCACCTAGTCATTTCATTCACTGAGGACCAGCCATTACTTCATTCTCTTGGTCTATAAAAACAATGCTCTTGAATACTGATGCCTAACTATGTCCCTCCTATCTTCTTCCAAAGTGCAGCAAAGTTCATCAAAAGGAAAAGCACATTTTTCTCTCTTCTAGCCAATGCCCCAATCAAGAGCTATCATGGTGCTTAGCAAAACAAGGAGATGGCAATGTGGAACATGAAAAGAAAGTGGATAAGATCATGAACTCGGAGTCAAGAAAACCTGGATTCAAATCCTTCCTGAGATACTTTTCCAGCATTGTGACCTTGGGCAAGTCATTTAACATCTCTGTGCCTCACTTTCTTTGTCTATAGAATGAGGGGGCTGAACTCAATGGCCTCTAAGGTCCCTTTCAACTCTAAATGTGTGGTATAAACCTGGAATCTAGGTTTTTAAGCTAGGTATCATCCTCAACTCCTCACTCTCTCTCACCCTTCATATCCAATATGGTGCTAAGTCTTGTCAATTTTGCCCTGTAATTTCTCTTATATAAAGCCCCTTCTCTTCTCTGATGTAACCACTATCCTGGTTCATGTTCTCATCACCCCATGCCTGGATTATTGCAATGGACTGCTGTTTGGTCTCTCTGCCTTGGTTGCTTACCACAGTGCCCAGCATATAAAAGGCCCAAATGCTTGTTGACTGACTGACTGTGTCCTCCTTTACCTACAGGACAGAGAGGAGGGGTGGATAGCCTCATGTGGCAAGCTTTCAGAAGCAAATCATATAGCCCCCTAGGAGATGTAGTTTTTCCCTGTTACTATTCCAAGAGAAAATATTTCATGGGATTTGGGATAGTGAGAGATCTTGATACATGTTGAACATGATGGATGAGACTGTGCTCTTATCTCCAGGTAGCAGAGTAGAGAGATAATGGAGAAATGTCCCATAAAAGGTTGCAAAGGAGGGGCATCATGATGCATGGGGTCCAGCATATGATATGGTCAGAAGCTTTACCCGTGAGAGTCAGCAGAAACAGTGATGGCAATTGAAAAAAAAAAAAATAGAAAAGTGTGCCAGGTTTAGTGAACTCTCTTCCCTTCACTATCCATTTAAAAGGAGTTGAAAAGATCCAACATTTCCTATTCACCACTGCCAGTGATGACCTGATTTTTTTTTTTTTAATAAATGGGTTTATTTCCATTGTCTGCAGAAACGACATTACTTGTGATTAAATGCCAAAGGAGCAGTCTGTGCTGGTGGAAAAGTGGACCCTAGGGAACCAGTTTCCAAAAGGGGAAAGAACATGGAGAAGACTTGGGTCATGATTCCAGAGGATTCATGAAGAAACATGTTACACCCACCTCCCAACAAAGAGGTGATGAACTTAGGGGACAGATTGAAGCATATATTTTTTTTTTATTATGACCAGTGTGAGAAGCTATTTTCTTTGATTATGCATATCTGTTGCAATGGTTTTGATTTTCTTTACTTTTCCATTAGAAGGTAAAGTGAATGGATAGATTTTTTAACACTGAAACAAATTTTTTAAAGAAAAAATTTAAATCTTCTAATCCCAAAGTGTCAAACTCCCCACTGTAAAACTCCTCAGGGAAACCCAAACTAGATTAAAGCATAATTGGGAAATGTTTGACAAAATAAATAAAAATTCAATACAACAAAGATAAGTTTAATTTGTGTTTTTCTAAGTTCATATGTGACCTTTGGACTGATCTAGTCAACTCTGGTATTTGAAAATGAGGAAAATTAGACCGAGAGGAGGCAGCAAAACCAAGATATTAACTCAGGTCTTCTGACTCCAAATCCCTTTGACCATGCAACTTATGGCTTATGACTTGTTAGCTCCTCCATCAGAAAATAAGTAGAAAAGAAACTCTCATCAGTCTAGTTATTTTTGTTTTTTGCAAACCTGGGTGAGGTTTGGTGAGGGAAGAAGATGGAAGAGAATTAAGCAAACCCCTTTTTATCTTCTCATTTCATAAAGGAGGAAACTGAGTCCCACAGAGATGAGATGTCTGTTTCCACAGAAACATAAGAGTAGAGTCAAAACTAGACCCTGGGTCTTCTGACTGCGAGGCCAAAGGCTTTCTCATTACCCAGTGAACACTACCTGGTTCAAAAAAGGTTAGCCCTCTACTCATGACTTGCCGCTTCCCCAGAGCAGTCATAGGCCAGCTCAGCTCTCCTCAGTAAACTGGTCAGTCAACAAGCATTTATTAAGCATTTGCTATAGGTCAGGCCCTATGCTAAGCAATGGAGATATGAAATTAAGCCTAGCCAAGCAACAAAATATTTGCTAAGTGTTGTCTATGTTCCAGGTCCCATACTAATTGCGTACCTAAGTGGCACAGAGCACAGGAGCTGGAGTCAGGAGGACCTGAGTTCAAATCTAGCCTCAGACACTTACTAGCTGTGTGACCCTGGTCAAGTCATTTAATCCTGTTTGCCTCAGTTTCTTCATCTATAAAAAATGAGCTAGAGAAGGAAATGTCAAACCTCTCCAGAATCTTTGCCAAGAAAACCAGAAGTGGGGTCACCAAGAGTCAGGTACGATTGAACAACAACCCTGACAAATAATATCCTATTCTAATGAGGGAGACAATGTGCAAACAACTGTACAAATAAAATGAAGTAAAAAAAAATGCTGTCCCTGCCTTCAAGGAACTTATATTCAATATGCAAACAATTATGTACATACAAGATAGAGGCAGAGTGGATAATAGGGAAATTAGGAGGGAAAATATTAACCAGTGGGATGTGATGGGGATGGAGGAGGGAGAAAAGACCTCTTTTGGAAGACAGGATTTGAGCAGAGGCCAGAAGAAAGCCAGGGAAGTCCAGGTGAGGAGGGAGAACATTCCAGGTCTGGTGAACAAAGAGCCTTCAAATGCAGGGAGGTGGGAGATGGGAGTGTTTGGGTAGGTCAGTCTCACTGTTATCTTAGAGTGTGTAGAGAGGAATAAAGGACAAAAAGATTGGAAAAGTAGAAAGGGGCCAGATTATAAGGAGCTTTTAAATGCCAAAGTGAGATTTATATAATTGATCCTGGAGGTAATAGGGAGACATGGGCATTTATAGGGTAGTGTATTAACATGGTCAGACCTGGACTTTGGGGAAATCACTTTGACAGCTGAGTGGAGGATGGAGTAAGAAGGGATGTGAGACAAGCAGTCTATCTGCTTTGACACTGAGTGGCTGCTGAAAGGACCTGTCACCAGACCTAACTTTAATGAAAACCTCTTTTCTCCTCCCTACTCCCTAAGTCAAGTAAAGTCAACTCAGTAAGCATTTACTACAAAACAGTAAGCATCTACTACAAAGTACTGTTACAGAGAAGGATATAAAAAGTCCCTGCCCTCAAGGAGCTTAAAATCTAGTGGGGAAATACATATAAATAAAATACATAGGATTACCAAGGAAACCAATTCTACAGAAATACAGTTATTAAAATATTTAAGTAAAAAAATGTTTGCAGAGCCCAGGTTCAGAACCCCTGCCTACAGTTCAGCCCACAGCCTAATCACACTCTTTCAATCTATGCAACCCTTGTCCATGTCTTTCTGTCCTCGTCCTGGGTGGTATAGGCCTTCCCTTAGATGTCTTGAAATCATACAGATGCTGTGAGGGTTCACTATCACTCACTACGTAGCTATGCCACTCCAGTGACCCTCCCAAGTCATAAATTCTACACTCTGAGCCCTTACACATGTGTCCTTTATAACCAAGGTCTCCCCCTTTCAGGCTAATTGTGGTCAATTAACCTGACGTGCCCCATGGTAATTTTGTCTCAGGTCCTTGACATTTAGCATTAGGATGATAAAGGTGGCCCGATGCTATGAGGCTGTGGGTGAGCCCAGAGCTAGGAGGAAAGAAGAATGCATTTAATTTCCCCTGCTTTGAGAGATCAATGAATGATGTCTGTTTACCTTGAAGGAGGCCCAGCTTTCATTATTTCCACAGTGTCTTTTATATCTTAAAATCCAACAACCTTCCTCGATAGAGGAGAGCCTGTGGGGGACGGGCCCTCCTCTGACCAGTATTTTTTTGCTTTCCTTCCCATTAAAGCTTCACAGTCTGAGTGAAACAAGAAGGAATGGATGGGTTTTCCATTTGCTCCTGCAGCTTGATAATCTGATTCACATCTTTGCTTGTTCCAGGGACAATAAAAGTTGAAAGAAGTGAAACTAGCAGCATTTCTAGGTAGAAGAAAGAAAGAAAGAAAGAAAGAAAGAAAGAAAGAAAGAAAGAAAGAAAGAAAGAAAGAAAGAAAGAAAGAAAGAAAGAAAGAAAGAAAGAAAGAAAGGAAGGAAGGAAGGAAGGAAGGAAGGAAGGAAGGAAGGAAGGAAGGAAGGAAGGAAGGAAGAAAGAAAGAAAGAAAGAAAGAAAGAAAGAAAGAAAGAAAGAAAGAAAGAAAGAAAGAAAGGAAGGAAGGAAGGAAGGAAGGAAGGAAGGAAGAAAGAAAGAAAGAAAGAGAAAGAAAGAAAGAAAAAAGGAAGGAAGGAAGGAAGAAAGAAAGAAAGAAAAAGAAAGAGGAAGGAAGGAAAGGAGGAAGGAAGGGAGGGAAGGAAGAAAGGGAAGAAACAAACGAACGAACGAAGGAAAGAAGGAAGGAAGGGAGAAAGAAAGGAAGGGAAAGAGAGAAAAGGAGGAAGGTAGGAAGGAAGGGAGGGAAGGAAGAAGGAAAGAAGGAATGAAAGAAGAGGAAAAAAGAAAAGAAAATATCTGAGCACAGTTTTCACAACTTTCTGCTGAGGCGATCTTTGGTGCTCAGTGCTCAGTTAATACCTTGTATTCCAAGATTAATTGACCAAACATGCTAACCTTTCCCTTTTTCATGATCACATACATTCCATTCCATAAGTTAATATTTTTGTAAGACTTTGAATCATGGAACAATACAATCTCCCAAGAACTTAAAAAGAATTGAAGGCTATTGAGGTTCATGGAGGGTGTGAGCTTGTGTGCCAGGTGTGGTGGGGCTCCACCTATAAAAATTAGGGAACTTCAAAGGAGAAATAGAATAAAGGGAAATGCATACTTGAAAAAGAACATGAGCTGACCACTTGGAGAGAGTGAAGAGTGATAGATAGCCGAAATATGCTACTAATAACTTCAAGGTGTTCTGTGAAGACCCCCATCCTCCCCACCATATAGAAAATTTATAGGTAGAGACAAGAATGACAGTGATGGGTGGGTGTAGATGGGTTGCAATCAGTCATTAGAGGGAATTTACAGACTGATGATATTCCAACTGATAAAATATACCTATCTATCTCATGGTGACATTTAAACTGATGCCCAAAGGACTTGTCAGGGCTTTCTTTCCCTCATTTTATAGAGCAGAATGACTTTACCAAGTAGTTATGTTAATAATCTTGCAAAATTCCTCACCTTGTAAGAAAATAAAATGTGTACTCATTTCTTAATCACAGGGAAAGAACGTTTTTTGTGCTAACCTGAGGGATAAAGGTCCACTCTAATGAGAAGTCACTTCAACTTTACATTGGCAATTGATAGAAAAAACCTGGATCATGACTCCTGAAGACTCTTGAAGAAACATATTACCCACCTCCTAAAACAGAGGTGATGGACATATTTTTTTGGACATAGTTAATGTGGGAAGTATTTTGCTTGATTATACATTTAATATGTTTCAGGGAGTTTGTTTTTGTTTCCTTTTCAATGGGGAGAGTGAGAGAGTGGGAGACAAGGTGAATTTTTGTTAATTAAAAAAATTTTTTAAAGGGAAAATATTTAGATCATCTAGTCAGCTCTGGAATTTTGAAAATGAAGAAAATCATGCTCAAAAGGATAAATTATTACCCTTTTGCTACAGACTTTGTATGTGAATTTGAGCAAGTCCCTTATCTTTTCAGTGCTTAATGAAAAGTCTGTTTGGAAAATCAGGTTAGTATTATTAACACTACTGCTTATAAATCTATTAGCTAATGTTGCTATACTGGGTATCATTTTCCACAATGATTTGGGCTAAAAGAATCTGCCAAGGGTTGCATGTAAGCCTACAGGATGAGAACATGATAAAGTAAAGATTCTGATTGACAAGGAGGCTATACAGGAAGAAAGATTATATTTTATTTTATTTTTGTAAAATTACATAGTTTTCTCAATCAGCAAAAATCTGACTTCTCTACCTCTCATCCCCAACCACTCCTCCGCACCCCCCAACAAAGAATGAAAAACAAAATCCCCGTTATAAACATGTATAGACAAGAAAACCATATTTCTACATTGACCATACCTTTAAAATAATAGCTATCTCTCATTCTGCACTCTTGAGTCCTTCACCTTTGTCTCTAGAGGTAGGTAGCATGTTTCTTCATTAGTCCATGTTTGGTCATTATGCTGACCAGAGTTCCTAAGGTTTTTAAGTTGTTTGTCTTTACAATATTATTTTTGCTATACAAATTGTTCTCCTGGTTCTGTTCGCTCTGCATCAGTTCATATAAGGCTTCCCAGGTTTTTCTGAAACCACCCCCTTTGTTATTTCTTACAGGACATTCATATACCATAATTTATTCACACTTTCTCTAATTTATAGGCACCCCCTCCGAACCCCATACATTAAATGGAAGCAGTTTCAACTTGTTTAGTGCCTTATAATTCTACAGGTTTGCTTTCTAATGTTTCTCTTAACTCCTGTGTTTGAACTCCAGATTTTCTATACAGCTCTGATATTTTTGTCAAAAAAGCCTAGAAGTTCATTTGTTCCCCTATAAGACTATACTCAGTTTTGCTGGGTAAATTATTCTTGAATGTAAGCCCATATCCTTTATCTTCTGGAATATGGTATTCCAAGCTCTCCACTCCTTTAAATTGTAGCTGTTAAAACATGTATGATCCTGACTGTAGCTGCTTGGTATTTGAATTCTTGCTTCTTGGCTGCTTGCAGTATTTTTTGTTTGACCTGGGAGCTCTGGATTTTGGCTATAATGTTCCTGAGATTTATCATTCTGGAGTTTCCTTCAGGAGGTGACTGGTGGATTTTATTTCCACTTTGCCCTCTGGTTCTAAGAGAGTTGGGCAGTTTTCTTTTGTGATTTCTTGAAGTAGGATAACTAGGCTTTATTTTTCTATTGTAATTTTTTTGGTTATGACTTTCTGGTAGTCCAATGAGTCATAAATTTTTTTCTCTTCAATTTGATTTTCAGGTCATTTTCTTACATTTCCACCTATTTTTCTAGTCTTCTGACTTTGTTTTAAATTTATTGTTGTCTCATAGAGCCATTGTATTCCATTTAGTCTATTCAAATTTTCAGGGGGTTTCATGTTTGGAAAAGTTTTGCATTTCTTGTGCCAATCTGTTCGTTCCTTTTTTGTTTCTTCAACATCTCTCACATCTTTTCCAATTTTTTCCTCTAGAACTCTCATTTCATTTCTTAATTTTTTTAAACTTTTTAAAACTCTTGTTTCATCTCTTCCAAGAATTTTAATTGAATCTGTGATAAAGGTATGTTTTGATTTGAGGCTTTGCTTATAGAGATTTTGGAGTAATTTTTTTCTTCTGGGTTTGTGCCTTGTCACCACAACAGCTTTTCATAATGTCATTCATTTTTCATTTGCTTTTTCTTGTTGCCTACTTTCTGACTTCAGGTTTTATGTTAGAGCCAGACACTGTGTACTTCTGGAGGTAAGGTTTGGCCTGATCCTGTTGCCAGGATTACCCTGTTTTGGGGTACTAAGTATTATGTTATTCTAGGCTTTCAGGAATAGCAAAGCTAGGGCTTTTGGTGCTTCCAAAGTGGTCTTGTCATGGACAAAAAAGTAATCACTGCCCTTCCCCACGCTCCCAATCTTGTCTGAGCTCTTCAAATTCCTGAGCTGAGACTGGATCTGAGCAACAGTAAATTGCTGCTGGACTCGAGCACGGTCAGCCAACTAGGAAGTTCTGCTGGTTCTGCGATGAAACTACAGATTTCTCTCTGGTCTCCAGGGATTCCTGTCCTGTTTATTCCTCAGCAGGCTTCATATTGTGCTAGAAGCTGGAACTGAAACCCCACCCTTTTGCATGCTTCTGAGCTCATTTCTTTTTTTATTTTTATTTTTTTCTGGTTTTTAAAAGAAAATTTTATTGATATGTTTAGACTTGCATTGCCTAAAATTGTCCCTTTTATACCTTCTTTTTTTATTTAAGTTTTCAACATTCATTTCCACAAAATTTTGAGTTCCAAATTTTTTCCCCATCTCTCCCCTCCCCCCACCCCAAAACTCCAAGCATTCTAATTACTCCTATAACCAATCAGCCCTCCCTTCTAACATCCCTCCCTTCCCTTATCCCCATCTTCTCTTTTGTCCTGTAGGGCAAGATAAATTTCTATACCCCATTACCTGTATTTCTTATTTCCCAGTTGTATGAAAGAACAATACTCAACAGTTGTTCCTAAAACTTTGAGTTCCAACTTCTCTTCCTTCCTCCCTCCCCACCCATCCCCACTGGGAAGGCAAGCAATTCAATACAGGCTATATATGTATAGTTTTGCAAATGACTTCCATAATCTTACTTCTTTTTTTAACACACTGCCTAGGACCTGCAACTGCTCCTTACCCCAGACATTACCCTGAGCTGGGTACAGATGCCATACTCAATCCCTCCTGGATCTGTGATTCAGAACAGAATGGTAAAGAACAAAGCTGCCAGTTGGCTCCTGTTCAGTGGTCTGAGGCCTCTTCTTGCTGTGGTGCATGGCCTCTCCCTGTCCTCTAGAATGCTCCATGAATTCTTTTTTTTGTTTGTTTTTGTTTTTTTTATTTTTTTTTTATTTTTTTTTATTAAATTTATTTATTTAACTTTTAACATTCATTTTCACAAAATTTTGGGTTACAAATTTTCTCCCCTTTTATCCCCTCCCCCCCCAAACACCAAGCATTCTAACTGCCCCTATGACCGATCTGCTCTCTCTTCTATCATCCCTCTCTGCCCTTGTCTCCATCTTCTCTTTTGTCCTGTAGGGGCAGATAGCTTTCTATACCCCTTTACCTGTTTTTCTTATTTCCTAGTGGCAAGAACATTACTCGACAGTTGATCCTAACACTTTGAGTTCCAACTTCTCTTCCTCCCTCCCTCCCCACCCCTTCCCTTTGGAAGGCAAGCAATTCAATATAGGCCATATCTGTGTAGTTTTGCAAATGACTTCCATAATAGTTGTGTTGTATAGGACTAACTATATTTCCCTCCATCCTATCCTGTCCCCCATTACTTCTATTCTCTTTTGATCCTATCCCTCCCCATGAGTGTCGACCTCGAATTGCACTCTCCTCCTCATGCCCTCCCTTCTATCATCCCCCCCACCCTCCTTGTCCCCTTATCCCCCACTTTCCTGTATTGTGAGATAGGTTTTCCTACCAAAATGAGTGTGCATTTTATTCTTTTCTTTAGTGGAATGTGATGAGAGTAGACTTCATGTTTTTCTCTCACCTCCCCTCTTTATCCCTCCACTAATGAGTCTTTTGATTGCCTCTTTTATGAGAGATAATTTGCCCCATTCAATTTCTCCCTTTCTCTTCCCAATATATTTCTCTCTCATTGCTTGATTTCATTTTTTTTTTAAAGATATGATCCCATCCTATTCAATTCACTCTGTGCACTCTGTCTCTATGTATGTGAGCGTGTGTGCATGTGTAATCCCACCCAGTACCCAGATACTGAAATGTTTCAAGAGTTACAAATATTGTCTTTCCATGTAGGAATGTAAACAGTTCAGCTTTAGTAAGTCCCTTATGACTTCACTTTGCTGTTCACCTTTTCATGGTTCTCTTCATTCTTGTGTTTGAAAGTCAAATTTTCTTTTCAGCTCTGGTCTTTTCATCAAGAATACTTGAAAATCCTCTATTTCATTGAAAGACCATTTTTTCCCCTGAAGTATTATACTCAGTTTTGCTGGGTAGGTGATTCTTGGTTTTAGTCCTAGTTCCTTTGACTTCTGGAATATATTATTCCATGCCCTTCGATCCCTTAATGTAGAGGCTGCTAGATCTTGTGTTATCCTGATTGTATTTCCACAATACTTGAATTGTTTCTTTCTAGCTGCCTGCAGTATTTTCTCCTTGACCTGGGAACTCTGGAATTTGGCCACAATGTTCCTAGGAGTTTCTCTTTTTGGATCTCTTTCAGGCGGTGTTCTGTGGATTCCTTGAATATTTATTTTGCCCTCTGGTTCTAGAATCTCAGGGCAGTTTTCCTTGATAATTTCATGAAAGATGATGTCTAGGCTCTTCTTTTGATCATGGCTTTCAGGTAGTCCCATAATTTTTAAATTGTCTCTCCTGGATCTATTTTCCAGGTCTGTTGTTTTTCCAATGAGATATTTCACATTATCTTCCATTTTTCCATTCTTCTCTCTTTGTTCTGTGATTTCTTGGTTTTGCATAAAGTCATTAGCCTCCATCTGTGCCATTCTAATTTTGAAAGAACTATTTTCTTCAGTGAGCTTTTGAATCTCCTTTTCCATTTGGCTGATTCTGCTTTTGAAAGCATTCTTCTCCTCATTGGCTTTTTGAACCTCTTTTGCCAATTGAGTTAGGCTAGTTTTCAAGGTGTTAATTTCTTCAACATTTTTTTGGGTCTCCCTTAGCAGGGAGCTGATCTGCTGTTCATGCTTTGACTTCATGTCTCTCATTTCTCTTCCCAGCTTTTCCTCCACCTCTCTAACTTGATTTTCAAAATTCTTTTTGAGCTCTTCCATGACCTGAGCCCATTGGGTGGGCTGGGACACAGAAGCCTTGATTTCTATGTCTTTGCCTGATGGTAAGCATTGTTCTTCCTCATCAGAAAGGAAGGGAGGAAATGCCTGTTCGCCAAGAAAGTAACCTTCTATAGTCTTATTTCTTTTCCCTTTTCTGGGCATTTTCCCAGCCAGTGACTTGACCTCTGAATATTTTCCTCACACCCACCTCACCTCCTGATCCTCCCAGCCCGTGTTTGTGGTCTGAGATTCAAATGCTGCTTCCAGCCTCAGGGCTTTTGGCGGGGGCAGGGCTGCTATTCAGTATGAGATTATGTTCTCGTGCTGAGGTCGGGGCAGGGCCACCTCTCAGGCTCAGTTCCCTCAGGGGGTTTATGCACAGACCTTCCACAATGGATTCTGGCTCCCGCCCGCTTGGGGAGCCCCTGTCTGCAGCCGCCTCTCAGCTTCTACCTCCCGGGGGGGCCTGAATTATGGGGGCACCCCACTCCCCTCTTGACCCGCCAAAGAGACTCTCTCACCCACCCCTGTCACCTGTGGGTGGAGGGACTTGTGCGGCCGCTGGAGATCCCATCCCTGAAGCCTGCTCGGATCTGTTTCTCTCGGTGCCGCAGCCGTGGCTGCAGCAGGTCTGGGCTGGGCTTTGCGTCTGCAGCGCGACGGACCTTTTGCGAGAGGTTTGCAGATCCCTCTGTGGGTGGAGGGACCCGCGTGGCCGCTGGAGATCCTGTCTGTGAAGCCTGCTCGGATCTTTTCCTCTCGGTGCCATGGACGCGGCAGGGCTGCACTCAGCTCCCAGTCCCGGCGCCCAGTCCGCAGCGCGAAGGACCCCCCCGCGAGAGGTTTGCAGGTCCCTCTGGAACAGAAATCTCCCTCGCTCCAATGTTCCGTGGCCTCTGGGTGCGGAATTCGCCGTGAGTTACTTCCCTGTAGCCATTCTATGGGTTGTGGGTTCAGAGCTATGTGTATGTGCGTCTTTCTACTCCGCCATCTTGGCTCCGCCCCCCCTCCATGAATTCTTAAGCTCCTGGTCAGACCCTATCTCAAGTGTTCACAGACTTCTGTCTGTCTTCCTACATGAGCCTACACTGGAAAAGTGATTCACTTTTTCTTTTTCTTGGATTTCCCCATTAGGATTTGATCTGGTACATTTTTTAGATCTGTTTGAAGGAGGTTTTGTTTGTTTCATTTTGTTTTGTTTCATTTCATTTTGTTTTTTGGAGTGGGTGGGTACAAGGGAAGAAGCCTGTTATACTGCTTCCTGCTACTCTGCCATCTTGGCTTTGCTCCCAAGGAGTAAGACTTCTGATGTAATGTTGCAAGAAGCAGAGGTATATATATTCAGCAGAAGCAAGATATGTAGCTCTAGTCAAAGTAGAGAGACCCCATTGAGCACCCATCGCTGGCATCTTTAACAATGGTCATCTGGACCATGAGAGTGACACAGAGCCAAGGTTGTAACTTTTCATCTTTTCTCCATCCTGCCTTGAACAGCTCCAGCAAGAGACTCCAAGAAGTACATACCATCACGTTCTTAATTTCTTCCACATGAATTGTCTGTCGTAAAGTGACTGCCTTTCCACTATACTAGAAAGCTAGAGTAACTAAAGGGGAATTAGAATATACCACCAACAGAGACACAGGAGATTTGTATCCTTTTGGGCATGGGTCCAGAAAAAGTCTTACTATTTGATTCCTTTTCTTGTTACTTGTGTTATTTAATATTTTAATCAAATGTTTTGCTCTTGGATTTGTGTGTTTTTTATATGCTTATTGAATAATACATTATATGGGGGCTATTCCCATGAGTTGATTAGTTACCACTCCCCACAAATAGCCACTTTGAACTAGCAAGTAGCTATTGAGTACTACATTAATAACTAAGAACTATCTTTTTTTTAGAGAAGAGCAAATAACTCAATTTTTAAAATTTACTTAATTTGTTTTCAGTTTTCAATAATCACTTCCATAAATTTTACATTTTCTCCCCTTCCCTACCTCTTCCCTCCCTGAGATGGCATGCAGTCTTATATGGGTTCTACACGTACATTCTTATTAAACACATTTTCACATTACTCATGTTCCATAGAAGAATTAAGATGAATGGGAGAAACTGTGAGAAAAAACAATCAAAACCAAAACATAACACAAGAGAAAATAGTCTGCTTCATTCTGTGTTCTGATTCCATAGTTCTTTCTCTGGATGTGGATGGAATTTTGCCTCGAGTCCTTTGGGAATGTTTTAGATCCTTGCATTGCTGTGAAGGGCTAAGTCTATTAGAAACAGTCCTCACACACTGTGGCTATTATTGCGTATAACGTTCTGCTGATTCTGCTCATTTCACTCAGCATCAGTTTATATAACTCTTTCCAGATTTTTCTGAAGTTTGCTTACAACTATATTTTAAAAAAAATAATAATATTTACTTTTCCCCAGTTACATGTAAATACAAATTTTCACATTCATTTTAAAAAATTTGAGTTCTAAATTTTCTCTCTCACTCACCTTTCCCCTCCCCGAAATAGTAAGCAATTTGAAATTGGTTACACATGTTCAATTGAGCAAAACATATTACCATATTAGTCATGTTGTGAAATAAGATACAGAACCAAAGAAAAAAATGCACACAAAAATATACAAAATGGAGGGGCAGAGCCAAGATGGAGGAGTAGAAAGACACATATACTCTAGCGCTTCCCCCACAGCCCACAAAATACCTGTAAAAAGTGACTCTCAACAAATTCTAGAGCAGCAGAAGCCACAGAATGACAGAGTGAAAGAGATTTCCAGCCAAAGGTAACTTGGAAGGCCACCAGGAAAGGTCTATCCCACAGGACACTGAGTGGAGCAGAGCCCAACCCTGGCTGTGCGGCATGGGGAGGAACAGGACCAGAAAATGCCTCCAGGGCAGAATCCCCAGGAGGCAGGGTCCCAGATCCCTCAACACACAAGCGCCACAGAAAACTTCAAAGGTCAGTGTGGGAGGGTTTTCCCAGTTAGGCAAGAGGGGAGTGGGGTCCCCACAGCACTGGCCTCAGGTGGCGGCAGAGGAAGCAGCAGCAGCAGCAGCAGCAGCGGCTGGCAGGTGGCTATGGTGGTTGAGCAAGCAACCTGAGTCCATTGTATGAACTACTGAGTATAAAGCCTCTGGGGGAATTGAGCAGCTGATCTAAATCTCAGTCCTGAGCACAGTCCTCGGGGAGGAGGAGCACTAGGATCCTCCTCTTGACAAAGGATTCAGAAGTCAAGTAACTGGTTGGGAAAATGCCCAAGAAAGGGATAAAAAATAAGACCATAGAAGGTTACTTTCTTGGTGAACAGGTATCTCCTTCCATCCTTTCAGATGAGTAAGAACAACACATGCTGTCAGAGGAAGTCAAGGCTTCTGCCTCTAATACCTCCAAAAGGAATATGAAATGGGCTCAGGCCATAGAAGAGCTTGAAGAGCAAGTCAGTAGCTTGCTAAAGGAGAACCAAAAAAATGCTGAGGAAAATAACACCTTTAAAAATAGGCTAATTCAATTGGAAAAAGAGGTTCAAAAAGGCAATGAGGAGAAGGAGGCTTTAAAAAGCAGAATTAGCCAAATGGAAAAGGAGATTCAAAAGCTCACTAAACAAAATAGTTCTTTAAAAAAGAGAGTGGAGTTCAGGGAAGCTAATGACTGACTATATGGTAAATCAAGAAGTTAAAAAACAAAACCAAAAGATTGAAAAAATAGAAGATAATGTGAAACATCTCATTGGAAAAACAACTGACCTGGAAAATAGATCCAGGAGAGACAATTTAAAAATTATGGGACTACCTGAAAGCCATGATCAAAAAAAGAGCCTAGATATTACCTTTCATGAAATTATCAAGGAAAACTGCCCTGATACTCTAGAACCAGAGGGCAAAATAAATATCAAAAGAATCTACCAATCACCTCCTGAAAGAGACTCGAAAAGAGAAACTCCTAGGAATATTGTGGCCAAATTTCAGAGTTTCCAGGTCAAGGAGAATATATTGCAAGCAGCCAGAAAGAAACAATTCAAGTATTGTGGAAATACAATCAGGATAACACAGGATCTGACAGTTTCTACATTAGAGGATCAAAGGGCTTGGAATAGGATATTCTAGAAGTCAAAGGAACTGGGATTAAAACCAAGAATCATCTACCTAGCAAAACTGAGTATAATACTTCAGTGGAAAAAATGGTCATTCAATGATATAGAGGACTTTCCAGAATTCTTGATGAAAAGACCAGAACTGAATACAAAATCTGACTTTCAAACACAAGAATCAAGAGAAGCATGAAAAGGTAAACAGGAAAGAGAAATCATAAAGGACTTTCTGAAGTTGAACTGTTTATATCCCCACATGGAGAGATAATATTTGTAACTCTTGAGACTTTTCTCAGTATTTGGGTAGGTGGAGGGATTACACACACATACACACACACACACACACACACACACACATAGACAGAGAGTATAGGTTGAGTTGAATCAGAAGAGATGATATTCATAAAAAAATTAAATTAAGGGGTGAGAGAGGAAAATATTGGGAGGAGAAAGGGAGAAATGGAATAGGACAGACTATTACTCATAAGAAAGATAAGAAAAATCTTTTTCAATGGAGGAGAAAAGGGAGGAGATGAGAGGGGGAAAGTGAAGCTTAATCTCTTCACATATGGTTTAAGGAGGGAATAACATACTCACTAAATTTGGTATGAAAATTTATCTTACACTACAGGAAAGTAGGGGAGAAGGGGACAAGTGGGATGAGGGGGATGATAGAAGGGAGGGCAAATGGAAGAAGGCAGTAACTACAAGTAAACACTTTTGGGAAGGGACAAGGTCAAATGAGAGAATAGAAAAAATAGGGGGGACAGGGTAGGATGGAGGGCAACATAGTTAGTCTTACACAACATGACTCTTATGGAAATCTTTTGCAAAAACACACATATATAGTCTGTATTGAATTGCTTGCCTTCTCATTGGGGATGTGTAGGGAGGGAGAGAGTGGGAGAAGTTGGAATTCAAACTATTAGAAATGAATGTTGAGAATTGTTATTGCATGTAACTGGGAAATAAGAAATACAGGTAATGGGGTATAGAAATTTATCTTGCCCTACAAGAAAAAAGAGAAGATGGGGATAAGGGAAGGGTGGGGTATGATAGAAGGGAGGGCACATTGAGGGAAGGGGTAATCAGAATGCAAGGTATTATGGAGTGGGGGGAGGGGAGAAATGGGGAGAAAAATTGAAACTCAAAATTTTGTAGAAATGAATGTCAAAATCTAAAAATAAATCTAAAATCTAAAAATAAATAAAACTATTAAAAAATATACAAAGTAAAAAATAGTATGTTTTGATCTGCATTCAGACTCTGTCAATTCTTTCTCTTGAGGTGGATAGCATTTCTCATCATGAATCCTTTGGAATTGTCTTGGATCATTATATTGCTGAGTATAGTTAAATCATTCATCATACAGTATTGCTATTACTATATACAGTGTTCTCCTGGTTCTGCTCACTTCACTTTGTATCAGTTCATGTAAGTCTTTCTAGGTTTTTCTGATATCAGCCTGCTCATAATTTCTTAAAGCACAATAGTATCATATACAATCTGTTCAGTCATTTCCCAAGCATTCCTTCAATTTCCAATTCTTTTCCACTAAAAAAAAAGAGCTGCTATAAATATTTATGTACATATAGGTCCATCCCCCCTTTTCTTAATCTCTTTGGGTATTGCTGGATCAAAAGATATGCACAGTTTCATAAACCTTTGGGCATAGAACTATTTCTTCATTGAATATATTCTAGGTTTTTCATTACTTGTATTTGACATTAAGGAATCAACTTCCCCTCTAATCAGCTTTTCTTGAATCCAGCTGCAAAAGCATAGCTCTATAGTTTAGAACTTGTCCTAATGAGATATGAAGTAAAATAAATCCTTGAGCTGGATGATTATTTTTAGTGTCATTTTGGGACTACTCATAATTGAATGACAGGATCACATGTTATACTACTATTGGAGAAAAGTTGCATATTATATTTATATTAAGTTCAGCTGCTTTGAATCAGAAATAGATACTTTTGAAATTGGCAGAATTAATTTCAAACTGAGTGCAAACTGAGATATTTTATTTGTCAGTGAGTGACACTGAAGGCCTTTCACATTCTGACTAAATGCCAATAGAATCTAAGTTCCTTGTGGGCAGGAGAGACTATTCTTTTTTCTGTTTTTGTTTACCCAGTACCTAGCACAATGCTTGGCACACAGTAGTCAATAAATGTTTATTGATTAATTGGTTGATTGTTTGAACCTATCTATCCAGCCTTTTTTCATAGACATCTAGTACAGTTCCTTTTATATAGTCTACATTTCAGCCAAAAGCAGACAATTCTCCAGTCTCTGTTCTGCTCTGTCTTACCTCCCTGCTTTTGCTCATATTGTTGCCTCTTGGAATGGACTCCCCTTCATCCCTTCCCCACCCTGCCCCCAAGTCCAACCTCCTGCTCCTTTTTTTGAAGCATTCTTTGACACATTCACCCTACCTCATCCCTAGCCAGGTGAAACTATTCACTCCATCCTCAAATTTCTCATAGTACTTTACCCATATTTCTCTTTTGTTGGTACTTGTCCTTATAATCCTTAACATCCTAATTATCTGTGTACTTGTCCTCCTCACTTATTAAATTATGTAAGTTCCTTGAGAGCAAGACCTGTGCTGTATCTATCAGTATCCTGAGCACCATGTACATTTCCTTGTACTTGTTAGCACTTGAATATTTCTTAGAAACATAGGATTAAATTTGTTGAAAAATATAGCAAGAATAGTTAGTATAAAATATCCTCCCCCCAAAAAACCTGGGATACATTCTCCAACAAATACACATAATGTCTATAGGGAGAATGTACTCCCGCTTAGTAGATTAGAAGTCAGTTACATGTACAGAGTACACACATGAAAAGGGAGTAATTCATACATTTTAGTCAGGAAGGCTCCCTGACAGAGAAAAAGGAGTTAGCATACGTCAGGCAAGTCAAGCTACAACTACCTTGACCACCATTTTTCATCAGACTCACGTAGACAACCCAGGAATCCAGGAGCCTTGGGAACAATCAGTGTCCCCAAGACAACTGGAGTTACTTCTAGTCACCATTGAGGGGAGAAATCATTGTGCAAAGGGAACCCACCTTCCTCATTACTACCAGCAATAACTGATAACCAGCTGTCACCAACAGTCAGGTCAGGACGCTGAACTCATGAGCCTTGGGAATAGGAATCCTTCCAGCCCAGTGTCCTCACTCATCATTCTGGGAAAGAACCCCTGCAGAGATGCAACCTGACAACTGCAGAGTTACCAAAGATCCATAAAAGAAAGATCTTAACACCAAGGGTCTTTTCTAGTTCTGAGTTCTATGACCACATGCCAGTGAGGCAGTGTGGAGTAGTGGAAAGAGTATTGGACTGCCCTCATCATACATTATTTTCCTTCTCCCACAGCTCAGTCTAACCATCCTCTATGCCTGGAATGCACTCCCTCATCACCTCTGTCTACCAGGGTCCCTTACTTCCTTTAACTCTCACCTCAAGCATTACCATCTCCATGAGATCTTCCCTGTTTCCCCCTCAGCTACTAAGGTATTCTTCCTAAACTACCTTGTACTAATTAGTATATTATATAACCAGGGTCTGGTTCATGCACAGACCCCATTAGCTTCCTTGGCTGATAACCCTCCATGTGGAGAGGGCAAGAGCCTGTTTCCTGAAAAGTCCTTATGATAGGTAAGGGAAATGCCTTAGAAAGATGATGCAGTATATCTAAGACAATTCATAATTGGTTCTGGTTGGCTAACCCTGTGGTGAAGAAGAGGCTCTTTGAATAGTACAAAGGCTTTCAAAGGGGCAGCCAGGTGGCACAATGGAGAGGTAGGTAGGTCTTGAAGTCAAAAGGACTCATTTTCACGAGTTCAAATCTAGCCTTAGACACTTACTATGTGACCCTGGGCAAGTCACTAAACCCTGTTTACCTCAGTTTTCTCATCTGTCAAATAAGCTGGAGAAGGAAATGGCAAACCACTCCGGTATCTTTGTGAAGAAAACCCCAAACAGGGTAACAAAGAGTCAGACACGACTGAAATGACTGAACAACAACACGAGGCATTCAAAAGACCTAGCCTACTTCTGCCATCTCTCCTCTGCTACCATTCTTTTGACCTCTCTGTTCCTGGTGGAGTCGCTCCTTTGCCCATAGAGTTTGGTGGGAGACTATTCTGTAAGGAGAAAGAAAGGCCTGTGAGACTTCTCCCCTCTGAGGTCATAAGAAATGGGTCTTGGTCTTTGACCTCTGCCTTTGTTCATGTCTTCTAGGTGAAGGGAGTAGAGCCTCTACAACCTTAGGAGTTTTAAAAAGTCTGGAAGGAACTTCAATTTCCCAGAGTTCTAGAGTCTGAACTAGATGTCTCTTAACCTTGGGCCTCTTAATTTCCTCCTCTGTGAAATGAGGGTGTATGGTACTAGACCAGGAGTGGGGGATCTGTGGGCTAGAGGCTACATGTGGTCTACTAGGTCCTCAAGTGCAGCCCTTTGACTGAATCCAAACTGCCCAGAACAAATCGGTCAAAGGGCTGCACTTGAGGACCTAGAGGGATGCTTGTGGCTTCAAGGCTGCAGGTTCCCCAACCCTATATAATTGGGAATTTAATAAGGTCCCTTCTTATCCTAAAATTCTGTTTTTATGAAAACCTGGTGGTTCCTAGTATCACCAGAAGTGGCGGTGAGCAAAAAGTGCTATTTATGGTCCCAATGTTGTGCTGTTCATGGTCCTTGTCAAGTACAATTCCATTTCTTACTGCACTTTATGACCAATGAGCTCAGCATCCTTCCAGGAGATCCATAGCTCCCAACTAATTGATAAGTAGAACATAATGCTTTAAGGCCTCTCTGCTGAAAGAGGCTTTGGTGTCTTGCTGTTGGGCAAATGACTTCAGCTGAGTATGAGGGAATCATTGGATGCTTTGCTCACTATAAAAGACACCAACCCCTTCCTGCACATATTTAGCAAACAGCAAGGTTCTGGAGTGAGGCCCAGAAAGACTTAGAGAAGTACAGATGTGTCAGCTTTAAGAACTGCTAGGAATCTAGAAATAGAAACTTATAAAACAGATAATTCAGGGGTAGTGGTGATTATTTGCATTACAAAAGGATTTTTGCTTTACAAAATAATTCTCCTCAGGCTTCCTTTAAATGCTGAGCTCCCCTGGTACATTCTGGTTTTGATGTACAGATCATTAGCTATTTGAAGGGAGAGGCTGAGCTGCTGAGCAGCAGAGGAATCCTTAGGTTTAAGTGGTGCTCAGCACCATTGAAATTTGAGGCTCTTTTTCTCTCATAAATAAGAGTTGATATTAATGTGGTGCAGCCAAGTTTCTATACTTCTGGCTAAGTCTAAATTTGAAGCAGTGATCTGGCAATGAAAGACTTCAAGACCCTCTTCTTAGACTGCACCATGCCCTGTGGCATCCCTACCTCTCCCTCTCCCTACAATAAGGTCAATGAGCAAACCTTAAGCAGCCAAGGCAGCTAGGTGGCAAAGTGGTTACTCAGACCTCAACTCTGAAAAACCTGAGCTTAACTCTAGCCTCAAGATACTAGTAAGCTATGTGACCCTGGGCAAGACCCTCTATTTGCCTCAATTTTCTCACCTGTAAAATGGAGATAATAATAGCGTCTACTTCCCAGGGTTGTTGTGAGGATCAAATGAGATAATATTTGTAAACACTTAGGCACAGGGCCTGGCACATAGTAAGCTGTATACAAATGCTAGCTATTATTACTTTGAACCATTATTAGAGTGGCTTTGGGAAAGACAACCTGTGCTACTTAAAATGTGACTGATGGGGGATAGGATTCATACTGGATCCCTAAAAGGAAAAGACCATATCTTTGGGACCTAGTCCCCAAAGTCCCTGAACTAAGTCTTTAACATTCGCTTGAGGCATTTCCCATCCCAGGCAATAATCTTTTCAATTGCCCTTTCATTGTAGCCCTATTGTCTGCCCCAGGCTATTCACCACTCTTTAATCCCATCCAGATCTTCCCACAGTCTTTCTATACAAAAGTATCCATCTTTCCCTCATTAAATTGATCATTTTTAAAATGTGGCCTGCTTGTATTGATTTCACAAATGTGGAGATTCTTAAAATCCTGCTAACTTCTAACCCTTGTCTCTGACAGAAAGAAGGTTTGAGTGGTTGAATTCTTTCAAGGCAGAGCTGTGCCCCTTGCCCTATCATTTTGGAGTTCCTTGGACCACTAGATCACAACATGACCATGATGAAGAGTTCAAGGATCCTGTTTTCAAGCATTTCTGAGAAGTGGAATGAGCTTGTTACCAGCATCATTGTCTTTTCTACTGAAGAAGCATGTAATAGTTTCCATATGCCCAGTATTTGTGAAGGTGATAAGTCTCAGAGTTATGATTTGAACTTGGGTTCACTTTTTCCATTCCCCCAAAATTTCATGTATTACCAGAAACTGCTTCTCACAATAATGTCATTATGTGCTTCCTATGTGTTGACTGACCACAGTCATGAGGACCCCTGCTCTCTAATTTTAAAATAATCTCTTACTTGCGACTTCAATTTCTTCACACCCTAGAGTTATATAGCACATCATGTGAGGTTGTTGTTCAGAGTGTCCGTTCAAGAATTTCTACCTCTCAGGCTCAGGATTGGAGGTTGAGGACCTGTGAGTGTACAACACAGTTGTAGTATAGTCTGAGAGAGTTAGGGAGGGAAAGAAAACGAAGGAAGGAAGGAAGGAAGAAAGGAAGGAAGGAAGGAAGGAAGGAAGGAAGGAAGGAAGGAAGGAAGGAAGGAAGGAAGGAAGGAAGGAAGGAAGGAAGGAAGGAAAGAAGGAAGGAAAGAGAAAGGAAAAGGAAAGGAAAGGAAAGACAGAACCAGGAAAAATGTCCAGAGGGCTGGGAAACAACTATAACAGACAGAACTTTTTGTGTAAGGTTAAAGGCATACAGTTGCTCTTTTGTAGTTTAAAAATCAGAGGACAATTTTCATTGTGTTCTCTGTGGAATGGACTAGTATTCTCCCACATTGCTCCATTTAGTCACATCCAAAAATACAGATTATAATTAATGCCCGCAATGTCACCTTTAAAAAAGAAATATATGTTTAATTCATGTATGAGCCATCTTCCTCCATTGAAATGAAATCCATTTTCAGAATGGATAAAGAATTGTAACTAGGGCAGGGCATCTGGGATTTCGCCCTAGGACAGCAAAATATAGAGGGTACAAAAATTTTAAACATACACCATAAATAATTGAGTATCTAGTCAGCAAGAATAATTTGTGAAAATAATTAGTCCTCTCCCACCCCTATCAATTGAATTTGTCTTGAGTACTTCTTAGGTTATGTTGATATCCTGAATTACCAGGCTGATTCAAGGGCCCATTTGTGGAGAGACAGTATACTGTAGTTTTTTAGAATGTCCAGTTTGGAGCCAGGATGATGATCTGGGTTCAAATCCTTCACCTGATAGCTCCTAAGTGTATAACCATGGGCAGTTTGCTTAACGTTTTTGTGTTTCAGTTTTATCACCTGTAAAACAGGAATAACAACACCAGCAGAAGCTACCTTGCCGAATTGTTGTGAAGCACCAAGGACTGTGATATTGATATTTTAGATGTTGTATGTGAAGTTTGTTGCAAACATTAAAGCACTACCTAAGTGATGTTCTTATTTATATGACTTATCCTAAGTACCAAAATGTTAAAGCGTTACAGAAATGTTATGACTATTCATGCAACTTGTCCTGGGTGCCTGGGTACTTATACAGTGCAAAATGCATGTTTAGATTTTATGTGGGATGTTTTGGTAACCTGTCACTAAGAATCCCAAAATACTCTAGTAAGTTTTCAACTAAAAGCCTACCTTTATATTTTGAACAATGCTATTAAGTAGCATCAAATGAAATATTAGCTCTTCAAAAGAAAAAGCAAACGATACAAAATGAAACACAGAAGTAGTGTCTTTAATTGCAAAGGATCTACAAAAGAGATATGGTATGAATTGAAACAATTTATGCACATGTTGAAAAACATCTCTGACATTAGATCATATATTGGATTGAATATGTATTAACTATTATGCTTTATTTGTTGTTGTATAATTTTTTCTTCTGAAATTGAACTAACCATGAGGCAAAATATCGCAGAAAGAGAATTGTTGGATCAAGTGTTAGAGCAACTCTGTCCCAATCCTGACCCTGCGTAACGTTAATAAAAAATGAAGATCTTCCCGGCCCATTAATAGGCCTGTGTGCCCAACTGTTACACCTCTTCAATCACATAGAACCCATTGCAGGAGGGACTTGCTTAAAGAGAAGCTTTAGGGGAGGCTTACTTGTAGGACATCTCACACTTTTTGGAACTAAGTTAATTAGGCAGTGAATCAATAAGGTTGTGATGCTTTCTGGCTCTGAGAAGTGTATATGTACTCCAAGTCGGTATTTTACTTTGGGGGTTCACTCATGAGAAGGATCTTTTGATTTCCTGGTCCAGACTCTGAGGAACCATTTGTTTAGAGCCCCCCAACTGCTTAGATGTCTGTGCTCCCTCAATCTAGTGATGTACATAAAGTATATAGCAAGATTGCTATGTTCAGAGAGCTGGAGCCCTGTCTGTTGATCTTTGTGCTAATTTCTCTGCTTGTATTTTCTATACTCACTTATTTCTCTGTAATTAAAGTAGGACTGTTAACCTCTTTAAAATTGACTTGCTTTTATAAAGCAGACCAAAAAAACCTGTGCTAGCAGGCCATCCTAGATATGCTAGGTGCTTGCTCCTACACCCTGTTACAGGAGTCACCTTCTGAGCCTTAATTTCATCATCTATAAAATGAGGGTTAGATAAGACTTTCTCTAAGATCTGTTCCAGGTTAAAATCTATACCCATTATGCTATTTGATGATCAAATATCTCACTTTACTCAAAGCACAACTCAAATGTCACCCCCACCATCAAAGCTTCCCCTTATGACACCTCTGCCTAGTTCCTGATGAAATTGATTTTTCCTTCATTTGATCTTATAGTACTTTGCACTCTTATTTTCATCACATTTATGCTAGGAGGCATAATGTAGTGCAAGCAGTATTAGATTTGGAATCAGGGAACTTGGTTAAAATCTCATCTTGAGAACCTGTCAGCTGTACAATCATGTGTATTCTCTGAGAGAATACAACTCAACTCATCTATAAAATGGGGATAATAATACCGCTGAACCTGCATTACAGGATAGTTGTGAGGCTCAAATGTGACCATGTATGTAAAACACTTTGCAAACCACAAAGTATCATATAATTGTCAGGCATGTTTATGTCTGACTATTAGATCTGCAGGCTTCTATGTGACAGAACTAGGAGCAGTATTTGGAAATTACAGAAAGGCAGATTAAGATCAATGTAAGGAAGTATTCTTCAACCATCAGAGCTATCCAAAAGTGAAATGCACAATTGACCCACCTTGGGAAGTAGTGGGCTCTTCTTCACTGGAGTTCCCAGAGGCCATATGACTGCCTGTCAGCTCTACCACCATCACCATCACATGTCTTTTATTTATAGCCTTCTTTCGCTCAATCCACACCCCCAACCCCTTTCCCTAGTTCAGATCCTCATCACCTCTTGCCTAGACCATGGCACTAGCCTCCCAGTTGGGTGTTTTTGTAGCAGTCTCTCTCCTCTCTAATCCATTCTCCAAAGCTGCCCCTCCAGAAAACCTCCTAAGGTATAGGTCTAGTCATACCACTTGCCTATTCAAAAATCCTTATTGTTCCCCACTGCCTCTAGGATAAAAAACTAATAAATGTCTTAGCTTGGCCAGTTTACCTTTACAGACTTGTTACAGATTATTCACCTTCCTAGCCAAACTAGTCTTTGCCTGGACTGTCCCTCATCCCTTGATTCACACTCTCCTCAATTCCACCTCTTAGAGATTTATAGATAAAGTGTTGCTTGATCAGGAAGATTTAGGTTTAAATCCTACCATAAATAACTATGTAGGGCAGAGCCAAGATGGCAGAGTAGAAAGACACACATATGCAGGGTCTCCCCACAGAGCCCACAAAATACCTATAGAGAGGGACTCTAAACAAATTTTGGAGCAGCAGAAATGGAGAACAACAGAGTGGAGGAGATTTCCAACCCAGGGTTCACGGGAAAGGTTGGTTGCACCAGTAGAAGAGCAGAGCTCGGAGCCCAGCCCAGCCTTGGCCAGCACGCACACGGCTTGTGAACAGCTCTTGGGGGCAGAATCTCCAGGTGAGGAATCCCCAGTCCCAGCAGCAGCGGGTTCGAAGAACCCTCAACCCACAGGTGACAAAGGTCAGTGACAGGATTTTTCAGCTGGCCGGGAAGGGAGAAGGGCCTGCCCATAGCTCCAGCCTCAGGCAGTGGCCCGCAGAGGCCACATCAGGCAGGTGGCAGGAGTTCTCAAGGCAGGCCCTACAGCAGCTGGAGACCATTGCTGGATCGTAAAAACCCCTGGGGGCACTGAGGGAGCTGGTCTTTGTCTCGCACTGAATGGTGGCCCTTCCCCATAGCTTGACTAAATCCCACCCCACCCCACCCCCATGCTAGCTTGGTGGAACTGGAGGTCAGGTGCCTGTGGAGAGGAAACTCTGCTAAGATTCTGGGCACAAAAATCCTTCCCAGTGCCCAGACCAGTACATGCTTGATTGTGCCACCTTGGAGGAACTGATATCTTACAGGTCCCCAGAGTATACCCTATTCTTGACAAAGGACCCAAAAGTCAAGTAACTGGTTGTGAAAATGCCCAAAAAAGGGAAAAAAAATAAGACCACAGAAGGTTACTTTCTTGGTGAACAGATATCTCCCCCCATCCTTTTGGATGAGGAAGAACAATGCTTACCATCAGGGAAAGATATAAAAGTCAAGTCTTCTGAATCCCAAACATTCAAAATAAATATTCAACGGGCTCAGGTCATGGAAGAGCTCAAAAAGGATTTTGAAAATCAAGTTAGAGAGGTGGAGGAAGAGAAATGAGAGAGATGCAAGAAAAGCATGAAAAGCAGGTCAACACCTTGCTAAAGGAGACCCAAAAAAATGCTGAAGAAACTAACACCCTTAAAAATAGGCTAACTCAATTGGCAAAAGAGGTTCAAAAAGCCAATGAGGAGAAGAATGCTTTAAAAACCAGAATTAGCCAAATGGAAAAGGAGGTTCAAAAGCTCATTGAAGAAAGTAGTTCTTTCAAAATTAGAATGGAACAGATGGAGGCTAATGACTTCATAAGAAACCAAGAAATCACAAACCAAAACCAAAAGAATGAAAAAATGGAAGATAATGTGAAATATCTCATTGGAAAAACAACTGACCTGGAAAATAGATCCAGGAGAGACAATTTAAAAATTGTGGAACTACCTGAAAGCCATGATCAAAAAAAGAGCCTAGACATCATCTTTCATGAATTATCAAGGAAAACTGCCCTGATATTCTAGAACCAGGGGGCAAAATAAATATTGAAAGAATCCACCAATCACCTCCTGAAAGAGATCCAAAAAGAGAAACTCCTAGGAACATTGTGGCCAAATTCCAGAGTTCCCAAGTCAAGCAGAAAATATTGCAAGCAGTTAGAAAGAAACAATTCAAGTATTGTGGAAATACAATCAGGATAACACAAGATCTGGCAGCTTCTACATTAAGGGATCGAAGGGTGTGGAATATGATATTCCAGAAGTCAAAGGAACTAGGACTAAAACCAAGAATCACCTACCCAGCAAAACTGAGTATAATACTTCAGTGGAAAAAATGGTCTTTCAATGAAATAGAGGACTTTCAAGCATTCTTGATGAAAAGACCAGAGCTGAAAAGAAAGTCTGACCTTCAAACACAAGAATCAAGAGGAGCATGAAAAGGTAAACAGCAAAGAGAAATCATAAGGGACTTACTAAAGTTGAACTATTTACATTCCTACATGGAAAGACAATATTTGTAACTCTTGAAACTTTTTTCAGTATGTGGGTAGCTGGTGGGATTACACACACACACACACACACACACACACACACACACACACAGAGCACAGGGTGAACTGAATAGGATGGGATCATATCTTAAAAAAATGAAATTAAGTGGTGAGAGAGAAATATATTGGGAGGAGAAAGGGAGAAATGGAATGGGGCAAATTATCTCTCATAAAAGAGGCAAGTAAAAGACTTTTCAGTGGAGGGAAAAAGAGGGAAGGTGAGAGAAAAAACATGAAGCTTACTCTCATCACATTCGACTAAAGGAAGGAATAAAATGCACACTCATTTTGGTTATGAAAACCTATCTTACAATACAGGAAAGTGGGAGAGAAGGGGATAAGCAGGGTGGGGGGGATGATAGAAGGGAGGGCAGTGGGAGGAGGGAGCAATTTGAAGTCAACACTCTTGGGGAGGGACAGGGTCAAAAGAGAGAATAGAAGCAATGGGGGGCAGGATAGGATGGAGGGAAATACAGTTAGTCTTACACAACATGACTATTATGGAAGTCATTTGCAAAACTACAAAGATACGGTCTATATTGAATTGCCTGCCTTCGCAAAGAGAATAGGTGGGGAGGGAGGGATGGGGAGAAGTTGGAACTCAAAGTGTTAGGAACAGCTGTTGAGTATTGTTCTTGCAACTAGGAAATAGAAATACAGATAATGGGGTATAGAAATTTATCTTGCCCTACAGGACAAAAGAAAAGATGGGGATAAGGGAAGGGAGGGATGTTAGAAGAGAGGGCAGATTGGTGATAGGGGCAATTAAAATGCTTGGCATTTTGGGATGGGGGAGGGGAGAAATGGGGAGAAAATTTGGAACCCAAAATTTTGTGTGAAAAGTTAAATAAATAAATTAAAAAAAAATAACTGTGTAAACACAGGAAAGTTCCCTAACTTCTCTGTGCCTCAGTTTTTTCATCTGTAAAATGGGGATAATTATACTCATAGTACTTCCTCACAGTGCTGTTGTGAGGTTCAAGTGAAATAAGCTTTGTAAAGAGTTTGCAAACTTTATATAAATAGTATTATTGTTGTTATTATTAATATTACAATCCAATTTTCTCCAATGTTTAATACCACTTCCAAATTTTTTTCTAATTGCCCTCCACTTTTGATATTCTTTCTCTCTTTCCTCAAATTAGCTTGTACACATTTTTCTGTGCAAATGTTTTATTCAGCCCCACTCCCAGCCTTAGTAGGATAAAAACTCATCGAGGGCCAGGACTAATTTTCATTTTGTTTTTTAGATTTCTGGCACCAAGCACAGTACCTTGCATATGGTGGGTACTTAATAAGTACTTGTAGAAATAATTTTAATTATTATTCAGGTACAAGTACTCCAAGGTCCTTTGCAGTTTTGAGATTCTGTCATTCTATGAAGTGCCTAAATAAGTGAAAAGAGGGTAAGCCAGCATCTAACTGCTTTCAGTAAATCCAAATCACCTCACCCCAAATAATTACATCCTAAACTACTGAAAGAATGTGCGACTGTGATTGCTGAATAATTGTTCATGATATTTGAGAAATCCTGGTAAATCAAGAGAAGCCAAAAGACTAGAGGTGAGCTAAAGAACAGCGATGTTGATCCTAGTTCAATGAATCTTTCAAATATCTAAAGGGCTATTATAAAGGAGAATTGGCCTTGTGCAGCTTGATCACAGAGGAAAGAATAGACTCAGTGTTGGCAGTTACAAAGGAAGGTAGATATTGGTTCAACATAAGAAAACGCTTCCTAACAGAGTTATTCAAAGTGGGATAGGTTGACTCATATGGCAGTGAGCTCCTCATCCCTGAAGCTTCATGATCACTTATCGGGGATGAGGCAGGATAGGATTGGACTATTTACATCTGAAGTTTCTTCCAATTCTATATTTCTGTGATTCTGTGAATGGACTATTTGAAAACTATAATAATCCTCTCCTAGGGCCTCCTCATGTCTTTCTTTTTGGGGGTGTAGGGAAGGTAATCAGGGTTAAGTGACTTGCTCAGGGTCACCCAGCTAGTAAGTGACTGAGATTGGATTGAAACCTGGGTCCTCCTGATTCCAAGGCCTGGTGCTATGGCAACTACCTAGCTACCCCCTCATGTCTTTCTAATGACTCAGATTGGACAGAGAGCTAGGCCTGGAGTCAGAAAGATCTCAGTTTGAATCCAGCCTCAGACATTTACTAGCTATATAACTTAACCTTTGCTTGCCTCATTTTTTCAGACTGTAAAATGGGGATAATAATACCACTTACCTCATAGGAGATTGTTATATGGATCAAATGAGATAATATTTTTAAAAGTACTTGACATATATAAATGTTTATGGCTATATAAAGGCTTACTCCCTCGCTTATATCCAGTTTTATGCAACATATTTTTTTAAGAATGACATTGTAAAGCTGGAGAAGATCCAGAAGAAGGTGACCAGGATGGTAAAAGGCCTCAAGATTAAAAGAACTGGAGATGTTTAGCATGGAGAAAAAAACAATTTGGAGAGATCATGTTTAGTGTCTTGGATTATGTGAAAGACAACTTTTTGGAAGAGGGCTTACTTGGACCTGGTCATTTTGCTAGGCACAGAACTAAGTACAAGAGGTCAAAGTTTGCAAAGAACTTGAAATAGAAGGAAAAATTTCCCAACAGCTTTCCAAAAGTAGGCTGTCTCAGGAGGTAGTGAGATCCCTTTTTACTTGATGGTCTTGCATCAAGAGTAGGATGGCCACTTGTTGGGTAATAGTCAAAGGGATTCTTGTTCAAATATGAATTGGATAAGAAGGCTTTTGAGCTCCTTTCCAATGCTCAGACCTGTGATTCTCCCCAAACAAAAAGGGCAATATCTTCTATTAGAGTTCTCTTTCCTCTGCATTTGCTCACCCTGAAGCCCAGTGACTAGAATGTTCTCCTCTCCATTCAATCTCTACTTCCCTATGTCAGCCTATGAAGTCATTTATATCAGTCAGGGAAACAGTTCTTGATCTGGAAGTAATCTCTCCCTCTAAACTCTTATAAAACTATAGAAATACTTATTTTATATGCTTATTAAGTTCCATTTTATTTTACAATTACTCATGTATGGCTTATTTCTTCTATTACATCATATGCTCCACACAGGAAGGAAGGGTCTGTGCCTTATTCATTTTTTTGTCCCCTTCAGTGCAAAGAACAAAGTAGATGCTCAATAAATGTTTGATGCATGCATGAATAAATGTAAAGTTAATCTCAAAAAGACAATCAAAGTTTTGTTGGCTTTGTACATATATTATGCACCACTCTTAGCTTAAGAGTTTAAGAAAAATGGGTATTAAATGAAAAGAACCCAAGGTTAACAAAGGAAATGAACGCTATTAAATAATATATTTATTTCAGAGCCCTTTTCAAAGGAATTGCAAATATTAGCTTATAAATCTGAATCTATTATCCTTTCAATCTCATCACTCCTGAAGTTTACATTGTATGTGATGCATGTTAAAGGAAGCAAATGAGATTAATAAAGGAAGGGAAGGAGAGCAGAACTCACCCAGGCTCATCTCACAACTGAGGTGTCATCCTTGCCTCCTCACTCTATTCCCATCCTATAGCCAGTCCTTAAGTCCCAATCGCATGGTATTTCCAGTGTTCTACATATCCTATTTTTTTCTCTAACACTACCACCACCCTGGCCCAGGCCCTCATTCCCTCACACTTGGACTATTCCAATAGCCTGCTAGTTGGTCTTCCTACCTCAAGTCTCTCCTGTCCCCAATCGGTCCTCCACTCAGCTGTCATATTGATCTTTCTAAAAGTGTTTAACCAAGTTAGCCCCATATTTAATAAATTCCAAAATCTTTCTGTTACCTCTAGCATCAAATATAAAACCTTCTGTTTGGTTTTTAAAGTCCTTCATAACCTGGCCCTTTCCTGCCTTTCCAGACTTCTTATACTTACTCTCCTAAACATACTCTGTGATCCAGTCTTCCTTACTTTTCCTTAAACAAGACACTTTATCTCTTTATCTCCCAACTCCAACCATTTTCACTGGCTATCTGCAATGCCTGGAATTTCCTTCCATTTCATCCCCTGTCTTGGCTTTCTTCAAATCCCACCTTGTGCAAGAAATCTTTCTCAGTCCCTACTCCTAGTGCCTTCACTCTGGGACTGCCCCCAATTTATCCCCAAAATTAGAGAGTTGATACAAAATTATTTGCATGTTGTCTCTCTCCTTAGACTGTGAGCTCCTTACATGTAGGAACTATCTTTTGTCATTCTTTGTATCACTAATACGTAGCACAGTGCCTGGCACATAGTAAATGCTAATTGATTGACTGATCTGGTACCTAATTCTCAATAGGAGTAGCACTTTAGGCAGCCCAAAGGATTATGAAGTTTTTTTGATACCAATAAATTATATTTGCCCAGAAGGTGTTTGGTGCCAGTGTTCTAGAATACGAGATTCCAGCACTTAAATCCTAATGGATTTGATTCACCTCAAAAAAGGATTATTGTTTCATCTGGGATGGAGTGTGGTACAGATGTGCAATATGTTACAGTGGCCCTCCTAGAGATGATGTTGCTGAGGAAACAAACAGAATCTGCTAGGGATTCAGTTGCAAGAGACTAATGCAGCTGGTTGGGACCGACAGTGTGAGTTGCTTCTCTTTCCAGAATATTATGCAGAGGGGAAAATTACATGTTTGGCAAGAGAAGCAGGAAAAAGATTGTGAAAACAAGACTGTGGGCTTTCTTGTCTGTATTTGCTATGATTATTTCACATATATACTGGAATGTTTCCCTTGAAATATTCTGAATGTATATTAAATACTAAGGCTTTAAGACATTGATATTTTAGGATAGGGTAGGGTTTTACTAAAATGTTTGTTGAAATGAACTGAATTACCTAAATGTTCTCTTTGTGTAAGAGAATTTGACAGAAACAAATATGATGAAAGTGACTACACCCATGATTATCCTGAACATTGAACACTTGACAAGTTTAGATTCAGGCAAAATTAAGCAAATAAACAGAAAACACATGTAAGAACAAGATTTCCAACAAAAATTAAAACCACAATTTTCACAGGGGAGGTAGTGTTACTCAACTACCTTATGACTCTGGCTCCGCATCTATGATATTAAATTTTTAAAGATCATTTTTCAAATTAATATCTCATCATTTCCTCACATCATCTGTGGCCTAAGGCAGTCACTATTATCTTTGCTTTATTGATAAGGAAACTGAGGCACAGAGAGGGTAACTGACTTATACAATATCATAGAGCTGATCAGATATGAAATCAAGATTAAAACCCAGGTCATCTGACTCTCACTTTTGCAGCTTTTCCCACAAAACATAACAGCCAAAGAGCAGTATGTAAGAGGATTTTTAGCCAAGCAACCTAGGTACAAATACCCATGGTTTATCTTCATTTTTAAAGGGCTCTCTAGAAGAACAATCAATCAACAAGCATTTATTAAACACCTACTATGTGTGATGTATTTGTTAAGTACTGAGGATACAAAGATAGATATGAGATCTTTACCCTCAAGGAGTTTAACGTCTACAAAGGGGACAATATACACGTGTGTGTACGAACACACACATACATATATACACATATTATACACATACACAAATGTGCACACAGAATACAAAAAGAACCACACTGTAATCTCAGATAAAGAGGCACTAACAGCTGGAGGGATCAGGAAAGACATCATATAGGTTCTGTTATAGGAAATGATATTTTGAACTAAACTCTAAAGGAAGCTAGGATTCTAAAAGGAGGAGATAAGAAGGGAGTACATATCGGACATGGAGAATGGCCTGTGAAAAGGTAAAGAGAGCAGAGGTAATATGACATATGTAAGAAACAGCAAGAAGACTCGTTTGGAAAAACCCATGCATAACTTGGAGTAATATATAAGACTAAAGGAGTCAGGTTGAAATGGATTTTCTTGTTGTTATTGTCCATTCTTCACTTTGGAAGAGGACCGATGACATCATAGCGTGATGTTTCAACTCTTTCCTGAATCAGATTTAAGTGAGGCAGAGTTGCACGACATCATCAGCCTCACTCTCTCTTCCAGAGTTATCAAAGTCCAATGACAAGACAAAAGTCAAGACAACTGGTAATGGCCCTGTTGCAGTGGATGACCTTGAGGTTTTTGATGTCTGACCCAGCTTCAGCCACCTTCATGGTCACCAGAACAAATCGTTTTCTTCTGCCCATTATGCCTCTAAAGAGAGGAATTTATAGTTGATCCTAGAGGGAAAAGGTGCTGTTGGAATTAATTGTGCAGGAAAGTGATTCAGTTAGATCTGTACTTTAGGAAAATCATTTTTGTATCTGTGTGGAAGATGGATTGTAGTGGGAAGAAATCTGAGACAGGGAAACCAATTAGGAGATTATTACAATAGTCAGAGGGAGAGAAGATTAAGATCTGAACTTGGTGGTAGCTTGTGAGTTCTTTGATATTCTCTTCTCTCGAGATTATTGTGACAGTGCTCTCTCCTGGTTCTCTTCCTACTGGTCTGAGGGCTTCTCAGACTCCTTTCAAAAATAACAACAAAATTCTACAAAGTCTGGGTCTCGGAGGTGGAAAGAATCTTTCAATACCTCTTCCTTTGTTATTAGTGAAATAAATTGGTCCAAATTCTCTAATACTTTATGTATGTTATCCTACTTAATCCTCATTACAAATTTGTGAGTTAGGTATCAGTCAATCATTCAACAAAAACTGATTGAGTGCCTACCTCATGCCAAGTACTGGAAATACAAAACCAAAAAATAAAAGACATTATTATTATGGAGCTGATGGAATATACTTATATAAGCATATACAAAGGAAATATGAAGTAATTTCCTGGAAGTGAGCTAGTAGCCAGGAGGGAATCAGAACGAGCTTCATTTAGAAGGTAGCTTGTGAGCTGAGCTATGAAGGGAACTAGGTATTCTGAGATGGGGAGGCAAAAAGGGAGTGCTTTGCAGACTTGGGAGAGAGCCCAAGCAAATGCATGGAAATGGAAGATGGAAAATATAGGAATAGGAAAATGTAGGAATAGGCCAGGAATGGGCCAGTATGGCTGGAGTATAGAGAACTATTAGTATCCTCTCATTTTACAGATGAGGATATTGAGGCTCAGAGACTCAGTAAGTATCTCAGGCAGCTAGGCCTTCCTGACCTCAAGTTGTGTCCTTTCCACTATGACACACAACCTCCTAGTCAGCCCTACCAAAGGGCAGGCAGTCTTTAAAAAGTATTTTATGCCTTTGGTCAGAGCATTGAGCTGGGTTCAAATTGAGCCTTTACTATTTACTATTTGTGTGACTTTGAGCAAGTCTCTTCCCTTCTCTGGTACTTGGATTGTTTCTTAGTAAAATGAGGGGTTGTACAAACTTATCTCTATGACCCTTCCCATTTTAAGGATACAGTAGGGAGAAGCTATTTCCTCAACTCTGACTCCCATGGTCTTTCTTTTCTTTCTTTTTTTAAAATTTATTCTTTTCAATTAGGAAAAATTCAACTTCTCCAATCGCCCCTCCCTTCAACTGAAAATGAAAGAAAAACAAAACCCCTGTTACAAATACATATAATTAAGCAAAACATATTTCCACACTGGCCATACCCAAAAGTAAATATGTACATATGTCTTATTCTACACTCTGAGTCCTTTATATTTCTATATGGAAGTGGATAGTATTCTTTATGATTAGCCTTCTGGAACTGGAGTTGGTCTTTATGCTGATCAGAGTTCCCAAGTCTTTCAAAGTTGTTTGTCTTTACAATACTGCCATCCTTACTATAAACTGTTCTACTGGCTCTGTTCACTTTACTCTGTATTAGTGGGGCAGCTAAGTGGTACAGTGGAAAGAGCACCAATGCAGGAGTCAGGAGGACCTGAGTTCAAATCTCACCTCAGACACTTAACACTCACTAGCTGTGTGACCTCGGGCAAGTCACTTAACCCCAATTGCCTCATCCTGGGTCATCTCCAAGTCATCCTAAGGAATATGTGGTCACTGGATTCAGATGGCTCTGGAGGAGAAGTGAGGCTGGTGACCTGCACAGCCCTCCCTCACTCAAAACAAAGTCAAGTGCAAGTCATGTCATCATTTCTCTGATGGCATGGTCTTCTTCGGCAATGAAGGACAAACATGATCTATGTCTAATTAGACTCCCACTATGATTCCTGATGACAATAGGGTTTGGAGGGGACATATGTATCATCTCCTCATATTGCAATGTAAACAATTTTTCCTTGTTTGGCTCTTTATGATTATTTGTTCATGTTCACCTTTTTATGTTAACCTTAATGTCTGTGATGGCACTTCAAAGTTTCTACACAGCACTAGCCTTTTCATAAGGAATGTTTGCAAGTCCTTTAAAGCGTCATCCTACCTCTCCCCGCCCCCCATAGGATTATATTCAATTTTTCTTAGATAATTTATTTTTGGTTGCAAGCCTATATTCTTTTGGAATAATGTTATCCAAATTTTCTGCTTTTTTATAGTATTTCCTACTAAACAGTGTATGATTCTTATTGCGACTTTTTGGTACTCAATTACTTGCTTTCTTGCTGCTTGAAGTATTATTTCTTTGACCTAGAAGCTCTGGATTTTTACTCTTGAGTTTATGATATTGCTAGGAGTTTTTGTTTTAGTGTTTCTTACAGGAAGTAACTCATTTTGCCCTCTGGTTCTAAAAGATCTGGGCAGTTTTCTTTTAAGATTTCTTGAAATAGGATGTCTAGGGTCAATCTCTTTTTTGGGGAGGAAGAGGAGTCATATCTTTCAGCAAGCTCAAAAATTCTTAATTTTTTTCTCCTCAATCTGTGATCTATGTCAGTTGATTTGCTATGAGATATCTTACTTTTTTTTTTTCTGTTTTTTTCTCAGTCTTTTGACTTTGCTTCACTATTTCTTTTTGCCTTATGGAATTCTTCTATGGCTTCTATTTGGTCCAATATACTTTTCAGGAAGTTTGTTACTTTGGCAAGGCTTTGTACCTCTTATGCCAAGCTGTTAATTCCCTTTCTAATTCTTTCTTTCATAGCTCTCATTTCTTTTTCAAAATTTTCCTCTAGGTTCAATTTAAAAAAAAATTAAACTCTTGTTTCATTTCTTATAGGAATTCTAATTGCATTTGTGTCCAAGATGTGTTTTGACTTGAGGCTTTCTTTGTAGATGTTTTAGAATTATTCTCTTCTTTTAGATCTGTGTTGAGTATCCCTGTTGCCACGATAGTTTTTTACGATGGCATTCATTTTTCTGTTTGCTCATTCTTACAGCTGACTTTTTGGCTTCAGACTTTATGTTAGGACCAAACTCTGTGCACTTTCGGAGTGAAGGTCTGGGTCATTCCTATTACTGCTACAGGCTCTTAGGAAAAACTCAGGCTGGAGTCCTGCATGTTTTGAAACTTTCAAAGTGGTCTGATCTAGGACAAAGTCTGATCACTTCCTCCATCTACCCACCATAGCCCTTCAAATTCCCAAGCTGAATTTGAATCTGAGTAACAGTAGACTGCTCCTGGACTCAGTCAGTGACGGTCAGGTAGTTGGGAAACTCTGCTGGAGTGATAGAACTACAGGTTCCTCTCCGGTCCTGGATTCCTTCCCTGGTTATTCCTTTGCAGGCTTCAGACTATGACAGAATTTAGAAATGACATTCTACTCCGTTCCTGAGGTCTGAGCTTGCTTCTGAACTTGTTCCTAGGTCAGTACACAGCCTTGAGCCCGTAACTATTCCTGACTCCAGAATGCCAACACTGACTGGGCAAAGGTCCCTTCCTCAATCTACCCTGGATCTGTTGCTCAGAACTGAGTGGTGGGTTGGCATCTATCAGTTGGCACCTGTTCCTAAACCCTACACAGTCACCCCATATGAGTCTTGTTCTTGGGCATAGTATCTGGGTATTGAAATGTTCCATGCAGCCCTAAGATCCTAGCAAGACCCCATTCCTTGTACTTTATGCTCAAGATTTGATCTGATGTTTTCTAGATCTATTTGGAGAAGTTTTGGAGAGATGAACTCACTGTCCTTCTTCCTGCTAATTCACCATCTTGGCTCTGCCCTCCTCCATCTTGTTTGCTAGATTTTCATCCAGGTCACTTGCTAACCATTGGTGTCCTACAAGACTCTATACTCAGCCCTTTTCTCTTCTCTTATCTCACTTTGTCATCTCATCAGCTCTCATAGATTTAATTATCATCTCCATGGAGAAGATTCTCTATTTGTTTATCTATCTGTCCAGCCCTAGCCTCTTTCCTCACCTCCACTGTCTTATCTCCAACTGCCTATTAGACCTCTTGAATTGAATGTTTCATAGATATTTTAAACTCAACATGTCCAAACTGAACTCATTATCTTACCTCCAAACCCTCCCCTTTTCCTAACTTACTTATTAGTGTCAAGAGTACCATCCTCTTCCATGGCAACCAGGCTCACCATATAGGTGTCATCCTTCTCTTCTCACTCCTTATCCCCCTTAAATCTAGTGCCTTCCCTCTGAGATTGTCTCCAATTTATCTTGTATCTAACTTGTTTGTACATGGCTGTCTGCATGTTGTCTCCACAATGAATTACAAACTCTTTGAGAGTTTTTTAAAAAATTTGTTGGTCTTTGTTTTTCCCTTTCATTTTATACCTAATACTTAACACATGCCTGGCACATAGCTTAGTAAATGGTTGTTGACTTTATTAGAAAAATTTGCTGCAAAAAATTTTCCCTAGCAAATTGTTTCCCTTTTAATTCTAACAGTATTGATTTTGTTTGTGCAAAAACTGTTCAATTTTAGGTAATAAATACTTTCCACTTTATGTCCTGTAATCCTCTCTGTTCCTTATTTGATTGAGAAATCTGAAGGCTCTGATGAGAAGCAGAAAATGTTTCATCATTGGTCTTCTGAAGTCACAATTAGTCACTAAATCATTAAGAGTCCAGAAGTGTTCCAGTGTTGTATTCCTTTACATTTTTGTTGTCATTCTGTAAATTGTTCTCCTTTTACTTTTCCATCACTTCATATAAGTCTTACCAATTTTCTCTGAATTTTTCATATTCATTGTTTCTTATGGTAGCCACTGTTCCAAGCTTTTCTTCTCTTATCACAAATTCTACCCACCCTCCTATTTCTCTGATATTGAGGTTCCCCTCATCTCTGCATCACTACTTTTTCCTTTTCAGAAGAAATATCATCCTACTCTTTGAAGTTAAACATATTTTCCTGTGGTTTTGATTCCATTCTCTTCTACCTCTTCTCATACTTAACTCCAGTAATAATTCCTTTTATGCTAGGCATCCTCGTTCTCTTCCTTCTCAATGACTTTCTTTCTACTGCTTGTTATTTTCTGCCCAGGGGTTCTTTCTTTTCGGAGAGTCTTGCTATGAATTCATATCAATCAGGTTCAGTTCTAGGAGAACCTAACCCGAAAGAGAGGAGATCAAGATTTTCCCTTATCTCTGGTTTATTATGACCCAATCCCAGGACAGAACTCCAGGGAAAATCTCTTAACCAAATTTAGGTACAGTTAATCTCTAGGGTCTCCCCAAAATGGATTAACAGGGGCCCTTCTCAAAAAGCACTTAATGCATAAAGTACGTATGAATTAGAGAATAGCTATTTCCTCCATCTCAATAGAAATTCTTAAAACTTATAAAGACTCAATAAGTGTACATTAACATATAAAACAATAATCCATCACAGCTATTCTAGTCTCCTGGGAGGTAAAGACAACTTTGCGAGACTACCGAACAGATATTTCACTTTTAGCTAATGCCTATACTATTTGAGAGATTCACAGGGTTCAAATCTTCTAAGAAAGCCCACCATGACTTGGGCTTTCCTAGTTCTTTCACTAACAGCAGTGGTCATGTGAGTGGCAGATGACCTGGCACTATCTCCTCGAAGAAATCATGCAGTTACAGAAAGCATTTCCTACTGGGCTGCCAGCACTAAATTAGGAATTCCTGACCTTTCAGAGTCTTGGGATTACTTCCAGAGATAGAAACATCCATTTCTCAGCATCATTATTTGGTGAGAGAAAGAATCAAAAGAGAAGTGGTGGCCAGGGACATGAGATACAGTCTCAGACTCACCTCAGCAAGCATATACTCTTGCTGCCTTTTGCTCAAATTGTCACTGCTGTTGCTGCTAAAAGGTCAAGATGAGAAATATTCCTACCCTAACTTGCTGAAAATTAGTCAATAAAACTTTATCAATCTCTTTCTATGGTAAGCACTGGGGATACAAAGAGAGGTAAAAGACTGACCTCAAACGGCTCACAACCTAGTGGGGAAGACAATATGCAAAGAGCTTTGTACAAACACACTATATACAGGATAAACTGGACATAATCAACAGGGGGAAGGCGCTATTATTATGAGGGATCTGGAAAGGCTTCCTGCAGAAGAAGGAATTGACAGAAGCAAGAGAATTTAGGAAGCAGAGATGAAGAGGGAGTTATGGGAAACAGTAATGGGGACCCACTAGAGTGGGCATGGTCAGACCTGTATTTTAGGAAGATCACTTTGACAGCTGAGTAGAGGATGGACTGGAGAGAGAAGACACTTGAGGCAGAGACCAATCATGGAATAACTGCAGTAGTCCAACTGTCTGGTGCCAAGGGTCTGCATCAGGGTAGTGGCAGCGTCAGAAGAGAGAAGGGATTCAAGGAGAGAAGTATTCAAGAGATACTGTCAAGATAAAATTGATATCATTTGGCAACAGACTGGATATGCTGGAGGTGAGAGTAAGCAGTCAAGGATGACACTTACATTGTAAGTTTCCTGGGGGAAGAGAATCTTTGTATCACCCTCCTCTCCACTGGCTAAGCACACAGTAGACACTGAACGTTTATATTGATTTGATTTGTTGATCAGAGACATTATTCTATTCAAGTTTTTAGTACTTTGCCTTAGAGATGATGAAACATGAGCACTATGTTTGAAGAACTGTGTTAGGTATTCCTGGAAATGCTTGACAAACTGACTACAGCATCAGCTTCCAAACTGAAATATTTCCTTCATATGCTTAGTATTACGAGAAAGAAGATAAGGCACCTCAGGCCTGTCTCTCAACATGTAAAACTGAAGTTAATAATGTTTGCTTTTCTCCTCTACTAAAGTCCTACTACGATGAATATTGTTCTCGTCTTGAAAACTATGCCAGAGGGACACAAACTCTGACAGCTTTTATCATACTAAAAAGGTTTTGAACATGAGCCCAGTGACAAACTATATTATCGGAGGACCAGCCTTCCTAAGTTCAGAGAAGCTCAGTTCAACTGGGAGAGGCTGGCCACAGGGCAATGAATTTTCAACCACAACCACTCTCAACTACCTTCTACCAGAGTAATTACAGATTTAATCTGTGAAGGAAGTACCCATGCTGATGAAATCAAAGGTCTCTCTCTGAAGGACTTGAGCTCCTTGAAAGCAGGGACTGGGTTGGGTTGGGTTGGGTTTTTGTTTGTATTTTTGAACCCCCAGCATAGCATAGTGGCTAGCATTTGGTAGGTGTTTAATAAATATTTATTGGCTGACCCACTTTAAAGTACTGAGCTTCATATTTGCTATTTCCTCCCAAGAATGAATGACTGAAAGTGCTTTTCAGAAAGAAAAAAAAACCATGAGAGTTATTATTAAGAGTATAGAATTTCAGGGCTAGAAGGGATCTTACAGATCATCCAATGTGGCATACTCTTGACAATCAGGAAAACTGAGGCTCAGAGAGACGGAGTTATGTGCTCAGAATCATATACACACTCAGTCATCAACCATTTGGAAAAGGAGAAATGATTAAGGGACAATCAAGTAAGAGGTTTCACATATATGGGAAGAAAATTAGACACTTTGTTGTTGTTTTCATTCCTCATTTTACCCCAAAATCAAGAAAAAGTGAGATAGAACTGTAGGCAGTTATGTGGCTCAGTGGATAGAGTGCTGGACCAGGTGTTAGGAAGACCTGAGTTCACTACAGTCTGGGTAAGTCTCTCAAGCAGTCTGCTTATTTCCTTTTCTGTAAAATGGGGATAGTAGTACCTACCTTTGAAATTGTCCTGAGGATAAACGAGATAATATTTTTTAAATGCTTAGAAAATCTTCAGTTGTTATATAAATGCTAATTATGATTACTATTATGACAGAAGGGATACAGCTAAAATATGAAGCATTTCCTAAAAGTGGGAAAAGTTATCACTGGTATGGGTTACAGAGAGAGAATTTATGAAGACTCTTTTCCTTTAGGATAAATTCTTAGCTATCTAAGATAGATGATTTAGTAATTCACCTTGGAAATAGCAAGAAGGAACTTCTGAAGGCCCCCTCTAGCCTTATGAACTTCGTTGAGCAACTTTTTGTGATAGCTAAGGATTGGAAACAAAGTTGATGATACCCATCAACTGGGGAATAGCTACACAAATTGTGGTACATAAATGTAATGGACTATTGCTATGCTGTAAGAAATAATGTATGTAAGGAATACATGAAAGTATATAAGAGAAAGCTGAAGAAGCATGTGAACAGCGATATGAACTGATGCAAAGTGAAGGAAATAGACAAGAAAATAATATACATAGTAACTACAACAATGTAAATGGAAAGAGGAAAGGCAGACCAAAAAATAAATGTAACAAAACTATAAAAATCAAGCCAGATTCATGAAGAGTTAAGGCACCCCCAACCTGCCCCTTTGTGGTGGGTATTACATATTGCACGTTTTTGGACTTTCTCAACATATTGATCTGTTGTTATTAAGTTTTTCCCTCTGCAAAAATATGCCCTTTGTTATGTAGGATAGCTCTCTGGGAAGAGGAGGGAGAAGGATACTTGGGATAACTATGATGTTTTAAGAAACAGAAAACAAAAATAAAAATTGATTTAAATTTTTTTTTAAAGTTAGTATTACTATTCATGTTAACTTATTTAGAATATTAGGTTTTAGAAGCTTAAAGGACCTTAGAGATTACATAGTCCAGGTGTACTTGACGTTTTTCGTGTGGAATGGAATCCTTTGGCAGTTGGGAAAAGTCTATGGACCTCTTCTCAGAATTATATTTAATTATTTATTTTTAACCTTTATTTTAAAAATGTTGCTCCAGATTCTCTCTTACCCTCCAGGCAAGCAATACGATACCCATTATAAATGTGAAGCTATGCCAAACATTTTTATATTAGCCTTGTTGGAAAAAAAAAAAGCCCAAGGAAAAGAAAGTGAAAAATAATATGCTTCAGCTTGCACTCAGAATTCATCAGTACTCTCTCTGCAAGTGGATAGCATTTTTCAGCCTAAGTCCTCGGGAATTGTCCTGGATCACCGTATTGACCAGAGCAGCTAAGTCTTCCACAGCTTACTCTTATTACAACATTGCTGTCGCAGTGAGTGTTCTCCTGGTTCTACTCACTTCACTTTGCATCAGTTCCTTTAAGTCTTCCCAGGTTTTTCTGAAACCGTCCTGCTCTACATTTCTTATAACCACAGTGTTCCCTTATAATCAAGACCCACAACTTAAATTCAGCCATTCCCCAATTGACGGGCATCCATCATCCAGTTTCCAAGAAATTTTAAATGTATAAAGTAGATTACAAAGGAAACCAATTACATTGAAATTTATCAAAACATTAAAAAAAAAAGTTCACCCACGCGTGTCTTTGGAACCCCGATCTCATCTGTAGCCCCGATTTTAAAGATAAGAAAACCCAGGCTGACCGGTTGGAGATCACAGGTAGTCGAGACCTGCGCGGGGTGGCAGATTCTCGGTCTTGGCTCTTTAAAAGCGCATTTTCAGAAGGTGCGCACTTTCGGGCGGCAGGAAGCGCTTCAGGCCACCTGTCATTAGGAGACGTAGGTGCTGGCAGCAACAAAGCCGGAGCCATCCGGGTGTCACCGGAGCCGTCATCTGCTCCCTCCCTCCCCGGCCCTATCCCGTGGGGGGAGGGGAGGCCAGCCGGAGGAAGTTAGGCGTAAACAGGGTCAGGCTCCGCGGCCAGGGAAGGAGCGGGGCGGGCGGGGGAGCTGGGGGAGGTCCCAGGCAGGCCGGGCCACCTGCACACAAGCGTAGACTCGTGCTAGGGCACCCTCAGGCTCGGGGTCGCCAGGTCTGTCCCCTTTTCCTGCCCTTCTGCCCTCCCTCACCCGCTTCCCGGTTCCCTAGCGGCGCCTAGCAGCTGCAGCCTGGGGCTGGCTGAGGGAGCCCCGGGCACCTCGGCCCTGGGCGGGCGGGCGGCCTCGCGCCGCGGGCTCCGCTTCCCTGCCCCCTCCCCCCGCCTCCCGGGGCCGGCGCGAGGCCTCGCGCGCCCGTCCGCGCGCCCTCTGCGCAGCGCCGGGGTGTCCCCGCGCGCGCGGGCCAGGCCGCGAGCCGGGGGAGCCCGGGGAGGGAGGGAGAGAGAGGGCGAGCGGGAGAGCGAGTGAGCTCCCGCATTCGAACCTCCCTCGCAAAGGCTCTCTCCGCCCCACAATGCACCGCGGCGGGCAGCCTTTGAAAAAGCGGCGCGGCTCATTCAAGATGGCGGAGCTCGACCAGTTGCCTGACGAGAGTGAGTAGCACCTCCAATCACCCCCCCTCCCCCTCCTCCCCGCCGGCTGCCCGCCTCGGGGCTGCCCGGGCCCGGACGGGGAGCGGAGGCCCCTGCCCCGCGCCCGACGGGCGTGCGGGCTGCCGGACCCGCCGTCCTCCCCGCACCCCGGGGTTACCGCCGCTGCCGTCGCCGCCTTTGTTATGGTGTCTCTGGGTGTTGGGTTGTGTTGTTGTGAGAGCGCCGGGGCCGGAAACGGGGAGCCCGGGCTGCCCCGCGTACCCCCCGCCCGGGCCTTGGGCTGGGGGAGGGGGGGGGGGTGTATGAAGGGGGGGCATTCCCGGAGGCAGCCTCGTAAGACGTAGTTGTAGAAGTGGCCGGTCCCAGGGCCGGGGCAAGGTCGGGCCGGGGCGGCCGGTGGGTGCTGCCCCCGCCCTGGCCCCCTCACCCCGCATCCTGCCCCGGCCCCCGCCCTAGTCTCTTCAGTCACCCACGACCCCTCCCTGCGGCTCCCTCCAACCCCCCCGCAGCAGCCCGGGTGGGGTGGCCACCCCACTGGAAACATTACCGTGTCTGGGCCCCAGTCTCTTCCCCTGGGTGCCCAGGTGGCCCTCGTTACTCTCCTCAGGTGACACAGGTGCTAGACAGCCCCTCCCCTATCCCCTTCCCCGACGGCCCGCCGTGTGTACCTGGGTCTGTCGAGAAGAATCCCAGAGTTCTATGTCAACTTACAGACATGGCCAGCAGGGCATACGTGACAGCCACATTGTATCCATACGCAGGTATCCTCCTGGTCTGAAATGTCCTCCTCACCTCTCAGTGGAGTTGTTAAACTGAGACATTCTTGTGCTCAGTGAAGGATACACATTCTTGGTATTTATGCCTATTTCCAGTACGATAGCTATAAACAACTAACTACCAAGGGTACCTGATGTACTTCACTTATTGAAATATGGAAAATATTGTAACTCAGAAATTCCTTTTGTAAATGCCTGGTGTTTCTATGTTAATGTATTTATGACACTGATATATGTCATCAATTCAGTTTGTTACAATTTCAATTCCTGAAAGATTTTTTTTTTTTGCGTTGATCACTTAGCATTTATTAAGTGCCCACTTTGCTAGGAGTTAAGATACAAAGAAACCTAGTCCCTGCTCTCAAAGAGCTCACAGTGTGATGGAGATGGCATGCCGTCAGCTGTGTACAAATAAGCTTATCTACAGGATAAGTTAGAGAGGATACAGTCTCAATCGCTAGTCAAAACTCATAGTGCACAAGGCAGTTGGATGTGAGGAATAGGAAACTGTTGACTGTCTTCTTTTTCTTTGGGTGGAACTTTAGGTTCTTTATGTACTTATAGAAAAGGCCACAGGTTCTATGAATTTATCCTCCAGTATAGTAGGTGATATCAGAAAGTTAAATTAGTAAAAATTGTATTAGTGTCTTACATAGGTTTTAAAATCACTACATACAAGTCCTTATAAGCATTGTCAAAGTACTTTTGTCTGTCCTTGTTTCTATATGTCACCTGCATTACCAGGTCTTCATTGTAATTTAGATGTTCTAAAATAAGGGAATGTTTATCTTCTGAAAATAATGTGTTTTTCTCTAAAGCTGATATCCTCACTGGTATTTTTGTGTTTCTTTCAAGTCATGAAAATCTATAGAGCTATAGTTATTAATTTGCTATTCTGTATGTGCATGTGTATATGCATATATCTGTATATATATATACACATATGTATATTCACACAGAGGGACACATGCTGAAAATAAGGCCTATTTCCATTTGTATTAAGTTAATTGATATGTTGTTATTTTCTGTATTCAGTAGACAGATGTATATTGAACACCTAATATATGCCAGTTCGCTTTGCTAGAGTGGGATGCAAAGAGTTCTAAAGCATGATTCTTCATACAATCATAAACTGTCAGAACTGAAGGGAGCTTAGAAATCATCTAATTCAGTTCTTTAATTTTACAGACAAGGAAACAGGCCCAGAGATCAAATGACTTGCTTGAGGTCACATAAGCAGTTAGTAGCATAGGGCTTGAACTCAAGTTGAACTACCTCTAGTAGTTGGAAAAGAATTTGTCAAAAGTATATGTACATACTGTTTATAAATATATACATATCATATTATGGATTATGTAGTTTGATTCTCTAGAAATTAAAAACCAGAGTAATTTAAATTCATATGGGAACAAAAGTTCTATGTGAAACATGGCAGTGGTAGAATTTGACTACCTTTTAAGGTGTGATAAATGGTGTGTTCTTGGTGCAGCATTAGAGGACATTGGTTAAATCTCTATAGGAACTGTAAATTGTATGAGTACCAGTCTTTTGACCCATGAACCTTGAAGGTTTCTTCATTTGTCAAGCAAAAGGATTGTACTAGAGCTGATCTCCAAAATTCTTCTAGCTCTAAAATCCTGATTCAGGCTACTGCTTTTTTCATGCCATTCTTGATCTTAAGGTGCTTACAATTGAACTGAAAAGACAGGGTATCTATAAGAGCATAATAATATGAAGAGTGACATACTGACAGCAAATTGGGGCACAATGCATTTGCTTTTTTATAGATCTTTTTTAGTGGACTCTTATTTATTATACATAAAATTAATGAAAATAATACCAAATCAACGTAAAAGACTCCGCTGAGAAATTTAGATTACTTCAGCCTCATAGATAAACATGAACTATGGACAATTCCACAACCTCCCCTGGTCTCTGCCTGTGATTATCAATATAGTCCTTCACTTCCATCTTTTATTTCCCAAGGTGTCATTATTCTGGCAGCTAATCATTTTGTCATTGTTCAGTCATGTCTGATACTCTATGACCCCGTTTGGGGTTTTCTTGGTAAAAATACTGGGGTGGTTTGCCATTTCCCTCTCCAGCTCATTTTACAGATGGAAACTGAGGCAAATAGAGTTAAGTGACTTGCCCAGGGTCACACAGCTAGTAAGTGTGTGAGGCCATATTTGAATCCAGGAAGTCTCAGGAACTCAGAGTCTTCCTGACTCCAGGCTTGGCACTTTTATCTACTCAAGCACCTAAATGCTGTAGCTAATCATACTTAACATTTACCATCAAAAATTGAATAAAAGACTGAGCTTCTATATTTCTTTTTGGATTGCTACCTGATTCCTTTAAGTACCAAATGTTAATTTCTATGGTTAGAGAGGTACTTCAGTACTTGAGTGAATCTCATTAGTGTGGATGATCTCAGAACTGTACATATCATAACCCACACATACCCCCTCATCCTATATAATTCTTTTCAATGTATATGATAAAAAATTTTTTTAAAGAATTTTCTTTACCCCTTCATTAAACTTTTTTATTTGCTGAAAAGAATATATTTTATTTTGGAATCATGTAAATATTACCACTACAACTACTAATTAACCTTTAGGAAATGGTCACACTGTACTTAAGTGACAAGCAGAGAATATTAAGATTTGGCAGATGGAGAAACAGGTTATTCCAGAAGTTAAAAAATGGTAACATGCATTTTAGAGAAAATAACCAAAGAAACTGAAAAGACTGGACTAATAAGAGTACAGAAGGTAGGATAATAAGCCCTTATATCTATCTAAGCCAAACCCATTTCTTTTTAGATTTACCTCCTGCTCTTCTCTTGTAAACTCTCTTCTGAAACCAAGCCTATCTTCCTACTGTCTCTTAATTACACTGCATTCATTACTCTCTGTTTTGCTTATACTGTTTCCTTCACCTTCCATATCTCCCCCACCCCCTGTTTATTTAAACACTGCCCATACTTGGCTTAACTCAACTGTTATTCATTCATTTAACAGATAGATATTTATTGAGAATCTGTTGTGTACATTCCATTGTGCCACATCCTGTGAGGAATATGAAGAAGCATAACACAAGATCCCTGTTTTCAAGGTGCTTAATAGAATCACTTATAGAATCACCAAGAAAAAATACAAACATGTAAAAATTTAATTGATAGTATTACATGATATAAGTTAGCATATGATTAAATGCAAATGAATGATAAATGTTAAAACTCCTAAGATGGATGAACTGCTATATTCTGCAATGGTCAAGGAAGGCTTTATAATGAAAGCAGGATCTGAATTGACTGGGAAGAATTTGTATATGAAGAGAAGAAGGAGAAAGGAATTCTGGTCTGGGAAAGCAGCATAAACAAAGATGAGAAAGCACATGTGTGAGTAGGCCAATCAGTTTGGAATGGAAAGTTCTTGTAGGGAATGGAATTATAGCATTTTATAGCTATAAGGGACTTTAGAGAGAATATTTTAGTTCAAATCTTGTCTTTTTATAGATGTTGAAACAGAATTTCAGATGGGTTGTGTTGTGTTAGACACAGCTACTTTTTGTTTAAGGTGTCATAGATTTAAAGCTGGAAGGGACCTCAGAGATCATATAGTTTAACCCCTTCATTATACAAATAAGGAAACTGAGATCCAGAGAAAGGTGACTTGCCCCACATTACCCAGGTGGGAAGATTACAGAGCTGGATTTTGAACTTAGGCCCTCTGACTCCACATCTACTGTCTTTCTGTTATATCACGCTACCTTTCCATTATGCTGCATCCCTTTCATCCAAGCTGGACACTGCCTTTAAAGAACTGATACTTTTCCAGAAGGGCTGATTGTAAGGAAAACTTTATTTTGTCTTTTCTCTTTGTTGTAGAGAAATGCCCACTACTGTACAAAACTGAAATCCCAGGATGATAGATACCCAAAGTATGAGAAGTGGACTTTGACTTTTTGTGAGTCCTAGCCAACCCTCCAGCCCAAGAAAGGAGTCTTGATAGGTTAGTAAATATCAGGGGGCTTCTAATCCAAGAAATCCTGTTATCCCTGGAAGCTAATTTCCTATCTGGGGACAAGAATGCCAGGCCTGAAAGCAGGAAAACTCTTTTTCCTGAGTTCAGATCTGACTTCAGACACTTACTGGATGTGTGACCCTGGCCAAATCACTTAACCCTGTTTGCCTTAGTTTCCTCATATGTAAAATGAGCTGGAGAAGAAAATGGCAAAGCACTCTAGTATCTTTGCCATTAAAACTGGCATCACATAGAGTTAGTCACTACTGAAAAATGACAGAACATCATGAGTTTCCTACATTTTACCTTCTACTTTGGATTGATCTATCCAATTTAAACAGAAACAGTTTAAACATTTATATGTATACCTACATATCATCAAACATATGTTAGCCCAGAGATGCATTAGAAGCCCAGCTGAGCAGAAGCTATTATGGTATCATAGATCTAGAAAGAACTGGAAAGGACCTCAGAGACCATCTAGTCCAACCCACTTATTTTACTGATAAGAAAACAAAGTAGTACAGCAGTGCAGTATACTCAAAAGAACAGTAGATTTGGAATCAGAGGTAAGTGATTTGCTCAGGGTCACATAGGTGGCATTTGAACTCAAGTTCTCTGATTCCAGATGTATTGGAAGACACATGCAGAGACACAGATTGGTAGAGAAAAAGAGCCAGATAGGAAGGGAAGACAAACAGAGAGAAGAAGGGGAAGAAATTGTGGGATAGAAGAAAAAAGGGAAATAGGGGACCACAGGGAGAGGAACCCAGCCCTGGGAAGGAATTTCTTGAGGAGGCAGGATTCTAGATCTGGCTGTTTAGAGGCTACTTATAATCCCTAGGAGTTCCATCTTGGGCTCCATCTCAGTGTCCAGAGATTTCCCACAATCCCCTCAGACTAATCCCTGAGCCCCCAGGATAACAGTGAGGATGCTACCCATAAAGCCTGGGTTACAAAGGCCCTTTGGGAATGTGGTGAATTGGAAAGGTAAAATCACAATCTGAGATAAAAGTGATTTCAGGTCACATCATTGGACTTGTATCTGAAAAGAAATTCTGGTATCTCTTGTAAGTGATCATCTAGTCTCTACTAGAAGGTCAGTGAGGGGAAACCTACTTTCTAAGTTAGTTTGGCACCGCTCTAATTATGAGTCATATCAGCAAGTCACTATAATCCTTACTGTGCCTTCCAGGCAGTCCCTCCACAATTCAGTTCTTTCCCAGGTTATTGCACTGATAATCCCAGGACTATTGCACTGACTAGACTCTCCTTCCTTCCCTCTTTTTGACCTCTTGATGAACCAGTTCAGTTCTATACTATCTTCTCTTGAATCCCTTGCCCTCTTGCCCTATTGCTGTACTTTACCTGCCAAGTCTCAACCTAAGATTACTCCTACCATACCGATTTCACTTGCTGCTGAATGAAACTTTAGAAAATCATAAAACACACTGCCTGGCTCCACTATAAATTTATGTTACATAGTTTCAACTGGGTCCTTGCTGCAGCAAGGCAGTCCTTTAAACCTTACTAATAGATTCACTAACCCATTAGATACAGCAGCTTTTCCAAATCTTTTCAGCCTTCTTCATGATTTCTCCTCCTCCCCCCAAGCTGAGAACAATGAAAAACGATGCCATTTGGAGAGAGTTCTGTCCTTTCCCCTCCTCATCTCATATCAGTCAGATGCCTTCCACTATTATCTCCTTCACCTCAGTGTCACATGAAGAGACAGAGGTCTCTCTTAGCCAAGACTAAGTCATCTGTATGCACAAATGATCCCATTCTATCCCATCTTCTCTAATAAATTGATCTCTATCATTTCCACTCTTTCCTTAATCTTCAACTTCCCCTGTCTACAAGGCTGCTCCCTTACATCCTCAAAAAGCCCTCACTTGACCTTTGTCCATCCCTGACTATTATCATCCTGTAATATTCCTCATTTTCATGGCTTAACTCCTGAGAAGGCCATCTACAAGTGATGTCTCCATTCCTTTCCTCTCAGTCTCTTTAACTCTCTGTAGTCTGGCTTCTGACTTTATCATCTAATTAAAACTGCTCTCTCCAGAGTTAGTAATGATCTCTTCATTTTCATATCTAATGGTCTTTTCTTAATTCTTATCCTTCTTTACTTCTCTGCAACATTTGACGCTATTGATCATCCTCTTCTCCAAGATACTCTTTCCTTTCTAGGTTTTTGCGACTGCTCTCTCCTGGTTATCTTACTTGTCCTGAATGCTTTTTCTTAGTCTTTTTTGTTGGTTCTTGATCCAGGTTGAGTCCACTAAGCTCCCTCAGACTCTCCCCTTCCACTAGGGGTTTTACTACCTCAAGGCATTCTCTCTCTCAGATTCTGACCTTCCTCTATGCTATTTCTCTTGGTCATCTCATCAGCTCCTGTGAATTCAATTATCATCTCTATGCAGATGATTCTCTGTCCAGCCCTAACTTCTCCCCTGACCTCATCTCACATCTCCAACTGCCTAATGGGCATCTTAAACCCAGAATCCCATAGATATCTTAAATTTAGCCTGTCTAAAACTGAATTCATGATTTTTCCTCTTAAATCCTCCCCTCCTCCTAACTTACCTATTACTGTTAAGGATACCGTTATCCTGCTAGTTGCCTAGGCTTTTCACATAAGTATTATCCTCTACTTCTCATTCTCTCACCCTCCATATCCAAACAGTCTCTCACCCTCCATATCCAAGTCCTACCAGTTCTACCTTTGTAGATGACCTTTATGCTGAGTCTTCATCCAGATAGCTTCAAAGTCCTGTTCTAGGCCTTCTTTTTTCCCCTCTTTTTGCTTTCTCTTGGTCATCAGTTTTCATGGGTCCAATTATCATATCTCTATGATTCCTACATAAACATATCCATCTCTCTTCAGTCTCTTGGTCTTCAGTCCTGCATTATCAACCATCTGCTGCATATCTCCACCTGGATGTCCTGTGGACATGTCAAATTCAACAAAGCCCATCCCTTTTCCTAATCTCCCTATTTCAGTGGAAGATTATCAAATACTTCCAGTAATTTAGGTTTTCAGCCTTGAGGTCATGTATTCTTCCCCCACTTTCTCTAATGTAATCTTGTTGATTCTACATCACTTGCAGCCATTCTTTTCTCCCTACTCACATGACTGCCACCCTAGGTCTGACCCTTTTGATCTCATACCTTTTCTACTGTACTAGCTTCCTAAGTGGTCTTATCTTCAGTCTCTTATCTTCAGTCTCTTCTCCAATCCAGTTGATCAAGGGAATGATAAATCTGTGCTTTAAGAAACTTTATTAGCTCCCAGTTTAGCCTTTTTAAATAAAATACAATATTTTTGGCATTTGAAGCCTTTCAAAATGACTTTGGTATATATGGGATAGCTGGATTTGAAGTCAGAACTAGTTTTTAGTCTCATTTCTGCTCCTGATTTCTTGTGTGACCATGGTTGAATTACTTAACTGGTCCTGACTTTTCTTGTCTTTAAAATGAGGGTATTAGACTAGATGACCTCTGAGGTCCTTTCCTCACACTCTAAATCTGTAGATTTAGATTTACTCTATATTACCACTCCTTATGTACTCTGTGGTCCAAACAAACTGGCCTATTTGCTGTCCTCTATATAATCACTTTGCTGCTCCAAACACAGTTTCTCCTCTTCTTGATATGCTCTTTCTCCTTACCTTCTTGGAATTTGTAGCTTTTTTCAAGGCTTAGCTCAAGTATCACCTCCAAGACTTTTCCTGACCCCCTCCCCACAGTTCTTAGTACCTCAACTTGTATGTCCTTCCCAAAATTACTTTGTATTTATTTTTCATATACTTGTGTACACATTGTTCCCTCTCCCCAAGAAGAATGTCTACTTACTTGAACAGAACCTAGCATAGTACCTGTAGTAGTCAGTCAATCAGTAAGCATTTATTAATTGCCTGCTATTTTGCCAAGCATTGTACTATGCATTGGGAACACAAAGAAAGGCAAAAAATAAACCCTCCCTTCAAAAAGAACTCACAGTCAGATGAAGAAAACAACATGTAAACAACTATGCATAAACAAGATAGATACAGGATAAATTGGAGATCATCTTGAAGGCACTAAGATTAAGGAAAGACTTCTTGTCAAAAGGGATTCTTTACTTAATAAATGCTTCTTGAATTGAATTAAATTGAAAGCTTCCTCTACCAGTGCACATTAGCAACTCTTGTCTGACTTTAAAGCCTTAGAGACTTGACTAAGGGTACTCAGAATTATACTAATGAGAAATCAAGGCTGAGAGAAGTTAAGAGATTTTCCTAGGGCCACATTGCTAGTAGGTACCAGAGGCAATATTTGAACCAGTCTTTCTTCCATCCTCACCTAACTATTCTCCTGTATCTCTTATGCCCTTTGTGGTTGAGAAGTGCCTACCCTTTTTCTACTCTTAACTCTCTTCTTAACCCTTACCATCTGGCTTCTGACATCATCATCTCATCACAGCTGCTCTCTCCTATGTTACACTGACCTTTTAATTGCCAAATCCTTTTCTCAGTCCTCATTCTTCTTAACTTCTCTGCTGCCCTTGACATTGTTGATCACTCTCTTCTTGTTACTTTCTTCTCTCTAGGATTTTGGGACACCACTCCTGGTTTTCCTCCTACCTCTTTGATTGATTCTTCTCATTTTGCTTCTCTCAATCAACATCCAGATCACACTTTCTAATCATAGAAGTTCCACAGAGTTCTATTCTGTTCTGCTTTCTCTTTTCCCCATACTGCTTCACCTGGTGATAACAGTTCACATAGATTTAATTATCATCTCTATGCTGATGATTCTTAAATCTACCTACCCTATCTATATCTCTCTGCTGACTTCCAGTTTCATATGTCTAGCTGTCTTTCAGACATCTCAAAACTGGATGTTCAGTAGACATTTTTAAAATAAGTTTTTATTGATATTTTCTGTTTCTTAACATCCCCATAATTATTCCATGTGTCTGTTATCTTCCTCTTCCCAGAGAGCCATTCCATATGACAATTTCAGTAAACATCTTAAACTCAAAATGTCTAAAAATGAGTTCATCATCTTTTCTCCTAAACCTTTTCACAATCCTAACTTCTCTGTCCCTGTAAAGCTAACACACTTTCTGGTCTCCCAGCCTCATAACCTAGGTATTATCCTGTATTCTTCACCCCCCTATATGTAACCTGTTCCAAGATCTGTTGTTTCACTTTTGCAGTATCTCTCTAACATGTTGCCTTTTCACCTCATACTGCCATCATTCTGGTACAGGCCCTCATCACCTCATACTTAGACTTTTGTAATACCTTGCTAGTGGGTCAACCTGTCTCAATTCTCTCCCTACTTCAATCCACCCTCCGTTCAGCTACCAAAGTGATTTTCCTAAAGTATAGGTCTGATCATGGTTTCTCATGTAGTTGAGCCTACTCAGTCAATATCCTGTCACCAGTAGGATCAAAATCCTAGACCTGCTGCCCCTAGTGCCTGAAATGCTTTCCCTCTTCTCTGTTTCCCTAGTTTCCTTCTAGTCCCAGCTAAAATCCTATCTACTATAGGAAGCATTACTCAACCAACTCCTCTTAATTCTAGTGCCTTCCCTCTGTTAATTTTTTCCCCTTTATCTTGTTTATAGTTTGTATGTATTTGTTGGTTTTTTCCTCCATTAGATTATGAATTCCTTAAGGGCAGGAATTGCTTTTGCCTCTTTTTGTATTCCCAGCACTTAGCACAGTGCCTGAAACATAGTAAGCACTTAATGCATATTTATTGACTGACTTTCTGACTCCAAGGTCCACCTTGGTACTATACGCCACTGGATTGCCTCTTGTCTTAACACATATTAGGACCTAAATAAGTGTTTGTTGAATTGAATTGTGCAGTTTTCTTCAAGCCAAGTGTTTACATTGACTCCTAGTTGTTGGGGGTGTAAGCTCAGTTCCATGTGGACAGTCTCGGGCGGGTAAAGTTGAGGACTTCTAAACCTTAGAGTTCTCATGAGGCCCCCCAGGGAACAGCAGGGAATTGAGGTGTGAGACCGAGCTATCTTGTGCATTTCCACCTCTTCCCGTGAGAAAAGTGCTGGGAGAGAGCATCCCCGCCCTCGAGATTGGCCCAGATCTGAGCACACCTATTGTTATCTAACAGGCACGGTATTCAGGTGCAAACTATGCAGCTGGAGAGCTTAAGTAGGGTCAGGAAAGCCTGAAGGCACTCTTAGCGCTGAGGGACCCTTACAGGACAGAAGGCCCCTCTCCCCTCTCTCCCCACTTCCACTTCTGCTTTCATTCTCTTACTGTAAGATCTTTGCCTCCTTGGGAGATTTCTCTCTCTCCTAAGGAAGAGGTCCCCCTGCACATGTAACCAAGACCCTGAATAAAGCCTAACCCTTGTTCGACTCTGGAAAGTCTCTTCTCTCATACGTTTATCCGGTTTGGCCAGCCGAAGACCTGCGATAGGTAAGGTAAGACTCGGGTAGCCCTCAGGCCTCTAGGCCTGGCACCTAGTCAGTTTCATTTAATAAATTAACAATATGGTACATTGGAAAGAATATTGTCTTTGGATTCAGGAAATCTGGATTCAAACTCTGACTTTGCCATTTACTTTGTCATTTATTTCTATGAATGTTGTCAAGTCATTTAAATCATTATTGGCCTCGGTTTCCTCAACTGTAAAATGAGGATAATAATAGTACCTATTTCATAAGGTTGTTAGTGAGGATCAAATTAAAGCCTGGAACATAGTAGGCACTTAACAGATGCCTGTTCCATGAACTTCTTCCCTACACACAGTTTTAACTATTGATTTTGTTTGCACAAAAAACATTTTAATTTTCAAATTCTCCATTTTAAATCCTCTGATCCTCTCTATCCTTTATTTGATCAAGAACTCTTTCCCTCTTCCTGGATATGAAAAGTATCTCCTTCTTGAACTGTTTCCATTCCTACATGGAAAGATAATATTTGTAACTCTTGAGACTTTTCTCAGTATTTGGGTAGTTGGAGAGATTATACATAGATAGATAGATAGATAGATAGATAGATAGATAGATAGATAGGGATGATATCTAAAAAAATAAAATTAAGGGGTGAGAGGAATATATTGGGAGGAGAAAGGGAGAAATGGAATGGGGCAAATTATGTTTCATAAAAGAGGCAAGAAAAAGCTTTTTCAATGGAGAGGAAAGGGAGGAGGTGAGAGGGAAAAAGTGAAGTTACTCTCATCACATTTGGCTTAAGGAGGGAATAACAGGCACACTCAATATGGTATGAAAATCTATCTTACACTACAGGAAAGCAGGAGAGAAGGGGACAAGTGGGGTGGGGGGATGAAGGGCAAATGAGAGGAGGGAGTAATTAAAAGTAAACACTTTAGGGGAGGGACAAGGTCTAAAGAGAGAATAGAATAAATGGGGGGCAGGATAGGATAGAGGGAAATATAGTTAGTTTTTCACAGCGTGTCTATTATGGAAGTTTTGAACAAAACTATACATATATATTGAATTGCTTACCTTCACAGTGGGGATGTGAGGGAAGGGAGAAAGGGAAAGAAGTTGGTACTCAAAGATCTAGGAACGAATGTTGAGAATTGTTTTTGCATGCAACTGGGAAATAAGAAATATAAGTAATGGGGTATAGAAATCTATCTTGCCCTACAAGAAAAGACAGAAGATGGGGATAAGGCAAGGGAGTGGTGTGATAGGAGAGAGGGCAGATAGGAGGCAGGTGTAATCAGAATGCATAGTGTCTTGGGAGGGGGGAGAGATGGGGAGAAAATTTGAAACTCAAAATCTTGTGGAAATGAATGTTGAAAACTAAAAATAAATAAATTAATTTTTAAAAAGTATCTCCTTCCTTGCTCCTCTGGTATGTTTATGCTGTATTAGATCCTATTTCCATTTGGCACTGTCCTGGGACATAGTATGAGATGTTGATCTATTTTCTAGCAGTTTTTGTGTGAGTGAATTTTTAACCCAGAAAAATTGAGTGACACCTTTTGTTTATCAGACACTGCGGTTTTCTTGCTTCTAGGTTTTGTGTACCTAACATCCCACTAATTATTATTATTATTATTATTATTATTTTTTGAAACTTGGTCTCCTTATCTCACCCAGGTTGGAAGTGTGGAGATCTCATCTCTTTGCTGATGGTCATAGAAAATTTTGACCTGTTCCTTTTTTCCTACCTGGGCTAGTCTGTTCCTCATTATGACCCTTGTTAGGTGCCCACTTCCCACCCCCTAGTGTCCTACTAAATGTTTCTTGTTGCTTTGGGACACATGATAAAACCAACTTTTCAAACTCTTTTATTTGCTTCTCTAAGGAGAATCTTGAGTCCTCTTTCAGTTTTACAGCAGTTTCCTTTTGTCTTCTGGTTTAATTTATAGTGAGACTATTGAAATCAGTATCATTCATTTATTTAACTAGTATGTCCATTCATTAGTCCCTGACCAAGTTTCTTACCTTCATCATAGAAACAATTCAGTTGATGTTTCTAGGTCATCTAGTAGCTATTGTGATCCATAGAACCATTTGTCCCCCGTTTCTGTCCTTACTAAAGATGTGGAAGGAATATGGGACTAAGGACCATTTTGTATTTTTCTTTGTTATGTGGATTGCCTTTGACAAATAATTCATCATTTGGTGACCAACCTACTGAAGAGGAGTCTCTTCATATTTAGCTAGTCTGGTAAGGAAACAGATATAATTCATTCCCAGGAATGTTGTTGTTCATTTATTCAGTAATGTCCAACTCTTCATGACCTTGTATTGGGTTTTCTTGGCAAAGATCTGGCATAGTTTGCCATTTCCTTCTCCAGTGGATTAAAGCAAACAGAGGTTAAGTGACTTACCCAGGGTCACACAGTTAGTGAGTATCTGAGACCAGATTTGAATTCAGGTCTTCCTGACATCAGGCCCAGCATGCTATCTACTGAGCCACCCAAGCTACCTCTTGCTTGCCAAGAGTGTATTGGAGGTCTTTTCTCCATTGTAGAATCTGCTATAGTTGGTACTATTCTAGCATAACCTTCAGAAACCTCACACCTTTACACCATGGTGAGATATTGGAATAGGATTTTAATGGACGTTAGTCCATTAATATTGCTTTTTTGGTTCTAAGTCAGATATACGACTAGACTATTATGAAAGTATAATTGATAAAACTCAGTGACTGATTGCATGTTTGTGGAAGCCAAAGGTTTTTCATTGCTGATTTTGAGATTTTGATACTCATGCCTGGGAGAGGAACCTTAAGTAGTGACAGAAATAGAAGAATTATCTTTTTTTTTTTTTAAGTTTCATATTCTCTCCCTTTCTCCACTCCCTTCCTCAGCTATTCATAAGGTGAGAAATATAGTATCATTATGCATATACTCATGCAAAACATATTTCCTCATTAGCTGTGTTTCAGGAAAAAAAATAAAGGAGGAGGGAGGATATGCCTTAATCTGTACTCAAGTCATTAGTTCTCTGTGGTGCATCATTATATTGATCAGTTACTAAATCTTTCTCAGTTAATTTTCCTTACAATGTCACTGTTACTGTGTGGATTGTTCACATGATTCTCCTGTTTCACTTTGCATCAGTTCATATACATTTTCCCAGGTTTTTCTGAAACCATCTGCTTCATTATTTCTTACAGTACAGTAATATTCCATCACATTCATATACCATAACTTGTTCAGCCATTTTCCAGATGATGGACATCCCCTCAGTTTCCAGTTCTTTGCCACCACAGAAAGAGAATGCTATAAATATTTTTGTACATAATGGTCCTGTTTCTTTTTTGTTCCATCTCGGGGCATAGACCTAGTAGCAAGATTGCTGGTATGCATGATTTTATAGCTCTTTGGGGATAGTTCCAAATTCTTCTCTAGAATGGTTGAACTATTTTATGGTTCTACCAATAGTGCATTAGTGTACTATTTTCCACATCCCTGACATCATTTGTCATTTTCCTTTTTTGTCATCTTTGCCAGTAGCTGTGAGGAGTACCTCAGAGTTGTTTTAATTTGCATTTCCCTAGTTATTGGTGATTTAGAGCATTTTTCATAGGACTAATGGTAACTTTGATTTCTTCTGAATATTGCGTATTCATATTCTTTGACTATATATCATTAGATAACAGATCCTATTTTTATAAGTTTGGTTCAGTTCTCCATATATTTGAGAAATGAGACCTTTATCACAGTAAGTTGCTGCAAAAATTGTTCCCCAGTTCCCTACTTTTTTCCTAATTTTGGCTGCCTTGGTTTTCTCTGTGCAAAAGTCTGTTAGTTTTATATGATCAAAATTATCCATTTTACCTCCTGTGGACTTCTCTGTCTCTTGCTTAGTCATGAAATCGTCCCATAACTATATATCTGATTGGTAATTTCTTCCATACTCCCCTAATTTGCTTATAAAATCACCCTTTATGTCTAAAACATCTAACCATTTTGAGCTTATCTTGGAATACAGTGTGAGGAGACTGGTCTATCCCTAATCCCTAGTTTCTGCCAGACTGCTTTACAGGTTTTCCAGCAGTTTTTGTCAAATAGTGGGATCTGGGATCTTTGGGTTTATCAAACACTAGACTATGCTACTTTGCTAATTTGCTTCTGTATATTGTGTACCTAATCTGTTCCACTGATTGACCACATTGTTTCTTACCCAGTAACAAATTGTTTCACTGATTACTGCTTTGTAATATTGTTTGAGATCTGGTACTTCTAGGCTCCTTCACATCTTCTTTTCATTCATTCCCTTGATATTCTTGATCATTTTTTTTCTCCAGATGCATTTTGTTATTATTTTTTCTAGCTCTATAAAGTAATTCTTTGGTAGTTTGATTGGTATGGCACTAAATGACTAAATTAACTTAGGTAATACTGCCATTTTTATTCTATTGGCTCAGCCTTTTCATGAGCAATTAATATTTCTCTATTTAGATCTGTTGTGTGAAGAATATTTTGAAATTGTGTTGATATAATTCCTGTGTGTCTCTTGGCTTGTGGATTCTCAAGTATTTTATACTGTCTACAGTTATTTTTAAATGGAATTTCTCTTTCTGTCTCTTCCTGCAGGATTTTGTTGGTAATGTGGAAATGCTGGTGATTTATGTGGATTTATTTTGTATCTGCGACTTTTCTAAAATTGTTCAGTTTCACCTAGTTTTTTAGTTGACTCTCCAGCCTGGGTTTAGAAGCTAACATTTCTATAGCACTTACAATATGCCAGGTACTGTGGTAAGCTCTTTACAGTTATTGTCTCATTTGATCTTCACAACAACCTGGGGAGGTAGATGTTGTTGTTATTATTATCACCCCCATTTTACAGGTGAGGAAACTGTGGCAAAAAGATTAAGGGACTTGCCTTGGGTCACACAGCTAGTAAGTTTCTGAGGCCAAATTTGAACTTGAGTCATCCCTGACTCCAGGCCTACTTGTAGCCACAGCACCACCTATCCAAAAATATACATTTAGTTTTCTCATTTTCTATGCTTATTTACTTCAGTTTCTTTTTCTTTCTTATATTGCTATAGCTAGCATTTCTAGTACAATACTGAATAATAATAGTGGTAGTTGAAAACCTTGCTTCGCCCCAGATCTTACTGGAAAGGCTTCTAGTTTATCCTCATTGGAATAAAGCTTTCTCTCGTTTTTAGATAGATGCTACTTATATTAAGAAAAATTCCATTTATTCTTGTGCTTTCTAGTGTTTTCAATAGGAATGAGTGTAGTAGTCTGTCAAGAGTTTTTCTGCATTTATTGGCATAACCATATGGGTTTGTTGTTATGGTATTGATATTGATGAGAGTTGTGGGGGGGGGGGAGTTTGAGACACCCCCCCCCCCCCCAGGACCAGAGTACAGGTGTGGATTGTCCTGAAAGAATTCACAGACTCAAGCATTCTTGTAGTCAAGGTAGAAAAGGTTTATTATGTTTTTCAACAGGCAAGAGTTCCTAGGGAACCTGCATAGGATATTCTATAGTAAAACATGTGCCAAATATGCTGACTAGGTGATTCAGGGCAGGATTAGGGAGTGGTTAGTTCTTAAAGCAACATGCATTTTTAGTATTTGCTGTACAGATATTTTACCCAGAGTTCATCAGGAAATAGCCCAAGGTGTGGCTACAGGGAGGTGTGGTTTTAGGTCTGAAACATCACTAAATCAACTAATGGTCAGGTCTGACTGAGAAATACCCAGGCTGCCCCCATCATTGTCTTCTTAGACAAGATAAACAAATGGGAGTATACATCTGTCTAAGCCTAAGATACATATGATTGGTCAGTGAGTAGTAAATACCTTTATGACCCAGTTCACAGCCAGTTCAGCCAATACACATCTGGTTCAAACTAATAAATTCTATAGGTACAGCTGGCTACTGCCAGGAAGAGAGATGAAAGGTTTTGCTCGGATGGGCTGTTCTTGGGCTGGGGAGAAACTGCCAGGGACAGTATTTTGAGGCTAGGGAGAAATGTGATTTTTAGAGAGAAAATGTGATTTTAGAATTGGGGTCCAAGCACCCCATCAGTATGTTTATTTATGCTTATAGTTTTCCTAATATTGAATCATCCCTGTATTCCTGGTATAAATCTAGGCTGGTCATAGTGATCAATTTATATTTTTTGTGACCATTCACCTATTTTACTTAGATTGTCAGTTTCATTGGCATGCAGTTGGGCAAAATAGTTCTTAATAATTGCTTTAATCTTATCTTCATTGGTTGTAACATTCACCCTTTTCATGTTTTATACTGATAATTTGATTTTCTTTTTAAAAAAATCTTTGTGATATATTGGTGTAAATTGATAGATAGAATAGATAGATAGAGCCTGATCTTTGTTTCCTATAATTTCCTTGCTAGTGTTCTTGTTAAAATTTTTGCATCATTATTCATTAGGGAAATTGCTCTATAGTTTTCTTTTTGCTTGCCTTTAAGTATCAGATTCCTTTACCTATTTTTTCCAAACAGTTTATATAATATTAGAATTAATTGTTCTTTAAATGTTTGGTAGAATTCATTTCAAAATCATCTGGTCTTGGATTTTTTTTATTTTTAGGAAGTTCATATATGGCTTATTCAATGTATGTTTCTAAAATAGAGTTAAGTATTCTGTTTCTTCTGTTAATCTGGGAAATTTATGTTTTTGTAAATATTCATCCATTTCATTTAGATTGTGAGTTTAATAGATATTTAGTTGGGCAAAGTAATTTCTACTAATTCCTTTAATTTCATCTTCATTGTTCATTTGTGCATTTCATTTTTTATACTGGCAATTTGGATTTCTTGTTTTTAAAAAACTAAATGAGTTAGTAGTTTATCTGTTTTATTTTTTCCCATAAAGCTAGTTCTTAGTTTTATTTATTAATCAATGTGGGGTTTTTTTTTTAACTTTCCAATTTGCTAATCTCTTATTTGGTTTTCAGGACTTCTATTTCAGTGTTTAATTGAGGATTTTTAATTTGTTCTTTTTCTAATTTTTTTAGTTGCATGCCCAACTTGTTGATTTGCTTTTTCTTTATTTATTGATGTAAGCATGTAGAGATAAATTTTCTTTTAAGTACTTCTTTGGCTGCATCCCACAAATTTTGATAGGTTACCTTGTTATTATCTTCAATGAAATTATTGATTTTTCTAATATTTATTCTTTGCCCCACTTTTTCTTTAGGATTATTTAGTTTTTCATCAATTTTTGATCACTGCTTCAAAGGCATTTTATTGAAAGTAATTTTTATTTCATTATGGTTTGAAAAAGGGCACATTTAGTATTTCTATTTTTCTGTATTTGTTTATGAGGTTTTTATGCCCTACGGTTGTTGTTGTTCTTCAGTTGTTTCAGTTGTGTCTGACTCTTTGTGATCCCACTTGAGATTTTCTTGTCAAAGATACTACAATGGTTTTGCCATTTCCTTCTGCTCATTATACAGATGAGGAATATGAGGCAAACAGGGTTAAGTGATTTCCCCAGAGTCATACAGTTAGTAAGTGTATTAGGTCAGATTTGAACTCAGGAAGATGAGACTTTCAGACTCCAGGCCCAGCACTCATTCACTGTGCCCCTTAGCTGCCCATATGCCCTAATATGTGCTCAAATTATGTGAAGGTACGGTGTTTGCCATTTATGAAGGTATACTCCTTTCTGTGTCTGTTTGGTTTTGGTATTCCCTAGAGGCCTGTTGTACCTAAGTTTTCTAAAATTCTGTTCATCTCTTTAACTTGTTTATTTTATGGTTAGATTTATCTAGGTCTGTGAGGGATAAATTGAGGTTTCCTACTAGAATAATTTTACTATTTTCTCCTGTAATTCATTTAAATTTTCTTTCAGGAATTTGGATGAAATGCCATTTGATCTGTATATGTTCAGTATTGATATTAATTCATTTTCTATGGTACCTGTTTAGCAAAATGTAGTTTCTTTGACTATCTCTTTTAATTATTTTTCAGTTGCTTTGTCTGAGATTATGATTGCTACCCTTGCCTTTTTTGCTTCAGATGAAGCATAATAGATTTTGTTCTAGCCCTGTATTTTAACTCTGTATGTCTCCTTCTGTTTCCAGTATTTCTCTTGTAAACAAATTATTGGATTCTGTTTTCTAATCCATTCTGCTATCCTCTTCTGTTTTGTGAGTGAGTTCATCCCATTCACATGCAATTATGATTGCTAACTGTGCATTTTCCTTCATCTCATTCTCTTCTATTTATCCTTCCTTTTTTTTTAACCTTGTCCCTTCCTCAAAAGTCTATTTTGCTTCTTACCTCTTCCTCCTTCATTCTGTCCTTATCATTGTGCACACCCCTTACCTCCTTTCCCAACCCCTTTCATTCCTACTTCCCTGTTTAAGTAAGATCAACTTCTCTACCCAACTGTGTGGGTGTATACACACACACACACACACACACACACACACACACACACACACACACACTTTTCCCACTTTCAGCCAGTTCAGATGAGATTCAGTTTCAAGCATTGCTTGCTTCCCTACCCTCAACCCCCATTTCTCCTTTCATTGCTTGTTTTCTGTGATATGATTTTCCACATTCTTCCTGTCCATGCCTTTTTCTCACCCTTCCATTCTTCTGTTGAGATTTTCCCAATATAATAGACTCATACCCATGCTTTCTCTTTAAGTAGACCCTTTCTACCTGCCCTAATGATAAAATTCTTAGGGGTTACATATATCACCTTCCCATATGGGAATGTCAACTGTTTAATCTTATAAAAGCCCTTATAATCCCATTCGTGTTTACCTTTTTATACTTCTCTTAAGTCTTATGTTTGAATGTCACATTTTCTGTTCAGCTCTGGTCTTTTCATCAGAAGTGTTTGAAAGTCTTCTAGTTCATTAAATGTCCATTATTTCCCCTGTAGGATTATACTCAGTTTTTCTGGGTAGGGTATTCTTGGTTGTAATCCTAACTCCTTGCCTTCAGGAATATCATATTCTAAACCCTCTGCTCCTTTACAATGATAGCAGCTATATCTTGTGTATATCTGGACTGTGGTTCCACAGTATTTGAATGGTTTCATTCTTTGAATTTGGCTTTAATATTCCTGGGAGTTTTCATTTGGGGATCTCTTTCAGGAGTTGATGAAAGGTTTCTTTCAATTTCTATTCTGCCTCCTAGGTCTAAGATATCTAGGCAGTTTTCCTTTATAATTTCTTGAAATATGATGTGTAGGCTCTTTTATGATCATTGCTTTTAGGTAGCCTAGTAATTCCTAAATTATTTCTCTTTAGTTCATTTTCTAGGTCAGTTGCTTTTCCTTTGAAGTATTTCACATTTTCTTCTATTTTTTCATTCTTTTGACTTTATTTTTTTTCTTGCTGTCTTATAGCTTCCACTTAAGCAGTTCCGATTTTTAAGGAGTTATTTTCTTTATTTGTAGTTTTTTTTTTTAAATGTCTTTTAACTTTTTTCATTTGGCCAATTCGGATTTTAAAGGAGTTATTTTCCTCAGTATTTTTTTTTTGGTACCTCTTTTACCATTTGACCAATTCTGATTTTTTAAGTTCTTCACTGTTTTTTAAAATAGTATTTTACATGTAAAGACAAATTTTAACATTCTTTTAAAATGTTTTTTTGAGTTCTAAATTTTCTTCTTTTCTTTTCTTCCCTGTCCCTAGAATGGTATGCAGTTTAATACAAGTTATATATATATATATATATAATAATGTAAAACATATTTCCATATTAGTCATGTTGTCTTCACTATTTTTATGCCTCTTTTACCAAGCTGTTAATTCTCTTTTCATATTTTTTTGCATTGCTGTCATTTCTTTTCATAACTTGTCTTCTACTTCTACTTCTGAGTTTTGAAATAATGGGGGTTTTTTGTTCTTTTTAAAACAAAATCTGTTTCTTTAGCTCTTTGAGGAATTCTTGTTAGGCATGTGTCCAGTGAGCATTTTACTTTGAGGATCTGAAATGTTTTCAAGCCATTATCTTTTTTTGTTGAGTATATATATATCTTAAGCTTCCTTTTCACCATAGTAGTTTTTTTTATGGTCATGTTTTATTTTGTTTTTTGGTTTTTGTTTTTGTTTTTTTTTTGTTATTGCTCATTTTTCTAGCCTATTTCTTGATTTTGGACTTTTATGTTAGAATTGGGCTCTGGTAACCTGGAAGATGAGGAGGGGGCATTGTCACTAGCCTGAGCTTCAGGCTTTCATATCCAGTGTTTTCACAGGTAGGTCTGGATGCCTGTAAATTTTGTGTTCTTGCAAAAGTGGTATGACTTGGGCTGTGAGTGCCCTCCTAGTATGTGCTTTGGTCCTTACCCAAATAGTACTCCCTCTTAGCTCATTTACTCCTCTCTTTCCAGAAACTTAAACCCATACTCAAGTGGGGCCTTTGCTTTGTAGGGCCTCTGCTCCATAGCCAGTGGTACTTCAAGAGTACCAGTACCCACTCTATATACCATATACTTCTCTTTCTATCTTCCTAAGGTGCCCTGGGTTGGAAAAATTAATCACTATGACTTTTTGTTGGTTGTTCTGCTCAAAATTTAGTTTGATGTACTTTTTCAAATTGTTTACAGAGGTGGGTTGAGAGGGCCCAACAGAATTGCTCACTTCACTCTGCTGATTTGATAACATGCTTTCCACATTGAGGAATTATGGACCTTATATGCAGGTTCGTAATTCTAGCCAGTCTTTGGTAAACTCTATGGTTCTACTTCTGTTTCATGGGATACAAGACAAAACAAGGCACTCTACTTCTGATAGCTACCTGATTGCTTGTGGTGGTATAGTAGACAGACAGCACTGACTTGGAGTGAAGAAGACCGGAATTCAAATATGGCCTTAAACACTTACTAGCTATGTGTCCTTGGACAAGTCACTTAACCTCTGCCTGCCTCAGTTTCCCGTGTTGTAAATAGGGATAATAAAAGTGCCTACCTCCTAGAATTGTTGTAAAGATCAGATGAGATATTAGTAAAACACTTAGCACAGTGCCCGGCATATAGGAGGCACTCAACAAATACTTGTTTGTTCCTTCCCTCCCTTCCTATCTTCCTTTCTTTCTTTCTTGCTTCCTTCTTTCCTAGTAATCAGCAGTGTAGACCTAAGTTTTTAGGAAGTCCAGGGACTAGCAATGTGGATATTATAGGATATTAAAGATAATTTGGTCCATTCATCTCATTTTACAGATAAGGAAAAGAAGCCTTATAGCATATCTTCTCATTATGTTTTTGATCATTTTGTTTTATCATTTAAGAACTGTTTTAGTGTACTAATGTACATGCTTCATATTTGTCTGGACAGGAGAACTGGAAGGAAAGAGCGTTAACTTCAAGAGTAGGCAGTATGAGCAAAGGCAAGAAGGTAGAACAGAGTAGAACAGAGAATTGAGAGTTGTCTACTTTTGACGGAAGTATAGACTATTTAAAAGGCACAGTGCTAGGTGTCTGTGAGATAAGGCTGGTCACCTGGTCTTTTCCTGAAGACCTACAGTACGGAAGATCCTGCTACCACCCCAGTTTATTCCATTTTTGGATAATTCTAAGTGTTAAGTAGTTTTTACGTACAGCAAACCTGAATGTTCTTTTTGGAAATTCTACCCTTTGCTCCTTCTTCTGCCTTCTGAGTACAAGCAGAATAATTTTAATCACTTTTTGACATGATAACCCGTTAGATGCTTGAAGATAATGATCATATCCTTCCTAATTCTAACTTTTTTCAGAGTAAACATCCCCACTATTGAAAAAGTGCAAGAAAGAAGTGATGTGGGTCTTAACTAGGGTGGTGATTCTGTAAGAAAAGAGGAAGAGAATATGTTATAAAATGCCATGAAGCAGAAACAATAGAATTCGGCAGTGAATTCAATATGTGAGTAGTTGAAGATGATGCAGTGACTGGGAGGATAATGGACAATAATAATAACAGGAAAGTTGGGAAAAGAGGAAGTTTTGAGGAAAGATAATGATTTCTATTTTAAACACACAGCCTTCTATTCTAGGTTGTCACCTTGTCTCAAGTTTCTCCCTTCTTCAAAATCCATCCTCCTCTTAGTTATCAAAGTAATTTTCCTAAAAGCACAAGTCTGATCATATCACCAGCTTATTCAGTGGACTACAGTGGCTCCTTATTACCTCTACCATCAATTATAAAATCCTCTGACTTTTAAAGCCTTTTAAAGCCTGGCCCTTTCCTTCCTGAGTTTTGATTACTTTTAAGGTACTATGTTAACTTGGTTAGACTGCTTATTTTTAGCATGTTTATCTACTTTCCCCTGTATATCTAGTATATACATATATATTATTTCCCTCTCTCCTCCATGTGGAGTCCTCTTATTGTCAGTTGCCCAGAACAATTCTGAAGATAAATGACCATTTGCCAAAAGTGGAAGGAAAGGCATATGTAGACACTAACCAATCATCTTTGAAGTTATGCTCCTTAGGTGCACTTATGTTGTAAACGCTTGGAATTCTGACCTTTATTGGGAGTAGTTTGCTTATATCATCACTTAAGCTCTATCAGTAAAATATTGGTAGCAGTAGAGTGAATAAAGGGAATTGTGCACAACATTATGCTATGTTTTCTATTTCATTTGTTTTGTTTTTATACCTTATCAGTTATCTATGACAGCTAATCTACTCCCAGGGCTCGACTAAAAAATAATAGAAATAATAATTACATTCTTTATAGGTTGCATAAAAAATCTATTACCTGGTAGCTAACTTTTCAGCAGCTGTCTACAACTAGCTATTGAATCATTGAATAACACAATATTTCTTTAGGTCCATGTTAATAGCATCATAATATTTAAAGTTGAAAGGAACCCTAGAGATTAGTCCATCCACTTCTAAGTTCAGGAGCAGTTGAGAGTGATTTGTCCAAGGTCATCCAGGTATGGTACATAAAATATAAAGGAATATAAACTAGATCCACAGAAAGGGATATAGTCTTAAGCAAGTGAATGATAGAGTAGAAAAAAATAGGGAATTTGGTCCCTGATAGATGATTTGGGTTTTAGGTTTACTCTGAATAGCAGGGACTGAGTTCTTTTATACCAAGTCCAGCCCTTTTTCTATATACTTGACTGTGAAACCTAGAATCATAGTTCTTACCTCATTTTACCTCAGATGAAACTGAGGATTGGTATAGCATTTACCTGAGTTCATGCTGTCTTGTAGCATATCTTCAAGAATTTGAATTCATTTCTATGCCATAATCAAGCGTTAGGTTCTTGTATAGGAATAAGAATGATAATAGTACCATATATAATGGTATTCTATTGTATTGTCACATATATTGTCTTACCTGTTCAGTTCCCGCCTGAGACACTTACTAGCTTTGTCATGGTAAGCAAGTAGCTTAACCTCTCTCGGTCTCAGTTTTTTCATCTGTAAAATGGTAGTAATAATAATAGCACTTACCTCCTAGGGTTTTTGCGAGGCTCAAAGGAGATAATATTTATATAGTTGCTGCTTTGCAAATTTTAAAGTGCTTTACAAATATTTTAGAATGTTATGGTATATGAATGCAATAAAATACTACTGTGTATTAATATTATTATAGCACAATAATATTCTCTAGCATTCATGTTCCATAATTTATTTAGCCATTTCCAAATCAAGATATCTACTTTATTTTCAGTTTTTTGCTACTACAAAAAAGTGCTGCTGTAAGTATATTGTCCCAAACTCTCTGCTGATCCCCAATCACACACCTCCAACTGCCTTTCAGACATCTCAAACTAGAAGTCCAGTAGACATCTTAAACTCACTGTGTCCAAAACAGAACTTGTTATTTTTAACCCTAAATCCTGTTCAACCCTCCACCTTCCCTGTTACTGGACAGGGCAGCAGCATCCTGCCAGTCCCTTGGGTTCCTAAGTAAAGAGTTATCTCAGACTCCTCACTATCTCTTGCCCTCCCCACTCCCCTATCCAATCTGTTGCTAAGGCCTGTTGATTTCACCTTTGCAGCATCTCTCATATACATATTCATATGCATATGAGTATGTATGTTTCTTTTTTCTAACACATTTTGTAATGTAGGCCCTCATTATCTCATGCCTAGAGTACCTGTCTCAAGTCTCTCCAGCACACCACACACACACACACACACACACACACACACACACACACACACACTCTCTCTCTCTCTCTCTCTCTCTCTCTCTCTCTCTCTCTCTCTCTCTCTCTCTCTCTCTCTCTGTCTCTCTCTGTCTCTGTCTCTGTCTCTCTCCCTCTCTCTCCCTCAATAACCTCCAGTGGATTCCTGTTGCCTTTCAGGACTAAATTAAAAATCCTGTTTGGCATTCATAGCCCTTCATAACCTCGTTTCTTCCTACTTTCCAGTCTTACTCCCCAGTACATATTATTGAATACAGTGACACTAGTCTCCATTCCGTTTTCTCTGGTTGTCCTCCATGCTTGGAATGCTACTCCCTCCTCTGCTCTGCCTGCTGACAATCCTGGTTTCCTTTAAGTCCCAAATAAAATCTCATCTTTTGCTGAAAACCTTCCTCAACCTATCTTAATTCTAGTGTCTTCCTTCTGTTAACTGTTTCTCATTTATCCTGTATATAGCAGACTTTGTGTATACTATTTATATGTTTTCTTCCCTATTAGGTTGTGAGCCTCTTGAAGGCAGGGAGTGTCTTTTGCCTCTGGCACATAGTAGGTGTTTAATGAATGTTGATTGATTGATTAGAGTATATACTTAGCAGTGGTATCTTTAGGTCAAAGAATATTGACTTTTTAGTGATTTTCTTTGCACAACTTCAAGTTGCTTTTCAAAGTGATTACAATTTTTTATAGCTCTACCAACAATGCATCAGAGTGTGCATCTTTTCACAGCCCTTCAAGTATTGACTCTTTCACAGTTGTGTATTTTGTATTTCAAATTCTTATCATATATTTGATACAGAAACTTGTGATGGGCATGATTGTTAACTTATTTTATTTTTAATTTCAGGTTCTTCAGCAAAAGCACTTGTTAGCTTAAAAGGTAAGAAGTGTGATTAAAAACATGGCCTAAATTAAGGATTGATCATTAACCAATTAAAATTAATCTGCATGTGCACTTTATTGCAAAGCAGTTTTAGAAATACAGCTTCCATAATGTCATTAATTGGTTCCACGGAAATTAGGTAAAATGGTAGTATAGGAGATTATTACATAGACCCAGTGTTTATAAATATGATTGACTAAGCAATATTTCCATAAACTTATGCATTTTATAGTGAAGAGCTATAATGTAGGTAGGATGTTATTGCAAGTTCATGTGGTATATACCCATAATTTCTGTTCTTTTCTATTAATAGATATTAATCTGATACATTTACGCCTCTCTTTATTATTTAGATAATGTGAGCACTTTTGATTTATACAATATAATTTAGATGGATTAATCATTACATATGTAAGAAACTTAATTCAATTGAATTTAATAAATATTTTTCAAGTGTTTATTCTGTACAGGGCACTAGTGACACATACATTAGATAAGATGCGGATTCTGCCTTCGAGGAATTGTTATCACTAGGCCACAATGGTGGGAAACCTACAGCCTCAAGGCCACATGTGACCTTATAGGTCTTTGGATCCTTTTGACAGAGTCTAAGTTTTATGGAACAAATTCTTTTATTAAGGAGATTTGTTCTATGAGTTTGGATTCAGTCAAAGGACTACACTTGAGGATCTAGAGCCACATGGGACCTTGAGGCCTCAGGTTCCCCACCTCTGCCTAGGGAATTACAATTAAAGGAATCTTTTGAGTATAAAAAAAAAAATCTCAAGAAAGACAGTACTTTCAGCTTTGTAGACTTTTCTTATACAGTATAGCCGTTCTTGTGTAATTATAATTTTAATAATATATTTTTGAAGCATCTATAGAGTATTGTGCATCATAGAGACATTCTTGGTCCTAAGAAACTTTTCCTTATAAATATTAACTCAGAGCTAATTAGAATACATGTACAATGCTACCTTTATCTTTCTGAAGAAAAGGGTTTTTTAAGGACTAAATGCTTTCCTTTTTTGTACTTTCTTCTTTGGTCTTGACAATCCTGCTGTTAGAATAGCTGTCTGACAAAGTTTGTTGTGTAAAGAAACTGATCAGTAGAACTAACCTGTACGTTTTTAAAGTTTCATTAATTCTTTCTGAAATAGTAACAAACTGAATAGTATTTTTACAGCCTTTAGTGACAACGTGTCTTCGAAGATGTATGTCTAATTTTTGTTTATCTGGCAGAAAAAAATACCCCTTTTTCTTATTGCCTTTTCAAGGGGGCAACTCTGGAAATGTATATATTATTAATGTAGTAAGTTTTTATTGCATGAGATTTTTTCTTTAATATACTGACTTCAATATACCATTTACTTTGTATTTTTTGACACCAGAAAATGAGTATGTTCCACCTAATTTAATTGTCATGTGCAGATATTTAAGATATTGAAGTAGAGATTTCAGTAATATAATATAATATAAAATTAGACTTATGAGAAAGATTATTGAATTCCTTCTTACCAACCTTGCTGGTTTTAGCCAAGAGAGGAAAGAGAAGAAAGCCAGGCATAATCTGACACGTATACTTAGATTTTTGGAAAGTTGAGTTTAAGAAAAAGATAGGTAGGATCTCATGAACTAAAATTCCTAAGAGTGGAAAGTTTTCAAGAATGAAATTGCTATGAGGAAAAGTGAGAGTTGTCCTAAAAAAACTCAAAACAATATGAATACACAGGGAAGTTCATGAACCAACTTAGATTTTAAAAGAAGTATACAGAAGATAGTAGCAAGGACAGGATACTAATAAACTGGAGAGTTTCCAGAGATGGGTGATTAGAATGGTACAGGGTACAAAGACCTCAAGTTCATTCTGTATGAGGATTGGCTGAAGAAATTAGGGATATTTAGCCTTAAACAGAGAAAACTTAGTATGTGTGACAGCTGTGTTCAAGTATTTGAACAGCTATTACATAAAAGAAGAACACTTTTTCTGTTGTTCCCAGAGAGTAGAAGTAGGAACAATGAATGAACATTACAAAGAGACAAATTTAGGCTTGACATAAGGAAAACTTTAATAGCAATTAAATCTGCCATGAGCAGAATAGGCTACTTTATATGGTAGCAGAACTGAAGTTTTCAGTCTGCTTGTTAGCTCTATTTTAAAGGATTCTGTATGAGTTGAACTAAATGACTTTTGAGATTCTTTGTAAGACCTAGGCAAATACTGTCAGAATTGATTAGGGACATTTTCATTTTTAAAGCAAGTGTGTGTGTGCATGTGTGTGTGTGTGTGTGTGTGTGTGTGTGTGTGTACACACACTTACATATATGTGTATGTATATATATTTTCCATTGAGAAATTTTGTTTCACTATATTATTCCCCTATTGACTCCCCTATTTCAGTTAATGGCTATCAGTCTTCCCTGCTAAGACATAAGCTCAAAAGTAGCCCTCTGCTTTGTGCATAAATTAAAAAAAAATCACTTACTTATTCCTGTCAGTTTGACTTTAAATGTATTTTACATTCATACCACCACTCTAAATATATTTTTACCTTTTACCAGAACTATTGCAGCAATCTTCCAACTGATCTCCTTGTCTCTAGTGTTACTTCTGTGTAATCACTCCTACATGTTTCTGCCAGATTAATTTTCCTGAAGCACATCTTTGATCATGTTACTTCTTACTTCCTCATCGCGGTTCCTAAAGTCTTCCATGGCTTCATGTTGCTTAGTATTCAAGGTGTTTTATAATTTAGCATCACCTATATAGTCTTATTTCCACTGTTTTACTTTTGTATATTTCAAATTCCTATCAGATTAAAGAACTTGTTCCTGAACATTGTCCTAATTGGTTCAGTTTCTGTACATTTTGTCATTACATTCATTGCCTATGACTGCAATGTATTCCACTCTCATTTTTATGTCTGTGCTTATTCTATTTCTTCTGTCTGTCCTTCAAGGCCTAGTTCATGAAGCCATCCATTAAGTCTCTTAGATACTTGTAATCTCTGTCCTTCTAAAAAAAATTTTTTGGAGAGGGAAAGGCAAGGCAATTGGGATTAAGTGATATGCCCAAGGTTACATAGCTGGTAAGTGTCATATGTCTGAGGTCAGATTTGAGCTCTAGCTGCCCCTGTCCTTTTAAATTTCAATGACACTTTTGTATTCTGTCTTATACAGTTGTTATTTTCATCCTTACATCTTGTTAGGCTCTACATTTTCTTGAGAGCAGTGATTGTATCATCTTTGAATTAATTCCATAACACCTTTTACAGTACCTTGCCATTTAGTAAGTATTCCATAAACATTTGTCAAATAAATGAATGTTAAAGATCTGTTATAATGACTTTTTCAAATAATTTTTGGAGTTCTACAGAAAAAATGTATTTTGTTTATATATAGGACAATTTAAAAAAATAGATTTGTGTTAATATGCCTTTTAGTCTCAAATATGAGGGAGCTACATAATAAATAATGAAAGCACAAATAAACATATGGTCCAGCTACTTTATTGATGAGTAAACTGAGATGTTTAATAGTGATGGCTCATATGAATCCTTAAAGGAGATACAAAACACTTTACATACATTATTTCAGCTAGTAAAGTCTGAGGCAGGATTGAAACTCTTGCGTGAAACACATGCGCACACACACATGCACACACAGTACACAGAGAGAGAGATCTCTGTCCATCTATCTATCCTATTGAGTTAGTGAGAAGGATGGAATTAGGACTGGATCTCTAGACTTCAAACCTATTATGATTTTTTTTTTACTCTTAACATATTGCATTTTCTTTGAAGTATTTTTAAAATGTTGAATGAGATTTAAATTTGTGTTAATAATGTGTAATTTTATCATAGAGGGAAGCTTATCCAGCACATGGAATGAAAAATACAGTTCCTTACAGAAAACGCCAGTTTGGAAAGGCAAGAACACAGCCTCTTCAGTGGAGATGGTAAAGAATAATTTTTTTTCTTATTTGTAGTGATAAGGAAATTATCATATATTATTACAGAATAATGATTCTAACAGATATTATTGCTGAAAGGTTTCCTTTCCCCCTGAATGTTTGAGATACTTGGGTAAAAGTAGTGGATACTTTATTATTTTGTCAAGCATAATTCAATCAGTAAAAATTTAATCAGTTCTTACTGCTGCTTCAGTATTTTTCTCAAAAAGTTTTCTGAGTGTATTATTGTATGTGGTTCTATGTTAGGTAGTGTATGTAAAGTAATTACATATATTTGGCTTATTTCCACTATCATGCTGGAAATGTTTTGAATACAATCCTAGTAATAGTCGAAGTCTATTTTCCTAAGGATTGATCTAGATAAGTAGAGTTTCATTAGAATTAGATTGGTTACTTGGTGATGAATTCTTTGGTCATGGCAACACATGAAACAAAGAAAAATACAAAGTAGGCATTAGTCCTTTGTATCCTCCTCTGATTTCCACAATGACAGCCACAGAGAAAGGGACATCCAGCACAGTGCTAAGACTCACACAGTTTTTAGATCATCTAGAGCTATGGGTATTCTAAATGTGAGATATTTATCAAATGATCAATGAATGTCAGTTTTGACTACAAATATAGGAAATAAAGTTGTGGCTAAATGAAATTATGAAAAGGCAAATGTTAAGTAGTTGATGAAGTTGGTTTTATTGTGTGTCCAAAGGTAGCAAGAAAATCATTTCATAGAATATTTGATCATAGAATATTTGTGTCCGTATTAATGATTTGCAAAAAGCTCACCATGAAAGTAATTATAACTTTTGTTGTGAAGGGTGAAGAAAAATTTAAAGAATTCAGTGATTTTAAACCAACACATACTTTGATGAGTTGATGATTTCAGTGTAAAATATGTCAGGACAGCAAGAAATGTGTTGGAAAATGTGGATTACAAATTAAAAAATCAAAGACTTACTATGTAGAAGTCTCTTAATTATATATAATGAATACTTTCTTCAAGAATGAGAAAGTGGTAGACTCAATGAGGAGCAAATAAACTCACAAAAAAAGAAGATGATCATATTTTAACAGGTAGGAAATGACTTGGTATTGATATGAGACTCATTCTTGAATCCACTATTGGTGGATAATCAGATCACCAACTTGCTGTTATAACAGAGATCTATTTGTGTACAGTTAGAGCAAAGGCAATTAGTAAAAAGCTGAGAAAATAGGAATTAGAAAAAGATATAATGTACAATTAAAATAGCTATCTAAATAGATTATCAAGGACAAAAAATGGAATGTGGATGAAAGAGAAGACGACACAGACAATAATACTTTCATGTAGAAGCTTAACTGATGCAAATGAATAACTATAACAAGGTAACCAAAGAGCCTAAAAAGTACCTTTGTGTGCTGACTAACTTGCAAGTGGAATGAGAGAACAGCCAAAAGTTATATACCATTGTATGATATGAAGTACTTTGTTAAATTGTATATGAAAATGTTCTGTGTGTGTGCGTGTGTGTTAAGTTCATTTTCAAAAAGATTAAAAACAAAAAAAATTATAAAAAAGAATAATAGAAGGTTTTTTTAACAGTTGCCTCATAAAACAGAGAGAAGTGATGGAGGATGAAAGCAATTTAAGAGCATTTAGGAATGAAAATGAAAGTAGGACAATAGAAGAAAAATGATAAAAATTTACAAAGATATTGAAGACAAACTTTTTTTACAGTCAAGGACATTGGAACCACTCATACTAACATCCCAGATATGTTTATAAAGAAGAGAGAAATGGTATTAAAGCAAATAGAGATAATAAAAAGAGCCAGATTAAATCAAATCTATATATGAGTTCCATGCTAAAGGTAATAAAGTTGCAAATATATAGATTAATAGGATATCTGAAGGAAAGGGAGATAGCAAAAGTATATACAGAATCCTAGACTGTATTAATACTTTTTAAAAGATTATTTAGAGAATATTAATGACTTACATGCCAACTTTCTCATCTATTTACATTTTTTATGTTGGCAAGTATTAGTACTATTAGAGGCAGGCTTTTACAAGCAATATTTCACATGGAGGACGTAGTTATCATTACATAATTGACTGAAAGATGTAGATCTTGCTGTGCTTATTGTTTATTAATTATCTTAAAAAGCAAAGTGTCTTCTATGCATATATCAAAATTATTCAAAATTCCATTAAAGGTACTGCAACAATAAGAATCTTGTTTGATCTATTGTTCATTAATGTTAAGCAAGACATAATTTAGGGAGACGTGTGCTGAACAGAGGTGTTTGCTACTCTCATGGAGAAAATCCAAGAAAGAATTCAAATTAAAGAAGGATTCCATATGGCTAGTGATAGTCTCCAGATGCTTCTGTTTGCTAATGACATCATGCTGATTGCATGTCCTGGCCCTGTAGTGTTGCAGAGAACCTACCATTCAGTAGTTTGGCATATCCATGAAAAACCAAATGGATGAAGGATACATATTATCCCAACTATGAAATAATTTTAGATTGAAAACCTATAGAGTCTTTCCATCTATGTGTGTATTTGTATGTATGTAAATAATCTTGGCAAGTCACTCCATATTTAGGGTAAGGCCCAAAATAAGCAAGATGAGCAGTCTGGATTGTCTTTAGGCCAGAGTAAAGCTCCTTTTTTTTTGGCCAAAGGGAAAAAAAATACAAATTTGATTAACAACGTAGCAATGATGTGTTAATTGCTCTATATCACTTTCTGATTTTTCTTTTTTTAAAAAAAAAATTAAATTTTTTTCAATGAACAAAAATCTGTTTTCTCTCCCATTGCCCCCATTAGAGTCTAGGAGAGAAACTTAAGATAAGCACAGTTAAGCAAAACAAATTCCCACTTGGCCATGTCCAAAAAATTCATGTTTCATTATGCACCCTGAGTCCATCACCTCTCTCTTAGGAGATAGGTAGCATATTCCGTCATCAGCCGGAATTGGAATTGGTCATTGTGTTCATCAGAGTTCTTAATTTTTTCAAAGTTATTTGCCTTCACAGTGTTGTTTTTATTGTGTAAATTGTTCTAGTTCTTCTCACTTCACTTTGCATTAGTTCATTCAAGTTTACCCAGGTTCCTTTGAAACACTTCCTTTCATCATTTTTTTTGGTTTAATAGTATTCCATTGCTAAAACTCCTTTAAATGATCTTACACTTTTCCTAAAAACAAAGACTATCTTTTTAATACCACTGTGTTTCTGGTATTGTTGCATGTCTGTAAGGCATGAAACACTAGTCTTCAAAGAATTGAACAGGAATATAATTCAGTGGAGTGATACATCATGTTGGTAAGTACATTGCAAGATGTAATAAATAAATAATAGTGAAGAACTACAATAAAGAATATCATCAATACTTGTATGATTGAAGAAGGGTTAATCATGTGGCAAAAGCAAGACCAAGAGATAGCCATCCCTTGTGTTCCACTGCTACTTATAGTAAAATCAAATAGGGACATTTACATAATTAAATAGAAATAATACTGGAATAGAAAATAAACTACATTTTTTACATGTCAAGCAAAAGTACATTTTAGAGGTAGATGATAAGGGTAAATAACCTTGTGATTGATATGATTGCCATTGGGGGCTTTCCTTCTGTTCCAGCCCAACCATGTCCCAGGCTCAAGGAGTAGAACTGAGACAGGAGATTTGGAGACCAATCATGGGAAAATATTTGTCCAACTGCTTTCTAAATTATAAATTGTCTTTGGCATTTTATCTTCCATTGACATTTCTAATGAAGTCATGGCTATATCATGTTGTGAGTCTACATATCATAATAGTGGAAAATTGTACGTGATTTTTCATTTAATTCTTTTACATTTATGTCATATAGCCTTTCAGAAATTCAAAACGAAGCCGTCTTTTTTGTGAAGATGATGACAGACAATTAAATACAAGGTCCCCTAAAAGAAACCAGAGAGTTGCAATGGTTCCACAGGTATGTGTGAGTCAAAAGCATTTCCTAAAATGAAAGAATACCAGTCTAGCATAATATAATTTGAGCCGTTGTTTTATAAATTTCTGGGAAATAGGTTATTTACAGAAACTAGTATCCAAGATTCAAAGTAAAAACAGTGATATCCAAATAATCCTCTTTATTTCTCTTTCTAGCTCAGTTTTTATGTCAGATTTATCAGTAGAAAGTTGTTATTTCACTATAAACTTCAAACTTGAAAGTCAATCCTCCAGCCTTACTCTTCTTTCTTAGGCATAGCAAACATTAAGTTAAATGGATTTGGCAATGTGAGAGCCTTTTTTTTCTCTCATGGAAATGAGAAAAAATAAGTCATGCACACCACTACTGAGGGATCATGCAGTCCTTTTTCCTTTTTAGCTCAAAGAGGATAGTGTATGGAGTGAAATCAGATAATCCTTTTTACTCTTAGTATTCCTGTTTTCTTAGTTGATGTTTTGTATATCAAAGGGAAATATAAGAAGAGATAAAAGCTAAGCAAGGAAGTATTGAATTTAGTAATGCTATAATATTACTTGTAAGAGCTCACAATCTGGCTTCTTAGTACTACCACATTTCTGACAGCAGCCTCAAAAAATGGATCATTATAATGTCGATTTTATTTTCCCATCAAAATATTGTTATGATTGAGATATGTTTCAGACCATAGGTAGACCAGATCATGGAGGTGATCAAGAGTATTTTATAAAATTGAAGATATAGCCACAACACATTCCATAGAAATTTAAAATAGTGAAACCATATCCTCAGTCCTATGAAATGACTGTAAATGTAACCTTACTTATGGACAACTAGGTGGTGCAGTGGATAGAGCACTGGAACCAAGAAGACTTACCTTCATCACAGTTACTAGCTGTGAGAACCCTGGGCAGGTTACTTAACCCTGTATTCTTCAGTTTCTCACCTGTGAAATAAGTTGGAGAAGGAAATGGCAGACCACTCCAGTGTCTTTGCCAAGAAAACTCCAAAATGGGGTTGTGGAGAGTAAAATAAGATTGAAGTAATTCAACAAAAGTCAAAACCTTGTGTATACAAGAAACTTGAATGTACTTTTTTGGAGAAAGTTTTTTATATTTTATTATTTTTTCCCAACGTATGTAAAAATAATTCCTCACATTCATTTTTTAAAATTTTGAATTCTAAATTCTCACCCTTCTCTCTCCCCTTCTTGAAAAGGCAAGCAATTTGACACAGATTATACAGGTGCAGTCATACAAAATGTATTTTTGTATTAGCCATGCTTCAAAAGAAAACATCCAAAAAACCCTCAAGAAAAATAAGAAAAGTTAAAAAAAAATATGCTCCATTCTGCATTCAGTTCTGTCTCTGGAGGTGGATAGCATTTTTTATCATAAGTCCATTGGAATTGTCTTGGATGCTGAGGATAGCTAAGTCATTCACAGTTGATCATCCTACAGTATTGCTGAAACTGTGTACAATATTCTGGTTCTGCTCACTTCACTTTATACCTGTTCTTATAAGTCTTTCAAGGTTTTTCTGAAAGCATTCCCCTTATCATTTCTTATGGCACAATATTCCATCATAATCGCAACTTGTTCAGCCATTCTACAATTAATATGCATCCCTAATGAGCTTTAAAATTTACATATAGTACACACAAAAATTAGTCTTACTGTATTTGAAATTATTTGAACTTTAAAACCAATATGAAAGCCATAATAAATATCAACTGAAGATTTAATATTAATTTTGCTTGCCCTCTGAGAATTTAGGATTTAGAAGGGAGAATAGTTTGAATAACCCATTTTTCTTCATTTAAGTAAATTTTTATTGACGTTTTTGGTTTTTTGCATCACCTACATTTTCCCCTTTATCCTTTACTTTCCCCATAACAAAGAATTTTGCAGAAGAGGAAACTAAAAAAATTCAACAAAAGTGATCAATATATTAAAAGAAAAACTGATGTGATATGTGATGTTCTGTATCTTTAGACACTTATTCCCCACCTATGCAGAGAAAGAGTGAGATATCTTCTTGGGTCTTCTTTAGTGTCCCATTTATTTTAAGTTTTTACTTTTTTCAATTAAATTTTGTTTTTTATGTTCTTGCTCTTTACCATCCCAAGTACCTGCTGCATGCTAGACAACATAAGAGCAGTCTTGAAGAGGAAAAGGAGTTATAAAACATTTAAAAGTGTGTGTTGTTTGGAGAGAAAGAAATTTTATTCCTTTACTTTGATTATGATAAGATTTTAGGGTTTGGTTATATTACCATAAGCCCCAGCTTTTTAAAAATACTGACCTAGCTTCACCATTATGCCTCCAGCCTCCTTTAAAAAGTCCAATGTTAAGTATTAATTTGATAATGGTGAATGAGCCTCTGTGCAAAAAAAAAAATTACATTAAAAAGATTATTTAAAATAAGAAAATTTGCTATAGATAGAAAACTTTTTTGTTTCAAAATCTACTTAGTATTAATAGCAGGTAAATTCTTAATATGTAGCCGGTATCTTTACAACAAAGGGCTCTTTAAAATACAATTGCATATAATCTGAGCAACAGTCTTTATTATCTGATTGTAATTAATTTTCCTATGATACAGTGTACTAAATGTTTTCTCTAAGTAATGCTTTTTTTCATTCTACCTTTCCCTGTGCCTTACAACCCCTGACCTTGTTCTTCTTTCTCACTGTGGCTCTGACTTCCCTTCCCTCCTCCCCCCACTTATTTCATAGACCATTACACCAACATGGGCAACACTCTCCTTTTTACCTTCTCTCAGCCTCTGCACTTGCTGCTTCTCTTGCATTTATTGTCTCCACCCCTTCTCTGATAAACTTTGCCTTGCCAAAACCCAACCTTAGATTATTCCCACTTCTTTGCTTTTATTAATATATTATTGAACAAAGCTGAAAGAAATCACAAAACTATACTGAGTCCAATACAAATTTATATTATCTCTTCTCAGTGGGACCCTCATTTCAGCAAGGCATTTTTCCCTTCCCTTCTCTATCCACCATTGCACTTTCCACATCAGCTTTTCTAAACCTTATTTCTTCTTAGCGGTCGCATAAAACACTTTCTCCACCCTTTTAGCTGAGGATTTTTGCCTTATATTACACAAAAAAGACCATTGTAAACATTTGCAGACGCTTCCATCTTCTCACATCATCCAGACATATTACCCTACTTTCTTCTCCTTTATATCTGTCTCAGATGAAGAGTTACCTTTCATCCTCTTTAATCCTTAGTTTCTACCTACTGGCTTCTTCCTTAGTGCTGACAAATATGTATCCTCATCCTTAAAAAGCCCTTACCTTGGTCCTGCTATCCTTGCTTTATTCTCATCATTTATCTTTGTGCCTCATGGCTAAATTCCTCAACAAAGCCATTTGCACTAAGTGCCTCCACTTCCTCTCCTTTCTCTTCTAAAGTCTTTACAGTCTAGCATCAGCCCTCATCATTTATCTCAAAGTGTCTTCTCCAAAGTTACCAATGATCTCTTAATTGCCAAATCTAATGACCTTTTTTCGATTCTCTTCCCTATATCCTTCTGTAATTGACCTTTTAATTACTTTCCTGGGTATTTTTTTCTCTAGACTTTCATAACATTGCTTTCTCCTGTTCCTCTTCCTGTCTATCCAGCTTTTACTTCTTAATCTACTTTGTGGATTCTTCATCCAAGTCATAGCAACTAACCATAGTTATCCCCTAAGCCTTTGTCCTGGACTTTCTTTTTTTCTCTATATCTAACTTTGAATTCTCACCAGCTCCCACGGGTTCAATTATCATCTCTATGCAAATGATTCCCAGAAAAATATAGCCAAGTATTTCTTAGTTCCTTATCACCATATGCCTTTTGAATTTATTGACCTGGATGTCTCAGGGATATCTCAAACTCAACATGTCTGAAACAATTCATTATCTTCCTTTTTACTCCTAAACCCTTCCCTCTTCTGGACTTCACTGTTACTGTTGACAGTGCTGTTATCCTCCTAGGCTCTCATCCTCTGTGTCATGCTTGACTTTTCACCCCTATTTACTCCACATATCCATTCCATTGTCTTGCATTTTCTATCTTTACAACATCTTATATACCTTCCCTTCTCTCCACTCGCATAGCCACAATCCTTGTTCAGTACCTCATCACTTCCCAACCTATATTTCTGCTGTAGCTTTATAACTGGTCTCCCTGCCTCAACTCTCTACTCACTCAGCTGTTAAAGTGATTTTGTAAAGCATATCCTCTGTTCATTGAGCTTCAAGGGCTCCTTACTATCTCCAGTGTCAAGTATAAACTCATCTGGCATTTCAAGCTCTTCATAACCAGATACCTTCCTATCATTTCAGTGTTCTTACATTTTATTCCCTTACACATATGCTATGATCTAGCTACATTGACTTATTTGCAGTTTCTCAGACTTATTTATTTCCTTTTTCAGTTGTTCAGCATTTCTGGTGAAAGCTGTAAAACTGACTGGATTTCACATACTATAAAATTAATTGTGTATAACTTCAATTGGACATTCACTACTACTCCAGCAGTCCTTTTACTAAAACCCATTCCCTGTCTTACTTATTCTCTGGTTCTAAACACTAACGTATTCCTACAGCAGATGATTTGTCATCCTGCTTCATTGAAAAAATTAAGATCAGTATGGATATTCCTGTTATGATCCTTTGATACCATTTTCTTTGTGATTTTAATCTGTATTTTCCTCTTAATTCTCCATAAAATATCTACCTTCAGAGATTTGCATCCTAATAGGTGAAGTAGAGATAAAAGGCTTAGCATCTGCCATTTCAAGTTAATTTCTTTATGAATTAAATCAATGCAACTTTCATAAAAGCCCTTACAGTATACCCAGAGACTTGAGTTTCAAAGCTAAAAATATACATTCTGATTTGTAGGATCTTAGATTCCTCCTGCTCCTTGGAAACCCTATTCCTGTTAGCCTTGTTAACTATGCTAGAGGTTGATGTTTAGATGCCATTTTGTATTTGGTTTGTGTTCTTCCAGAATCATATAGTTGTTTGGCTTTTCTTTAGACTGGAGGTCCTGTGGTGAAACAGTTTCATATTGCTAGTACTTATAGCATAAATATACCTGGAACTGGCATTGAATATATGGAAGAGCTCTTATCCACTCCCAGAGCTGGAATTGAGCCTCTCTGGAAGATCTATTTTCTAATTTTTATGAGATCAAGAACTATATGTCTTGCTTCTGGCACACAACTAGGTTTACTTCTGTCCATGGGACAGGCTTTTCTGAAGGGGAGTTGACCTTACTTTTCATTGGTATACATTATGTAAACTGCTATAGCTTGCAGGTACAGTGAAAAAGTAGTGTCACCTTTACGCTATGATGAAGCATTGGAGTTGGACTTGAAGGCTCAGAAACAGACCCCTCCTTTCCCTCCACCCCCAAAAGGAAACATATCCAAACTTAAGCATCCAATTCAAAATAGACTCCTTGGAGCTTATAATAAACACTTATACCCAGTGTGTACTATTGTTCAAAATGTGTTTTGAACTTTATTTTTTAGTTGTTCTCAGTGTCTATGATACGATAATCAAGGCATTTGTTTAATTCAACAGACTTTTTTGAGCATCTGTTATTAACCAGTTCTTTAGAACATATATAAAAATAAATGAAATGTGACCTTGTTCCCAAGGTATTTTGCTATCTGGTGGGGACAAATACATGTAATACGAAGAATATCACATTGCTTAAGAGGAAAAATGTGCACGGTACTGTTTATTAGGGCTCAGAATATTTTCTCTGGTGGCAGATCTTCAGCCTCTAAGGCTGTATTTGATTTTTGGAAAAAGAAGTTTGAGGGTCAAGTCTGCTTGAATAAGCTAGGTGTGATAATATCTTCATCACTCAGTCAAACAATAAACATTGGTTAAGCACCTCCTATGTGCCAGGCACTGGGCTAAGCACTGGGGATACAAAAAGAGACAAAAGGCAGCCTCTGCCCTCAGCGTGCAAACAGATATGTGCAAAGAGCAAGTGTGTGCAGGATAGATAGGAAGTACTTAACAGAGGGAAGACATTGTAGTTAATAGGCATTGGGGAAGGCTTTGTGCTTGGTTGTTCAGTTGTTTCAGTCATGTCCCACTCTTTGTGACTCTGTTTGGGGGTTTCTTGGCAAAGATACTGAAGTGGTTTGCCATTTCCTTCTCCAGCTCATTTTACAGATGAGGAAACTGAGGCACAAGGTTAAGTGACTTACCTAGGGTTATACAGCTAGTAAATGTCTGAGGCCAGATTTCAACACAGGTCTTCCTGATTCCAGACCTGGCACTCTATCCATTATTTTCTGTAGAAGGTTAGATTTTAGTTAAGACTTAAAGGAAGTCAGGAAGGTCAGTAGCCAAAGCAAAGGAGGGAAGAACATTCCAGGCGTAGGGGAGGGCAAGAGAAAATTCCTAGAGCTGAGAGATGGATTGTTTTGTTCATGGAACAGCCAGGAGGGCAGTGTCAATAGATTGAAGAGTAAGGTGTAAGAAAATTGGAAAGGTAGGAGAGTAGGTTAGAAAAGGTTCTGAATCCCAAACAGCATTTTGTATTTGGTCCAGGAGGCATTAGGAAGCCGCTGGAGTTTATTGAGTAGTAGAAAGAAGGGGATGACATGATCAGACCTATGCTTTAGGAAAATCACTTTAGTGGCTGAATGGAGAATGGATTAGAGTGGGGAGAGACTTGAGACAGACAGACCCACCTACAAGCCACTGCAGTAGTCCAGGTGTAAGGTAATGAGGGCAGTGTCAGACTGCCACATATATTCATATATATGTGAATGTATATGAGAGAAGTTGCAAAGGTGAAACCAACAGGCCTTAATAACAGATTGGATATGGGCGGCAAGAGATAGTGAAGAGTCTGGGATAACTCTTCACTTATGAACCCAAGGGACTTGAACTTTGGTGTTGTGCTCTGTCCAGTAATAGGGAAGATTGGGGGTTGAACAGGAGTTGGGGGAAAGATAACAAGTTCTGTTTTGGACATAGTGAGTTTAAGATGTCTGTTGGACTCATAGCTTGAGATGTCTGAAAGGCAGTTGGAGGTGTGAGATTGGAGGTCAGCGTAGTGTTTGGTACAGGATAGGTAGATTTGAGAATCATCAGCATAGAGATGATAATTAAATCCATGGAAGCTGATGCCACCAGGTGAAATAGTATAGAGGGAGAGAGAAGAGAGGCCAGATAGAACCCTGAAAGACACCTATGGTTAAAGGGCATGGGAAGATGGTGCAAAGTAGACAGAAGGAGTGGTCTGATAAGGAGACAGAGAACCAAGAGGGTGGTGTCCTGAAATCATAGAGAGATGAGGGTGTGTCACAGACTGCAGAAAGCTCAAGGGGAATGAGGATGAGAAAAGGCCACGGGATTTGGCCATTAAGAGATCATAATATTTTGGAAAGAGCAGTGATATTGATTGATAAATAGATAGAATGATAAAGATTGACAACTGGATTGTAAGTGATTAAGAAGAGAGTGAAAGAGAACGTAGAAGTACCTATTGTAGATGGTCTTTTCTAGGTGGTTAACTACAAGGATAGAAGAGATATAGGATATTTGTTGGCAGAGATAGAAGGATTAAGTGAGTTTTTCATGATAGAGCAGATATGGGCATATTTTTAGGCATTAGAAAATAAGCCACTAGACAGAGAGAGAATGAAAATAAGTGAAAGAGTGCAGATGACAGAGGGCTGTCAGTAAAATATGTGGCAAAGTTCTCAGTTAAGAGAGTATGGGGAGCCATGGAATGTTTGAGAAAGAATGAGAAGTTTTAGGATTTCTGCAGTGGAGAGTGAGTTGATAAGGTAGATATAGGAGGATTGTTTGGAGGCAGTGAGTGCTCACTTGAGATTGTATAGCATAACTTTGTAGTGGTCATAGTTAAAAGTTAAACTACTTTCTCCACATCCACTTTCATTTATTTAGCAGTACATGTGTAGGAGGGAAGGTAATGAATGATGGGAATGATCCGAGGTTGAAGCTTGACTTGGTGAAATTGTCAGTATAAGCAATAGGGACTCAAGAGAAGAGGACATTGTGTCAGCAAGGACCCTGGCATGCATAGGAAGGCCTGCTCTACAGGTTCTTAGATCTGCTTTTCTAAAAGAAAAGCAACTTTTGAAGGGTCAACAATATACTTTAATCAAGCATATATATTATTCACTTAGTTCTGGGGAAAAAGTCAGCACCCTGAACTTCAGAGAAAATACAGAAAGAGAAATAAAGATCAACAGACAGGGCTTCCAACTGTCTGACCATAAGCAATACATCCATCGTTACCAGAGAGAGAAGCACCAACATCTGGGTTGTAAAAGCCAGGGGGCTTTTTAAAATGGCTGCCCAGAGTCTCATCTGGTACATGAACCTTCTTTCAAAAAATAAGCCCCAAAGGCACCTCAGAGTGCCTCATTAGAAATTAACAAAAGGTGTCTGTGGCCTATTAATGGATGGGGAAGATCTTTGTAAACTCAGTCTGAAGACCATTCTATACAAAGCTTTCTAAAATTCTTGGGCAATTGGAGCATGATTAGAATGAATAAATAGCCTCTAACAAAGGCTATTGAAGTCGATAACACTCAAAAAGCCCCACGATTTTTAATCATAGAATGTATGTAGGCAAAAAGATCTGAGTCTGAAGGAAGAAAAGGGTAGGGATAAAGGCTGTATGTAGTCTCTGTATATGTTCCTTATTTGTCCATTACTTGTCTTCTCATTTGATAATTCACTTTTATAGGAACATGCTGATAGTGAATTTTTGTTCTTCCCCCAACCCCAGCATTTTGGTTTTTGTCAACTCTACTATCCATCTATCTACTTTTACTGAAATTACACTGCAGCCAAAGTTTGACTACCTTATGGAATTTGTTATAAAAAATTATGACCTCTAAATAAAAAAGAATTTGAATTTACTAATAAAAACATTTTTCTGATTTAAAACCTAATCTTTCCTTCAGGGTTTTGTTTTTTGTTTGTTTTTTGCTTCCATTAGAAAAAAGTTTCTTCAAAAAAATATGGTAACAGCATTCCAGAGTTAGTTTGTGTATAGTCACACCATTGACTTGTTAGATCAAAGATCAAAATCAACACTGGATTTGAAGAATAAAAATGAGAAATTTTTTTTTCTTGCCTCTTTATCCATTGTCATATGCCTCCCTCTTTGGGAGGCGAGAAATGAGAAACACATTTGGAAATAAAGGTGATATAAAAGCAAGAAATCAACAAAATATATTTTTCAAATATATGACTAGAAAAGTAGGTGGGTTGGTCATGGAGCAAAATGAGGAATTATAGATGGATAGGCATCCATTTGTTGGGAGGAAATAGTCACAGCATAGAAAGGGAACAGTAAAACTAGATCATTGGAGCTACTGCCCACATTGATAAGATCTTGGATCCTTTTTCATATGAGAACATTATCTGGGGTGGATAATAAGGTGATTATCAATTTTGATTTTCATGATATGTTTTATTTTCATTCAGACCTTAAATTAGAATGAAGTAATCAAAACTCATATTAATAAAAAATTTAAACTTAGGAATTTTGAATATTTTATAAAGTTTTACAGAACTGTTTGCCTTTTCTACAAAGGATTGCAGATATCTTCAGTTAGGAAACTGAATTTCAAATAATCTCTGCTTTTCATTTCCTAGAAATTCACAGCAACAATGTCAACACCAGACAAGAAAGCCTCACAGAAGATTGGCTTCCGTCTACGTAACCTTCTCAAACTTCCTAAAGCACACAAGTGGTGTATATATGAATGGTTCTATTCAAATATAGATAAGTATGTATTATATGTTTTACTAATTTGAACTATAAATTTAAGTTTTTTAAGCATTATAAATTGAAACCTTATCTATAGTTGTTTGGTCCTTAGTATTCTTTTTTAGATGAGATAATTTTTAAATTACTATATTCATAGTAGGTGCTTAATAAATGGTTATTTTCTTCAGTCCTTTTTGATAAAATTTTGTGTTCCTCCTCAAATAAACCCTCTACTTTACCCATAGTTGTCTTGATTTTTCTTTCTCCCTTTTGGAGGGAGGAGTTGGAAGATCTGTTGATGAATTGAATGAAAGTATTTTTGTGATGTAATTTTTAAAGAACAGTATTAGAGATATTAAAAAATGAACATTCTGTCAGTTCTTCAAAGACAGATTAATATCTGTAGTGAAAAATTATTTTCTTGGGGTTTATGTTAGTTAATACAGACATGTTTGATGATAAAAATTATTCGGATAGCATTTTGGAAAATATTTTTACTTTTTTCAAAAAAAAGTACTTAAAGACCTTGCTAATAGGTGTCCTATATAGAAAATAAGAAGAATTGGGTAATATCTGATTGAAACTTGACCACACAGCCATAAGAACTATGGGAAAAATTGTGAAGATTTTGATAGTCACTTGCTAGAAATATGTTTTGTGGACTAATCACTATTTTCTAACTTCTCTGATTTATTGGTCACCCACCTGACAACCTAATTCCACACTAGCCTAGAAACTTTGAGTCCCATGAAGATTTAGATTTGAATTGGATCAGTCTCCAAGAATTCACAGCTACTTTGTGTTAAGAAGTAGAATGATTTCTGGGCCTAGATTGGTTCCTGGTTTTAGATGCTTGTGAGTGAGATGGTTTCTTGCCTTTCTTCAGGTTTCTAATGGTTTGGAAAGATTATTGAGGGGAATGTTTTACCTGAATCACAGAACCAAAATCGCAGAATCTCAACACTAAAAGAGACCCGAGTGTGATAACAGAGAGTAGCTCTTGTTGTTAAGAACATTTTCCTTGAATCAGTCACAGAAGTATGCCTCTCTAGAACTTCTGTCAGTTGCCTTTGTAAGATTCTGTCTTCTGAGGCCAAGGAGAACAAGTCTCTTCTTTCAAATGCTTTATGACTACTACCATAGCTTGTTCCTCCCATCTCTAAGTCTTCTTTTCAGCCTAAAGAACCCCTGTTCCTTCAGCTGAAATTCATATAGCATAATCTCTAGGCCTTCACTGTTCTTATTGGCCTATTTCGGAAACATTCTGTCTAGCTTTCCCAAATTATAACAGCCAGGATTGAAGACAATATTGGGTCATGTAGTAGGGCTGGAGCATACTACAATAGGCTTATCACTTTCATAATCCTATCCGCTCTGCTTTTCTTAATACAACCTAAGGTCCTATTAACATTTTTGGATTCATCATCATCAGCACCATCATCAGTAACATTTATATTTGTGTGTGTGTGTGTGTGTATATATATATATACATACATATTTGTTTATAAACATAATGTTTATTATGTGCCAAGCACTTTCCTAGGCACTTTACAATTGATCCTCACAACAACCTTGGGAGGTAGGTACTATTATTATTTCTATTTACAGTGGAGGAAACTGAGGCAAACAGAGGTTAATTGTCCAGGGTCATAGAGCTAGTAATTATGTGCCAGATATGCTCTGATCTTCCCAACACCGGTACTGGTGCTCCATCCATTGCCCTAATTGCACTTGCAGAATTTTTTCAGATAAACTTTAATTTTTTCAATCATTCCTCTCCTGTCGTTTACTTGTGAGGTTGATTGTTTTTAAATGGAATGTGAGAATTGGGACATTTTCCCATCTTATGTACATAGCTTTTGAAACTTATATTTGATTGATTAATTCACTGGCATTCTCATTGACCTCTTTAGACAGCTCTCCCTTTTGCTCATCATCAGAGTTGTTTTTTCTCTGTGTTTTCATAATTTTATTCTTAAGAGCCTCCTATTCTTCATGGGCAGGCTAGAGACTGAATAGTGCTACAGAGAATATACAAAGGTATCTCTTTTTTATTCAGTAAGACATACCCGTTAAGAGCTGTATTCCAGAACTGAAGGGATTCTGCTTATCCTTTTTCTGAACCTTTGAAATTAGCTTTTCTTAAGTATAGGCTACATATCAGACTAGACTTGTTTTTCCTTTTTTAATCATAAATTTTCAGATAGTGTGGTCACTTCACCACAAATAAAATAGCATCATTTCCACTTCACCCACCAATGTAAAACATCCCCCACCCTTTCTTTTGTGGCAAGAATTACACTGAGAACAGTAGTTTCACTTGTCGGTTACTCTTCTTTTTAAAGAGGTGATGGACTTACATGCAGAATGAAGCACACAATTTTGGACATGGCCAATATGAAAATTTGTTTTGCTTGACTATATTTACTTGTTGCAAGGATTTTCTTTTTCCTTTTTCTTTTCCCATGGTATTGAGGGGAAATGGGAAGGAGAAAAAATAATTTTTCATAATTGAAAACAAATTTAATCTTAAAAAGAATCAAGTTATCAGTAAGTCAACAAATAGATGACTATTCTGCTTTGGGAAGAGAGTTCTATCCAGTTATCTTTGTATTCTTAGCATCTAACATAGTACCTATTCTAAGATAACTACTTAATAAATGTGGTATGAAATTAAGTGTCCAGGAAGTTCAAGTTCTTTGTGATTCTTATATTATTCTTCTGTGCCAGGATTGTGATTTCTTTCCCAAACTCATCCATTTCCTTTTATCTCTGGAGAACTATATTTTGACGATGTCTTCTGTCTTGCTTCTACTGATCTTCATCCAAGTTCCTTTTATCTATAGTTTTCTCCTATTCCTATTCTATTTTCAAATATTTCTTTTTAGTAGTCAATACTACTCTTACATCTTTTTACTTGTCATTCCTTTGGTGCAAGGAATACCCCACCCTTCCGTATTCCAATTGTAAATCCTCTTCTGCCAGTTGTATCTATGAGACCAAATTTGTCTTCTTGCACTAGGATCTCCGGTTAATCTTACTTTTTAAACATGGATTTTTGTGATATATTCTGTTTTTATATTGTCTAGATTTCTTCTTGTATTCTTTTTCCTCCTTCCCAGAGATCCATTACTTAAAACAAAGCATTAAAAAAAGAGAGAACATATTGAAAAATCTGATGTCTTTTATGTAATGTCCCATACTCATGGCCCCTGACTGCTGCAGTGGAACAGGGAGAAATGTCTTCTCCTGTCTCTTCTGAGATCGTGCGTGTTTTTTTTTTATTACTTTGCAGTATTCTATTTCAATTGTTTTGTGATTCCTGTTTTTCACCATTTTTGTTGTAGTCATTTTGTGTAATGTTTTCCTGACTCTGCTTACATCATTTTGGACTTTTTCATGTAAGTCTTTATCCATGTTTTTCTGTGTTCATCTTGTTCGTCGTTTTTGCTGCACAGTAATATTCTATTACATTTATGCGTCACAATTTGTTCAGTTTTCCCCTCAATTAATCGGTATCTACTTTATTTCCAAAAATGTTGGTGTTTTTGGAGCTTTCATTTTTTTTATTTACCTTATTGAGGGGGGAGTATATGCCTTAGAAGAAGAATCTCTTGGTCAAAGGATACAAATATTTTAATTACTTTACTCACATTATTCCAATTATTTTCTAGACTGATCAGATCAATTTACAGTTCCACCAACAATGCATCAGTGTACCTATCTTTCTACAACCTCTCCAGCATTGACTAATCTTTGGTTATCCGCCAACTTACTGGTTTTGAAGTAAAATTTCAGGATTGTTCTGATTTGCATTTCTGTTATTATTAATGATTTGAAACATTCTCATAAGGTCAGTAAACATTTATTAAGCATTTACTATGTGCCAGGTATTGTGCTAAGCACTAGGGATACAAAAACAAACAAAAATTAAGACAGTATCTGCCACCAAGGAGTTCGCATTCTGATTCCCTCCAACCCCCTTTTCTTCCCTGTACCTGCATGGGGATTGGAGTGGAGTAAAAATTCTAGAGTCAGAAGCAGACTGGGAAAGGAATGAAAGATGGCTGGCTTGGACCCCTCCCCAAAATGTAGACCTCAGAAGATATCCAGGGTGGGAAGGCAGCTGAGGAATGGTGGTGAAGTCTAGAGAGTCTGAAGCAGAGCTAAGAAAGAAATGGTTGTTAATAGCCTGTAATTCTTATTTTGAGGATGATTTCTTCATCATCTCTTAAATATTGGAGAATGACTTTTGCTCTTATGTACTCCTGTTATTTGTCTATATATTTGTACTTTATTTCTTAATTATAATTTATTTTGTGTCAGCATCTGAGGCAAGTCATTATTAGTGTCTAATTTCTTGGGTTTTGTTTTATTCATGTCTTGGCATCTTCTCTATACTGTTTCTTGTGGGGGTGGGGCTAGACATAGGTAAAGTTTTCTCCGTCATTTAAAGTCAGTTAATGGTCATTAAACATTTAGTACCTACAGTATGGCAGGCACTGTGTTAAGCACTGAGGATTCAAATAAGAAAAACAGTCCCTGCTTTCAAGTCAGGCTTACAGTCTAATGAGGAAAGATTATACATAAAAGAAAGCTGAAAAGGAGATGGAACAGGGAAATGGGGATGTACTCACAAGATGGCTTGATGTCTCAAAGCATTCCAAAATGAGTGCAGCCAGGTGGGAAATAACACATCTTTGAGATGTCTGTCCTGTGCCCTCTATGATTGAAGGATTTTGTAGTTCCACCTTCAAATCAGAGGGGCAGCCTTTGATTAGGTGAAAGTAACAAGATTAATTAATTAGTTCTTGTGAGATGGTGAGATTTCCCAATGATGAATTTTTGGAGAGTGTGATGGAAAAATCATAACATTTCAAAATTAGTGAAGCCCAATGGGAAAAACCCATTTGATTAGATTTATAGGATTACTGGCATTTTTAGTCCATTTTTAGTGGTTCTTTTTCTGTATGCTCTCCAAGTCAAGATCCCAGCATTCCTGCATTTTAAACCGTGTTCCAGAAAGCCAAACTTATTTCTAAGTTGCCATCTTCTTTACTAGCTATTCACTTTCCAAATCTACCCTTCCTCTATGAAGCATTTAACTTCTGTTGGTCACAGTAATGAGAACATTACTTGTGGTACTCAAGTCTTCCCAGTTCCACTGGGACTCTCAGGAGCCAGTCAAAACTCCTGGAATCATTAATCAATCACACACTCTTAGATGTCTAGGACTCAGTTAATCTCCTACAGGACTTCCCTTCATTCACTTTGCCTTTCTGTTCCTCACATGCCACAGCCCTCCTCAAACTTCTTGTTTCTGTCAAAACATATCTTAAGCACCACTCTTCTCTATGAGGCCTTTTCTGATCCTCTCAACTTCCAGTGATCTTCCCCCTTTACCCCTCCTCCTAAACCTTCTATTTATATCTTTATTTTGTATTATACTTAGACATGTACATGTTATTTCCTCTAATAGAATGTAAACTCTGCAAAGTCAGGAACTGTTTCTTTTTTGTTTTTGTTGTCCTCCCCTGACCCCCCCACCTCCCACTGCTGCCTAGCAGAGTGCCTCGTCCATAGTAAGTGTAGACTTATTATACAGGTAAATACTTGTTGATTAATTGCTGTGAATTGTGGGCTTGAGGCAGTTTTGAAGTCATCTCTTTCTCACATCTGGGAATTTCATTGACATCATAACTAAGCTAAGACATGATCCTTAAGCCAAGAAAATATATGCTTTCTTCAGGAGTGCACATTAAATATATTTGTAGTTAATTTTAAATTAGTGATATGGTCTGTTCAGGAGGCAGCTAAGTGGCTCAGTGGACAGAGCACTAGACCTGGAGTCAGGAAGACCTGAGTTCAAATGTGAGTTAGAGGCTTACTTACTAGTTATGTGACCCTGGGTAAGTCACTTAACCTCTGTTGCCTTAATTCACTGGAGAAGGAAATGGCAAACTACTCTAGTATCTTTGCCAAGAAAACTCCATGGACAGATGGTCCACAAGGTCACGAAGAGTAGAATATGACCGAATGACACAAAAACAACAAGAGCAAACTGGTTTGTCATGGATAATAATCCCTATGGAGCTTCTGAGTCTAACAGAACAAGTGTCAGTGACTAATATGTCTTAAGGAAAGCATTTTGAGTCATTTATTCAGACACTTTACTTTCCTCATCTGACAAATGAGGGTAATAACAGCTACCTCTCAGGGTTGTTGTGAAGATCAAATGAGTTATGTGTAAAGTGTTTTGCAAACCTTCAAGCACCGTATAATAATGCTAGCTATTATTATTAATGCATAGTAGCAATAGCAGTTATTTTTATAATGAAAAGTTTAGCATTTAACTAATAGAATGATAGAAAGTTAGTGTGCGTTGTTTGTTATTCATTTTAAGAATGTAGTCAATTACTTGAAAATCATTAAAATGTCACCTTTGTTTTAACAGACCACTATTTGAAGGAGATAATGACTTTTGTGTCTGTCTGAAAGAGTCTTTTCCTAATCTGAAGACCCGAAAGTTAACAAGAGTGGAATGGGGAAAAATTAGACGGCTGATGGGAAAACCACGGAGGTAAAAATATAATTGTGGTTTTTTGTTTAGTTTTAAATTGATTAGTTAACATTAAAACTATATGTGTAATAATTCATACCATACCATTAACTTTGAGATTGCATTCTTATATGCTAAATATATTTTATTAACTCTGTTTTAAAATATTATAAATAACGAGATCCCCCTGACTAAAGGTTACCTTGATGTGATGCTGCCTGTTACCGTCTTCCCTGAAGTTCTTTATCTTCTGCAGAACTTTTCCACAAATAAACTTTTTTCATTTTACTCTAATAAATGCCTGAAGTCAACCTAGGTTGTACTTGAGAATTGTTAATTTATATAAAATGACTTAACTCTTTTATGGTGCAGTGTTGGGGAGTTTTTTAAGTAAGGATATTTTATGCTAATTTTATTGAGAAATTCTAGGGTTTGCATTAATCCTTCCTGTTCTGTTGCACTGTCCATAATGGGATTCTACATAGAAATTTCTCTATTTTTATTAGTGAGAAAACTTGAAGCCTATTAAATCTATTTAATTGGCTAATTAAGATGCAATTTAGTTTTCCTAATTTATGTATCAGAAGTACAGACATAAATTTTAAAATATTTTCTGTCAAGTTGTTAATGTTTTATTATTGTTCTTTGTCTTCAAAAATATCTAGTGTTTAAACTTAGTATTTTTGACATGGGGTCAATTTTTGTTTGATTTATAGTGTCATTTTGTCAGCTATTCAATCTAATGTCAAACGTCCAGCCAGTATTAGAGTGTGAAATAAAATCAGGGTGAGATTATGTAGGACAAATGATCAGTGAACATGGAATTTCAAAGATTTATTAATCATAAAGTTTCATTTACCCTGATACATTCCATTTTTTTTCCAATTTATTTATTTTTAGTTTTCAACATTCATTTCAGATTTTGAGTTTCAAATTTTCTCCACATTTCTCCCCTCCCCCCACCCCAAATCACCCTGGATTATGATTACCCTTTACCCCAATCTACCCTCCCTTCTGTCACACCCCTCCCGTCCCTTATCCCCATCTTCTCTCTTTTCTTGTAGGGCAAGATAGATTTCTGTACCTCATTACCTGTATTTCTTATTTCCCAGTTACATGCAAAAACAATATTCAACATTCGTTCCTAAAACCTTGAGTTCCAACTTCTCTCCCTTCCTCCTTTCCCACCCATCCCCACTGAGAAGGCGAGCAATTTAATATAGACTATATATGTGTAGTTTTGCTGAAGACTTCCAAAATAGCCATGCTGTGTAAGACTAACTGTATTTCCCTCCATCCTATCCTGCCCCCCCCCATTTATTCTATTCGCTCTTTTGACCTTATCCCTCCCCAAAGTGTTTTCTTCTAATTACTTCCCTCCTCTCATTTGGCCTCCCTTCTATCATCCCCTCACACTCCACTTATCCCCTTCTCCCCCACTTTCCTGTAGAATAAGATAGATTTTCATACCAAATTGAGTGTGCCTGTTATTCCCTCCTTAAGCTAAATGTGATGAGAGTAAGCTTCACTTTTTCCCTCTCACCTCCCCACTTTTCCCCTCCATTGAAAAAGCTTTTTCTTGCCTTTTTTATGAGATAATTTGCCCCATTCCATTTTTCCCTTTCTCCTCCCATTATATTCCTCTCTCACCCCTTAATTTTATTTTTTTGGATATCATCCCTTCCTATTCAACTTACTCTGTGCTGTGTGTGTGTGTGTGTGTTTAATCCCTCCAACCACCTAAATACTGAGGAAAGTTTCAAGAGTTGCAAATATTATCTTTCCATGTAGGAATGTAAACAGTTCAACTTTAGTAATTCCCTTATGATTTCTCTTTCCTTTTTACCGTTTCTTTCTTCTATTGATTCTTGTGTTTGAAAGTCAGATTCTCTATTCAGCTCTGGTCTTTTTCATCAAGAATGCTTGAAAGTCCTCTATATCATTGAATGACCATTTTTTCCCTTGAAATATTATACTCAGTTTTGCTGGGTTGGTGATTCTTGGTTTTAATTCCAGTTCCTTTGACTTCTGGAATATCAAATTCCAAGCCCTTCGATCCCCTAATGTAGAAGCTGTCAGATCCTGTGTTATCCTCTATCCTGTATCAAGTATTTCCACAATACTTGAATTATTTCTTTCTGGCTACTTGCGATATTTCCCCCTTGACCTGGGAACTCTGGAATTTGGCTGCAATATTCCTAGGAGTTTTTCTTTTGGGATCTCTTTCAGGAAGTGATTGGTGAATTCTTTCAATATTTATTTTACTCTCTGGTTCCAGAATATCAGGGCAGTTATCCTTGATAATTTCATGAAAGATGATGTCTAGGCTCTTGTTTTGATCATGGCTTTCAGGTAGTCCCCTAATTTTTAAATTGTCTCTCCTGGATCTATTTTCCAGGTCAGTTGTTTTTCCAATGAGATATTTCACATTACTTTCCATTTTTTCATTCTTTTGGTTTTGTTTTGTAATTTCTTGGTTTCTCCTAAAGTTATTAGCTTCTATCTGCTCCATTCTAATTTTTAAAGAACTATTTTCTTCAGTGAACTTTTGAACTTTTACCATTTGGCTAATTCTGCTTTTTAAAGCATTCTTCTCCTCATTGGCTTTTTGGGCCTCTTTTGCCATTTGGGTTAGTATATTTTTAAAGGTATTAATTTCTTCTGCATTTTTTTTTTTGTTTCTTTTAGCAAGCTGTTGACTTGCTTTTCATCATTTTCTTGCATCATTCTCTTTTGTCTTCCTAATTTTTCTTCTACCTCTCTTACTTGACTTTCAGAATCCTTTTTGAGCTCTTCCATGGCCTGAGACCACTGCATATTTATTTTGGAGGTTTTGGATGCAGAAGCCTTGACTTTTAGGTCTTCCTCATCCAAAAAGATGGAAGAAAATACCTGCTCAGCAAGAAAGTAACCTTCTATTGTCTTACTCTTTTTCTCTTTTTTAGGCGTTTTCCCAGCTAGTTACTTGACTTTTGAGTTTTTTGTCAATTGGAGGGTATACTCTGGGCACCTGTAAGTTCTCAGTTCCTCCAAGGTGGCACAATCAAGGGAGAGGAGTTTACTCCTCTCCTGAACTGCTCTCTGGTCTAGGAGCAACTACAAGCACTATTTTCTGCCCAGGATCTGCCAGTAGAATTCCCTCTCCCCAACTGCCTCCATCTCCACCACGTCAGCCAGCTCTCCTCCTCAGGGCTGAGATCCAGATCAGCAGCTCAATTCCCCTAGGGTTTTTAGGCCAGGGTTCCAACCATGGAAGCTGCCACCGCCTGGGGCCAGGGCTAGACCACTGCCCCACTGCATTCCTTTCTCACGCAGGTGAAAGAGCTTTCCCACTGATCTTTGAAGCTGCCTTTGGAGTTTGTGGGTTGAGGAATCTGGGAATCGCAGCTGCTGTCAGCAGCACCTTGAAGCCTGCTCCTGTCCTGTCCCAGCTGCGCAGCCAAGGCCAGGCAGCGCTCTGCTCTGCTCCGCGCCCTGTGTGATAGACTTTTGCTGTTGGCCTTCCAAGCTACCTTGTGCTGGAAATCTCTTTCACTCTGCTGTTTTGTGGCTTCTGCTGCTCTAGAATTTAGTTAGTCATTTTTTACAAGTGTTTTATGGGCTAAGGGGGAGAGCTTGTACAGATCTGTCTTTCTGCTTCTCCATCTTGGCTCTGACCCACCCCACCCCATGCCCCGACCTTTATCTTGCTGCCCCCTGAAATTTTCCTCCTGACACTTTCTTTATACTCTTTTTACACTCACTCACATAATAATCACAAGTCATTTGAGATGGTCAGAACCTGAAGAAGCAGATGTCATTAGTAAACACTGGAAATTTCCAGCCATTGTTTCAATGGATTTTCTCTCTTTTGTGCTGTCTCCCTTCTAAGAGACCCTTATCCTTATCTTATGTGATAATCCCAACTCTTAAGTCTCTCTTCTGAATTATTTATTTGCTCGATTTTTGTAATTTTTTTCCAATTTCCTGTGTTGTGTGTTTCATTTTGGAGGTGGAAGTAGACAAAGAATTTCATCAGCTCTCTGGTATAGAAAAGACTGACCTCATAAAACTTTATTCAGATAATTCCACCTATCTTTGTAGTAGGTTCTACAGATTTTAGAGAACTGTTCTACCCAATTTAATAGGCTCTAGGAATAATCCAAATTCTTTATCAAACACTACCTGTCTCTACCCATTGGGGGTAATTATTTTAGAGCACTCTCTCATAGCACTTTTGCTTTAAACTTTGTATGTTTGATCACATATAGTAACACTTTTTCTCATTCCTGCCCATTGGAATGTTACTACTCATCATTTTACTACTTTGTTATACTGCTTTAATTTTTTAAAAAATGTCTACATTTTCATTTGTCCTTTATTCACTTATGTGTAACAATTTCTTTTTCTTTTTATCTTTCATCCTACTTGTCTAGGCTGAAATGACATAGTATTATTTATTAATAATGATTGTGATTTTATTATTCCTTTTCTCTGACATATTCAAGTTTCAGAACAAATTACTGTCACAATCATCATTTCAGAATATTGGAAATTAAGAATAAAGTCAGAGCAAGAAAGAAAATATAAAGGAAGGTTACATAAAAAGAAGAAACAAGCAATTATAGTTGCAAACCATTAGAGACCAGTTACTTCAGTCTTAATGTCAAAGAAGCTGTTGCATAGAGCAGTATCCCCTCATCTTCCTTCTCTCATTTTCCCTGAGATACTCTATCTCTCTCTCTCTCTGTATACATGTGTTCTGTGTCTTCTCTTTCTGTCTCTCTGTCTCTCTTAAATACTTTGAAGTACTAGTGTTAAGGGATCAATTAGGTGGCTCAGTGGATAGATTGCTAGACCCAGGATCAAGAAGACCTGAGTTCAAACAGCTTTGGACGTTTATTAACTTTATGACCCTGGACAAGTCACTTAACCTCTTTCTGCTTCAGTTCTCAAATCTGTAAGATGGAGATAGCAATATCACTGACCTTCCAGAATTCTTGTGAGGATCAAATGAAATAATATCTGTAGAGTGCTTTGCAGTCGAAATTTCCGTATAAATATATTTTTAATATAAGGTTAATGGCACAGTATGCTATGCTACTTCCATATTAAGCACATGATCAGCCCCCCTCCTCCTTCATTGTCCACTGTCTTCTTTCTTATCACTTTTGCTAATACCACTTTGTAGTATCATCAAGTCACCATATCCCCTCTCTCTATTATCTGCCCACTACTAATAGTAAGGTTCATTGTTCTTTTGTGTTCACCCAAGTATTTGAGCATAGGAGGCAGCCAGACTTTAGAGATAGTTAGTTACTTAAATGTTTTTACTTTTATTTTAGGTAAAACATTTCAGACTTTTAAATATAATGAATCTTTTTTTAATTCTTTGCAATATGATGTAAGTGTATTTATGATCCCTGGTTCCGAAGAGACATAGGACAATTTTTTATTTTAAGTTTTCAACATTCATTTCCACAAAATATTGAGTTCCAAATTTTCTCCCCATCTCTTTCCTCTCCCTACCTCAAAATGCCTTGCATTCTGATTGCCCCTTCTACCACTGTACCCTCCCTTCTCATACCCCTTCCTTCATTTATCCCCATGTTCTCTCTTGTCCTGTAGGGCAAGGTAAATTTCTGTACCCCATTACCTGTATTTCTTATTTCCCAATTGTGTGCAAACACAATTCTCAACATTTGTTCCAAAAAGATTGAGTTCCAACTTCTCTTCCTTCCTCCCTCTCCACCCATCCCCACTGAGAAGCAATTCACTATAGGCTATATATGTGTAGTTTTGCAAATGACTTCCATAATAGTCATGTTGTGTAAGACTAACTGTATTTCCCTCTGTCCTATCCTGCCCCCCATTTATTCTTGTCCTTGACCTTGTCCCTCCCCAAGAGTGTTAACTTCTAATTGCTTCCTCCTCTCATTTGCCCTCCCTTCCATTGTCCCCCCCCCACTCTGCTTATATCCCCTTCTCCCCTACTTTCCTGTAGTGTAAGATAAATCTGATGAGAGTGAGCTTCACTTTTTCCATCACACCTCCTCCCTTTTCCCCTCCATTTGAAAAGCTTTCTCTTGCCTCTTCCATGAGAGATAATTTGCCCCATTCCATTTCTCCTTTTCTCCTCCCAATATATTCCTCTCTCACCCCTTAATTCTATTTTTTTAGATATGATTCCTTCCTATTCAACTCACCCTGTGCTGTGTGTGTGTATGTGTGTGTATGTATGTATAATCCCTCCAACTACCCAGATACTGAGAAAAGTTTCAAGAGTTACAAATATTATCTTTTCATGTAGGAATGTAAACAGTTCAACTTTAGTAAGTCCCTTGTGATTTCTCTTTCCTGTTTACCTTTTCATGCTTCTCTTGATTCTTGTGTTTGAAAGTCAGATTTTCTTTTCAGTTCTGGTCTTTTCAACAAGAATGCTTGAAAGTCCTCTATTTCACTGAATGACCATTTTTTCCCCCTGAAGTATTATACTCAGTTTTCCTGGGTAGGTGATTCTTGGTTTTAATCCTAGTTCCTTTGACTTCTGGAATATCCTATTCCAAATCCTTCAATCCCTTAATGTAGAAGCTGCTCGATCTTGTGTTATCCTGATTGTATTTCCGCAATACTTGAATTGTTTCTTTCTAGCTGCTTGCAATATTTTCTCCTTGATGTGGAAACTCTGGAATTTGGCTACAATATTCCTAGTTATTTCCCTTTTAAGATCTCTTTCAGAAGGTGATCAATATTTATTTTGCCCTCTGGTTATAGAACAATTTTTTAAAAAGAAAAATGAAGTCGATATTTTAGACTAATCCTAAATTCTAGAGACAATTTAATCAAATAATCTTGGACAAGTTTCAGATTATGTAAAAAAAGTAGATAATCCCCATGCCTACTTATTGTTCTACATGGTAAGATACTGTTTTTAAAGACATGCTTTTCAAAAATAAAAGCTCATTCTTCTTGTGAATGAGGTTGAATAGTGGGCCCAATAAGATCTTGATTTGGAGATCAGAATTTAAATTAAATAAGCAGGATTCAATTAGGTAATTTAATGATATATTCTAGGTGTTCTTCTGCATTTTTTGAGGAAGAACGAGCAGCATTAAAACAGAAACGGCAAAAAATTCGGCTCCTACAACAAAGGAAGGTCGCAGATGTTTCCCAATTCAAAGATCTTCCTGATGAGATTCCTCTCCCTTTGGTCATTGGGACAAAGGTCACAGGTAAGAGAAGGCGGATACACCATACTCCAATAAAGAGGTTATCTGAAAATGTGTCAGGAAGAGCATGAGCTGAGCAGATAATTGCAAATTAGAAGCTAAAACTTACAAACTTGCCAATTATTTATTAAAGTCAGACTGCTTCTTCATGTTTGACATATGTGATTTTTAGTTATCAATAAAAAAATTATATATAGTCAATCCTCAGTTTTCATGGAACTAATGTTCCTAGGAGGCAAAAAATGTAAATGTTGATACACTGAACCCATGGGAAATAGGAGATTAAGTTCCCACAACCACCAAAAACTTAATCTTTCACCCTTTTCTGCGTGCAATTCTTTATAATAAAACATTAATTCTGATAGTATTTACTTTTCCTAACGCAGTAACCATGAAATCACCCATAAAATGCAATACACAAAGTAAAATTGGTAACATACAAAACATTTTTTCTCACTGGTAATTCCCTAGAATCCTTACTTTTGTGCTAACATCTTAATTTTTAAAAAAAACCAAAACATTTATTTCAGATAATATTCACTTTTTATAACACATGAAATCTATAGTATAATAAATCCTGGACAGCAAATAAAAATCTTAAGACAAAAAAATTTTTTAACTTGAATCTTGCCTTCTTCCACTGTGTCAAATGGTGTTGTAAGGGCATTGTACTCTATTCTGTAATGCTGTAAACCCCAATAAAAACCTAGAGAGAGGTTCTTGGGACTTTAATCACTGGTGTCAGAAGATACCAAGATTGATGAGATTTTAACATCACCTCTCACACTCTGTCTTTCATGGCTGGTGGAAAGCATTTAAGTAGATCATAAAGGACACACCAGCTTAAAATAATTTGTCAGTGACATCTGCTTCATATGCTATTTGAGGTCCTTAAGGGTCTCCCAGCTGATGAAGACTGCAGACAGTCTGGAATGAAGTTTATCTTTCACACCTTTGCTTTCTCACTAAAGCACATTGCTGACTCTGCATCCTTGGTCTTAGAGCCCAAAGGCTCATACTTTGGCATAATTGCAACACAAAACTTGAGTTTTAAAGATAAACAATGAAAATATGCATCAAATGCAGAGGGAGCTCTTTACATTGCTAGGGTGAACAAACTGAAGTAGGTATTTTAGACTGAGCCTAAATTCTAGAGACAATTTAAGTGAAGTGCCCAGTAGAATACCAGATCCTCCACAAACTGGAGCATGTTATGTCTCTCATTTTTTTCCTCTAACTGTGAATGTGCACAGTTGCCAATGTGAAAGTGAATATATGGTTACTAATAGAATCATGCACATGCTGGAAGACATGAAAGTTAAATGGATGAATGTTGAAGATTAACTGTATATCCATATTTATTTCAAAATAGACTTCAGCAAATTAATTGTTGTTGTGTTCATCCTTTGTTTTTGAAGAACACCATGACATCAGAGAAATGATGACATGACTTGCACCTGACTTTGTTTTGAGTGAGGGAGGGCTATGCAAGGTCACCAGCCTCACTTTCTCCTCCTGAGCCATGTGGATCCAGTGACCACATATTGATCAGAATGACTGGAGATGACCAAGGATGCAATGGGAGACCTTGACCTTTTTAGGCTAGGCCTTTTGATGTACTCACTTTGAGGGAGGTAACTCCATCGAGTGAATATTCCTCTTGAAGAAGTAGTCAGGGAATGACCCTTTTAATGAGCAAAAGAAAAGAATTACTACATCAGAATGGGAGGGGAAGAGAAACTGTTACTATTCATAATCACTCTAAGCCAGCCATTAAATGGAGCTTGAGCAGGGACCTATTGCTATCCAATTTATGGTCTTCAGAGTGCATTGGGTTTAAGGTTTTGGGAACAAGAAGGAAAGAAGGAAGGAAGGGAGGGAGGGAGGAAATCTAGCCAGTAAACACCAAAGGAAGGGGAGAGAGAGACAGAAGGGAGAGGATGAGCTGGGTTACCACTCAGGCACCTCAGTCTACTTACAGTGTTTGTCCTTCGTTTTCAAAGAACACCATGACATCAGAGAAATGATGAGATGACTTGCACTTGGCTTGGTTTTGAGTGAGGGAGAGCTGTGCAAGGTCATCCTCAACAAATTAATAAATATTAACCCTAAGATGAAGTTTAGAATTTCTTAACACTTGCCAAATAACTCAAGATAAAGACTCTCAAAACTTCTAAAATTATCCTTAAAAATGTTTTAGATATTTTCTCATCCTGATAGTTTCTAATCCTAATAATTTTCACCTATTTTTGAGTTTACTTATTTTGTTTACAAGTGCTGCTTTCTTTACTCCTTGAAATTAGAAATAGTAGTTGAATAATAAATACTAAATTATTCCATTAATTTAATATAGCTTTATATACATTTCTGATTTATACCAGTGACTTCACAGAAGTGCAATGACTATGTAATATGATAAAATAAGAAAGCATTATTGTAGAAGTATCACAAAATGCACCCAAGTTGAGCTAGACTTAAACAGCTTATATTATCCAATAGAGAATAGAAGATAAATATTTGACCCAAGTATATACGTATGAACTGTGTGTTCATCCTTCATTGCCAAAGAAGACCATGCCATCGGAGAAATGATGACATGACTTGCACTTGACTTTGTTTTGAGTGAGGGAGGGCTGTGCAGGTCACCAGCCTCACTTCTCCTCCAGAGCAATCTGAATCCAGTGACCAGATATTCATCAGGATGACTGGAGATGACCCAGGATGAGGCAGTTGGGGTTAAGTGACTTGCCCAAGGTCACACAGCTAGTGAGTGTCAAGTGTCTGAGGTGAGATTTGAACTCAGATCCTCCTGACTCTTGCACTGGTGCTCTATCCACTGCATCACCTAGCTGATATATATGAATAAAAATTTAGTAAATAACAAGTGTGGTTTTGAGAAGGAAAGGTAGGTTAGTGATTGTATTGTGATTAGAGAATAGACAGTATTAATCAGAGAGCATTTCCTAAAGGAGGTAGACCTATTATTATGTTTCATACAGAGGTATGTAAGGAAGTATCTTGGTAAATATTAGAGGAAGGGTTCTAAAGGAAAGCGGTTTTAGAACAAATTGAACAGAAATTCGAGTGGGCAAAGGGTGATGATCATTTATTAAATTAGTGTATCATAATGGATAGAGAACTGTCCAGAGAATATAGGAAGACCTATATTCAAGACCCTCCTCTGCCACATGCTGAGTATGACCATGGACAATTCACCGAACTTCTTGGTGCTCTGGGATATAATCTTCACATGGGATAACTATATTAAGAGGACAACAAGAAGTGAGAGAAGACACAGAAGTGTCAATAAGTAAATGTACACTTAAGATTTAGATAGGTTTTTAGAGGACCTGTCAGTCCTAAAGCTCAGGATACTGATTGATCACTCAGTGCTACATAATATTCCATATCAAAAAAGCTCCTTTTACTAATAGAATCTTACAGTTTTTGCGATTCGTCATTTCATATTTGAAATGAAGAATGAATTTACATTTGGGTTTGTCTGATGCATTTAGTATGTTTGAATTCATAGCAAGTTACTGGTGGAACCCTCAGTTTTACTGTGAAATATCAGAAATAACTTTCATGTACTGCAGTAGCTTTTCATACTCTTCTAACACATTTACAAAATATTTAATTTTTGTCTGTATGTGACACATGCCCCTACTAAATATAAACTCCATAAAGGAGGTAGGTAGGTACTTTAGCTTAATTATATGTTGATCTCCCCCACTACCTAGCATAGTGCTCTGCATATATCATATTTAATAAACTTTTGACTTCAACTGCATTGAAAGTGCATGTACTTAACAGAAGTCATAGGATCATAGATTTAGAGCTCAAGAACTCTTAGAGGTCATTTAAATCAACCCTCAGTTTGTCCTTTTGTGACTATTTTATAGTTTTCCACAAGGCAAACTATATCATTGAGATATACACATATCATAAAGTATTATCAAGACAACTGATCATTGACTTCCCTTTTAAAAAGTAATTTCCATGATTTTTAGTCCTAATACCATCTTTGAAATGGCATTAAATAGTATAAATCTTGGTGTTTACATTTATATATATATGAAGTGTATAAAATATATGTAATAAAGTTTTATTTTAAAGATTCTGTGCATCCTCCAACCATTATTATATTTTTATTTCATTTCTCAGCGCGATTGCGTGGTGTTCATGATGGCCTCTTTACTGGACAGATAGATGCTGTAGACACACTTAATGCTACTTATAGAGTTACGTTTGATAGAGCAGGACTTGGAACCCATACTGTCCCTGATTATGAAGTTCTGGTGAGTAGAATTTCTAGTATTACGTATGTTAATATAAATTTTATATTACATGTTAATATAAAATATTCACATAAGTCATATTTCTTGATCTAAAATTTGAGAATGCATGGGAAGAGTGATTAGTAAATTCATAGTCCTGTTCTTTGGGACTACATAGAACTACAGAGGTGAGGGATAGGAATCTACAGAGAAGTCCTACAGTCCCACAGTCGGCTTGAATGTTCTGCAGCTCCCAGGTTCCTTTATGTAGATAGGGGTAAACTCCAGCTGTGTTCCATTACCCAAATTAGGGTTTAAATGTGTAGTGACTCTAAAGTCTTTAGGATTATACCTCAAAGCCTGTTAGTCTAGGTCCTGTGCAAGTCTCAAGGATAAAAGTACCTTGTATTGGTGTTAAATATTCTGTTTTTAAATATGTTCTCCTGTATCTTGTTTCCTGTTTTCATAGGAATAAGAAACTATTTTTTTTTTGTTTTTTCGTTTATTTTGTTTTTTGTTTTTGTGATTTTGGAGATTTGAGTAAATTGAGGCATAAAGACAAGTAATAAATCTAAGGAGAAGCAATGTGGCTTATGGAATAGGTAGCTAGGAAGGTCTAGGTTCAAGTTCTGCCTCTGATGCATCCTGACTATGTGACCCTGGGCCATTCAACCTCTCAGTGCTCTAGGCAGCTCTCTGAGAGAGAAAGGCCTGACTTGCATTGATGGGGGAACTTCCTTACCAGGGAATTCCCAATTCCATTGAAGTCACAAGGCTAGTTCCTGTCTATATTCCTATTATATCCAAGATCATAGAGCTAATTAATGGACAAACTGGACCCACATACAGTGGTCAAGTACTCTTTCTACTAAGTTGATAGATTATTGTTTCATGATCGTGATGGTCAGAGTTCAGCAACTTTATACTGAGTGTATTATGAGCTCATATGAATCATTATTTATGTTACTTATTCCTAAAAAAATAATCTCCAAGTTAATGGTCCTTAAAATTAATTTGGGATGAATTGATTTCAAATAACGAAAATAATTATATTTTGCCTTTCTTAGGAATGAACTGTCAGCAAACATTTATTAAGTACCTGTTATCTTCCAGGCATTGTGCTAAGCTTTAGGATTACAGAGTGAGGCAAAAACCAAATAAACAAAACCCAGTCCCTGCTCTAAAGGAGTTCACATTATAATAAGGGAGACAGCATTTAAACAATTATGTACAAACAAGACATAAATAAGATAAATTGCAGAAAATCTCAAAGGGAAGTCACTGAGATTAAGCGGAACCGGGAAAAGCTTCTTGCGAAGATGGGACGTTAGCTGAGACTTAAAGAAAGCTAGGGATCCAAGAAACTCTCTTAACTACAAGTTAAAAATAAATTGCCAGTCTGCATTGGCAGAGTCTCATATTATTGTAATCACGTGTCCTCCTCCCCAAAAAAGAGAGTGTAAGCTGTAGCTTTTTTTATGCTGTTAAGCATTATGCTGTAAGTTGAAAGATCAATTTTCAGCCTGGTGCTGCATTTAGTTCTTGATGACAATATTGATAAAAGCCAAGGACATGAATTTGTCATCTATGAAATAGGTTATTTAACTTTTGAAACAAAAAGAGAAGAAAATAGCCATGTTTTCAAAAAGTAAATCATACTTATTTAAGCTTTGAAGGCTTCACCCATCTACTTTTAGAGGGGGAAGAGGCTTTGATGATTGTACTTTTAATAAATCATTTTTTATTATAACTGTTTATAACATTACAAATGATTATATTTAATACTTAGTGATCTAATTTTGCTTCCCTGCAGAATTAATAACTCTCTTTTCTAAGCCCTCTCTGATTATAGGTCAGTGTATACTAACCTTAGGGTTATCACAGTTAATAGATCAAGTCTTCACATTTGCTTTCCAAGAAAGGATTTCTTTTATCCATGTAATTTCTTCATAGAACTAACAAATATTCCTCCCTAGACAGAAAAACCTTTACTTTGGTTTTCATTAGAAAAATATCTACATGTGGACTGACCTAGAAACCTCTTAAGGTTGCCATAGAATACCTGTGTCTGTCTTAAATTTTCTAATGAAAATTTACCCACTCTTTTTAGTTGATACAACTTCTTATCCCCAAAAAAGCATGATTTACAAACTCTTGAGAAAAGTTAAACTCTTGATCTTTGACTTATTGAACACGTTAACAGGTAAGCTCTGACCTAATTAGTGTACTGATTACATAATAATATAAATTCTGTGAACCTTAAATTACTGGTAGCATGTTTTGAACTTTCATAGAAATTAACATGAAGCATTTTCCGTCTCCCAAAAGAGCAACGAACCTCATGAAACAATGCCAATTGCAGCCTTTGGACAAAAACAGCGGCCTTCTCGATTTTTCATGACTCCACCACGGTTACATTACACTCCTCCTCTCCAGTCGCCAATTACAGTAAGTGATGTTTTGAAAATTCTATCAGTGTTTTGTGTTCATGCTGTGAGATTTCAGTAATTTAGTGTACATACTTATTAATATGGAATATAGATGATATGTCCTAACAAGTTACTCAAATTATTTTATTCTATAAGGAGAATAATTGAATTTTGAACAGTTAGGAAATACTTAGAAATATTTTTCATCATATTAGGATTTCAGTGAAATGGAATTTGGAATAAAGAAATTTGTTCTGTATCTGAAATACTAAAAGTTAAAATACATTCTTTTGAGCAGCAAGCTGTTAAATTATCCCAACTCCACACCCCTCTCTCCTTTTTTTTGTAGGATAATGATCCTTTATTAGGACAGTCACCATGGAGAAGCAAACTTCCAGGTTCAGATACTGAAACATTAGGTGGTTTTCCAGTGGAATTCCTTATCCAAGTAGTAAGTATTTCTTTTAAGTAGTAAGTAGCAAAATTTTTTTTATTGTCAGAGGTTTTATTTTATCACTGTTATAACTGAACCTTTTAATGTCATTTCATACTCAAAATAGTATCAAAATAAATTTATTTTATGTGGTTTTTTTTTGTCAACACATACTGGTCCTGATTTTAACTTCTAATAAGAGTAAATTAAAAACTTTTCTAGTGACTTTGATATTTGAAAATCTTACATCTTTTCTGTTGAACTTATTCTTATCTTTTCTAGTTCTTATTTTGTCATTTTGTTATTAAAACCTCGTGACATTTTTCTATATATTAATTATGTTTTTATGTATATATTGTTACCTCAAATTATTTCACGATCATTCAACTTATTAATTTTCATAATACCTTTATTCCTGTATAGGCAGAAAGAACTGAGCTTTTTTTTCAGGACATGAACAATTGCTTTTTAAACTATTAGTTTGACCAACCTGTTGACTGGATGTTGTCACGTGTCTTAATATATTATTCCCACTTTATCCCTGAATTACCTGCATTCAGAATTTGTTATCGGCTCTTAAAGTAGTAGTGTGAGTTTGTGAGCAATCAAATGAGTTATGTATGTCATTTAATCCTTATCCGATTTGAAGTTTTTGAAAACAGCACTTTAATTTTAAATAAGAATAGATGGGGTACCATTACAGTGGTACATAACAACTGTCATGTTCACATCAAAGCAGCATTAAAACTAAGAATCACTTGTGAAAATAATATATTTCTGATCTAAGACAATTCCAAAAGACTCATGATGGAAGATGTTGTCCTCATCAAGAGAAAGAGTATGGAGTCTGAACGCAGATCGAAGCATACTGTTTTCCCTTTTTTGTTTTTTCCTTCTCATGGTATTTCCCTTTTGTTCTGATTCTTCTTTTACAACATGACATGTAGAAGTGTGTTCAAAATGATCATACATGTATAGCCTATATCCTATTGCATGTTGTCTTGGGGAAGGGAGGGAGGGGGATTTAGAACTCAAAATCTTATAAAAGTGAATGTTGAAAGCTAAAAATAAATAATTTTTTAAAAATAACGTATTTCTTTGATAGGGGAATTTAAATTAAGAATCCTCATGAGAGGTATGCTTGTATTTTGTGTGTGTTTAGAACTATATCTCCTTCAAGTTTTCAAAGAAATGTAACCTATTACAAACAAGTTTAATTCTCATGGAAAGAAAGCGATCCACATTTGTAACTGAAATATTCTCTTAACTACAGCATAAGTGATATAACATAAAAATCAGTAGTTAATTACCTGTCTTTATCAGAGTCATTAGTCATTTAAAAATTCATGCAATTTGTAACATATATAGCCTGTTTTTAAAAGTGTCTATTCTTATTTTAATAGGCATATGAAATGACTTAAAACGAAAGATTCCTGTGTTAAAAGAACTAAAGTTTTTGGTATTTTCCTTTGAATGATGAAGATAACAATGGCAATATTATATTCTTATGTAATACTTATATTCATAATTTTGAATGTATTCTAACGTCAGCCAGTAGTGAGAACAATTTTTTTAAGTACTAGCCATTTAGCTAGTATTAGCTTTATTTCTTAACTATAATTTCATCTCAACGTGAAGAAAAAACCTGTACAAAAAATCAGATACCTAATATCTTTGTGTCTTTTGTAGAGAACTGCCAAAATCTATTGTTTAAATTATTGTGAAAAGTTGGAAATCTGATGGCTTTTAAAATTTATATTTTATTGGGTCTTTTGTAATAAATAAAAGACATTTTATTTTAGCATACTTTCTATATTTTATTTCCAAAACATTTCTTCTTTTTTTGTTTGTAGACAAGATTATCAAAAATTCTTATGATTAAGAAGGAGCACATCAAGAAATTAAGAGAAATGAACACAGAAGCAGAAAAATTGGTAAGGATATTTCAGTTTTTTATTTGTTTGAATTTACATATTGAACTTTGTTATTTACAAGGATTTTTTTAAGTGTTATTTAAGAAAATGTTGAAATAAGTATATTTCATGAGTCCTCGTTTAATATAAGTATCTTGCAAAATGTAGCAGGTATGTTTTGGACAGATGTACCATAAAATGAAATCCTAGAAGTTAAACCCCATTTCCCCATTGGTTTAATATTTAAATTGGAATTATGGGAAAATGAGGTAATATTAGTACCTGGAGACTTATTTGACTCCATGTCCTTGAGAGATCTCAGTGTGGCTCTCTTCAGTCACAGTGTTAAGAAGCTGATCACACGTTTACTTTAGTTGATGCTGCTTCATCTGCATAGAACAATAGCAAGCAGGAAAGTTAGCTTCCCATTTTGAAGATGGTTAGCTACAGAGCTTTAAAAAATACAAAATAGAACTTCTTCATTTAGAATTGATAAGACAGGGAAATAGCTGTTTTAGAATCTTCAAATAAGATAAAATTAATCCCCTATTTTATTGATTTTAGAAACTCAAATTTGTTATCCTAATTTTTGTATGATGAGAAATAACTGATACTCTAAAAAATTTTACATAAAGGAAAGGGAAACTGCAATAACATTTTGCTCTTATCAAGTGTTTGCATGTATGTATATAATGCAGGAGGCAAATGGTGGAACAGTGGGTCATATCAAGGGGTTGGCAGTATGGTACAGCGGAAAGAACCTTGGATCTGAAACCAGAGTACCTGGGTTTCCATCTCTGATGCTACCTGTTTGCCCTTGAGGAAGTCACTTCACCTCCCTGGACTTCAGTTTCCTCATCTGTAAAATGAAGGGGTTGGACCTAATGGCCTCTAAGTTCTTCCAGCTCTAACTTTGTGATCCGTTTAAAACTGGAATTCTTACTCATACATCCATGTAATTTTAGAGCTGAAAGGGGTACTAAAGATCATTTAACCCAGGAATTCTTAACCTGGGGTCTGGTAACTTTTTTCCCCCAATATCTTGGTAACTATTTCAATATAATTGGTTTCTTTTGTAATTACAAACATTATTCTGAGAAGGGGCCCAGGGGCCTCACCAGATGGCTGGAAGGATAGAGAGGGGAGGGGTAGTATCTGTGATTAAGAACCCCTGAGCTAGTCCAAGGCTTTCATTTCACAGATGAAAAATAGTTCAAGAAAGATAAGCTAACTTGCCCACAATTATGTAGCTAGTTATTATCAAAGCAGAATCTAGAACTTGGGTCTCCTGACTCTCAGTCTAGCACTGTTCACACTGTGTTGTTTCCACCTACTGTACAGGTCAAAGTAGATTGTGAACTGAAAAGGGTTGGCGTACCTATTATACAGGCCTGAATATAAGGTGACTTTCCATTTCATAGTCTTTTTTATGAAAACTATAAATATTTAAGTATCCCTCATCTTAAAATAAACATTTACTTCTCTCCTATGTTTTCTCCAGTACTCTTTTAGATGTTTCTTAATAATCCCCATCAGAATCAAATTTCTTCCTAATTGTTCTTCATCTACCCCATCTTTATAATACAACTTTAAATTCGCTGGCAGAACTCCCTGGTTTCTTTCCAAGGCTCCTAAGTCCATGTTTCCTCTGTCAGTTTTACCCAACTAGACCTCTGAGGTGGCATGCCTCGGCCATAAGAACTCCGGAGAGGACATTGAGCTGGGTTGTTGGAGCTCTCAGATGGTCTTTTCCTTTGAGTAGAAGTTCTGTCTATTCTGGAGGCAGTCTAGGTGATGTCATGACCACTGTGTAACCAGAAGGGATACTTTTATAACATGTATCACTCCTTCTGTCCTGAAAGGGAAAAGTTAGTAGATACACGGTCAGATATTTGTTTGTCCAACTGCTCTGCTCCCCGAATAAATATAGTCTCCATTAGAAGGCAAGTAGATCGGCAGGACAGAGGTCAGACTTGTAGACTCGGAATTAGAAGGGACACTCGAGATCATTTGTTCTTCCTCTTACCTGTGGAGAAATCTTCCTACAGCATTCATGACAGATCCAGCCTCTATAACATATTTCCAATGATAAATAACTTAATGTTTAACAATGCAGTTATTATCCATATTCTTTTGTCTGATAGCACAATTTTTTAGTAAGTTCTTTCTTAAAGTTGAACCAAAATCTGCCTCCTTATAACTTCCTTCTCCACTACCTTCCCAACTGACCCTAGTTCTGCTTTATCTGCTCCCTCCTGTATGTGACAGTACTTTAAATTTAAAAACAGCTGTTGTGTCTCCCCTTTTCTTCGGACTAAATTTCCCTGGTTCTTTGAACTGTTGCTTATGTATAATTGGATTTCTAGGCCTGCTGTCATTATACTTGTTAGGCTATAGTTTGTTAATGTCTTTCTTAAAATGTGAAATCCAGAATTGAAGACAGTATTCCAGGTGTCACCTGCTCAACACAAAGTACAGTGGGACTGTTACTTCCCGTGATCTCAATACTTTACTTCATTCATGCAACCTAACATTACACTAGCTTTCTTAACAGCCTTATTACATTTTTGGCTCATTTTAACCTTATGGTTAATTTGAAACCTCAGATCTTTTTCACATAAACTGCTGCCAAGCCAGATCTTTCTCATCCTGTATTTGTATAGTTGATTGGTTGAACCAAAAATGCAGGACTTGGAGATGTTTGCCTTCAGAGCCAGTTTATTAAGAGCCACACAAGAAAATCAGTCTCATTACTTCATAGTAACACCTCGTTTGTGAACAAAAATGGTATTACCCACCTTATTCATCAGACTTGACTCCGAATGATTTTTCCCAAAACTCAAATCCACCCTCAAAGGACAAAGATTTGCCATCATTGAAGATTTTCAAAAGAATGTGCTGCAAACTCTGAAGGCAATTTCAAAAGAGGAATTCCAAAAGTGTTTTGAACAATGGCAGCATCGTTGGAAAAAGTATAAAGCCTCCCAAGGTAACTACTTTGAAGGGGACAGCACTCATTTGAATATATAAGTTCTGGTATGTTTGTTTAAAAATGAGTCTCATTACTTAATGATCACCTGTCCTATATTTACCCCTGTTTAATTTCATCGTGTTGGTTTGTTCCAGCCTGTCAACCATTCTGAATCTTGACTCTGTCATCTGTCATATTAACTCTCTTCCCACTTTGAAGATTCGATGAATATCCCTTCTATGTCTTCATCCCAATCATTGATACAATTATTGAACAGGAAAGAACAGTCCTATGACATTCCACTACAGACATCCCTATGAAGCCATTAATCTGTAATCAGCCCTCTTTGGGGCTGGAGTTAATTCAGTTCTGAATCCACCTAACCATCCTGTCATCCAGCCCACATTTCATCATGTTATCCACAAAGATATTATAAGAGATAAGGGGTTTGCTGATCTCAAGATAAAAAATTCACCTGATCTACCAATGAAGAAAGGAAATTGGGTTATTTTGCAAATATAAGATTCATTCTTGGTGAAGCCATGTTTGACTTCTACCAATCACCACATCCTCTCCACTGTCCATGAACCATCTGTTTGATAATCTAGTAGGCCTAATAGCACAATTATTAGGATTTAAGAGCTTGTAAAATAGCACAGAAAACACTGCTAGTGGACCAAAAATAGCATTATGAGTAAAGATGGAAACAGTAAACATAAACAGATGCAGACTGATGGAAGAAAATATAGTTGTGATGGAGATTATTGAAGAAGCATCTAAAAAGATAGAAGCAATATTGGGAAAAACAAAGGAGAGCATGAGGGGTTCAAATGAAGGAAAATAAAGGGTCAGGGGCAACTATGGGAAATCGCCTTATTCAAGCCAATATGATGTCTACTCCTTTTTCTCCCCTGCCTCCCTTCCTTCCCACTTTCTTTGTAATAACAAAGGCAGGGGCAACTTGGACATATAAATAAACAATTCATCCCAGTGCTGTTGGAAATTTCTTGTAGCCATACTTAGAAATGGAAACCCAGCATTTGGGGAATACAGTTGCTTCAGAAGATGTGTGTGGCAGGGCTGGGTAGGCACCTGAAAGTCATAATAAGAAACTGAAAGTAAGGGGAAAAGAATGCTAGTCAGCAAATATGGCTTTTAAATTTTTTTTTCAGGTTTTAAATCCAAGGAAGAAAAGTTCTTTATTAGGTTTTACTCCAAGCTTTATATAAACCTGTAACTGATTACATACAAATGTGATATCCTTCATAGTTAATTTTTGAAAATGCTTTTTTAGTCACCTTGGTTTTGTTAGGAAATCTAAGTAGCAAAATACAAGATGAACCTTTCTCTCCTTTTATATAAGATTGCATTATTCTTTTAGTAGGAGCTTTCTAAAATTAAAACTTTTTTTCTTCACAGAAATCCTATTCTATGCCCATCAGCATTGAATTTCAAAGGAGATATGCAACAATTGTTCTAGATCTTGAGCAGCTGAACAAGGATCTAAACAAAGTTTTACATAAAGTTCAGCAGTACTGTTATGAGGTACTTTCCTCCTATGCTTATCTGGCGGGGATCTGGCCTCAGATTTCTTTTATTTTCTCCCTCACTCATCTTATGTCTGCATTTTGAAATAATTATGTTAGTTTGTAAGTTTTTTTAAGTGCAGGAACATAATTTATATTTTCTATGTAATTCCCCAGTATCTGTTTAAAATCGACAGTAGGTACGCAAGTGGCACTTACAAAGACTGGCTTTCTTTTCTTGTACTTCTAATACATTTAAGTATGGGGTTACTCTGAAAATTGTCCGTTGTATATGTATATATGATTGCAACATGAGGACAATTTGAGACTAAAAGTTTTTGGTTGCCTTTTTCACTTTATGCTACTCAGTAATTGAGATCAGTTTACCTTGAACTTCTTTGAACTTCTGGAAACTAGGTGTTTTAGCTTTTGAAGGAAATCATTTCTGATTGACTTCTTAAATGAATTTTTTTGCAGACACATTCCAACTTCTTTAGATAGTCTTCCCAGCTCACTCAGACTGTGTGAAGGGAGAGAATTATAGTTCACCAGTTCCTATAGTAGGTACATTAAAGGTTCATTCCATTCATTTTCTTCTCATGTATCAACTTAATCTCAGTACCAAAGAGTCTTTCCTATGCTGGCAGATCATTATTTTTCCTAGAAATTCTAGAATGGTTCTCTAGAGCAGAGGTGTCAGACATGGTACCTGCCCACATGTGGCCAGTGACATGTGACCTGAACCAGTTTAAAATGTAATTGGGAAATATTTAACAAACTCAGTAAAATATAAGTAACATTACATTTTAAAACTGAATCAGTGTGGGCCCAAAGGGATTCTTAAGTATGGATTAGTGGCCCCATTTCTATTTGACTTTGATACCGTTACTCTAGAATATAGACAAAATGATATTATAATAGAACTTATATGTGTTTGGAAGTTTTTACTTGTGAATATGTAATTTTGTGTTGAATTTTTGTATGGCCCAGAGAAAGTTTATGATGAATGTATTTTAAAAGCATTTTATTTTATATTTTAAAACATTTTATTTCTTAGAAAGCTGTTATGATCATAGATGAAGAAAACATGGTCTCTAGATATTTTTCCTCTTCCATATCTGTCCATCAACTTTAAAAATATATGTAGCTGTAATTTAAGAAGAAAATAAAGAAATGTAGAAAATATTAAGGACTTTAAAATGAACTAATTTTTCTTTCATTCAGCTTGCTCCAGACCAAGGACTTCAACCTGCAGACCAGCCAACAGATATGAGACGCAGATGTGAAGAAGAAGCACAGGAAATTGTCAGGCATGCAAATGCATCCACAGGACAACCCTGTGTTGAAAATGAAAATCTTACTGAATTGATTTCTAGACTTACAGCAATATTATTACAGATCAAGGTAAATCACTAGAAAACATTTCATTACATGTTAAGAGTAATTTTAATTTTTGTTGTTAAATTAGTATTAGTGGAGTATATTTTAATAATTTTTATATTTTAGCAAATAAGCTGTAGTTAAGTTTGAAATTTCCCTTTCTTTTAGTGTCTAGCAGAAGGAGGTGACCTGAATTCCTTTGAATTCAAATCACTTACTGATTCACTAAATGACATTAAGAGTTCAATAGATGCTTCCAATATCAGGTAAATTAACTTTTACTTTAATCTTATTTTACATTTGTTCTGATATTAAGCTATCATGGCATTTCTTTATATTTATTAATTGAAAATTATATGCATGCATGATCTAAATTTTTTATACTGGAATATTCTTTAAATAAATTTAGAATAGCTTTTCATTGACAGAATCTGCTGATAGAATAGGAACTTAATACAGCTGTTTGTTTTTTTTTTAACATAAAGGTTTCAGTGAGTTACAGATAGCGAATGTACCTTCCTACTTGATCTGTATTTAAAAAATATGTTGAAGTGTTACTTTATAAGTTGATTAGCTTATAAAGTACATATAGAGTAGAAGTAGTATCCTTATATTCAAGTATTTCTTCAGTATAATTATAGGTAATGTGTTAATGGGAAGGAATTTATTTTTCCCTCATGTCAACTCATTCTCTTGGCCAACTCCTAAGTAACTTTTCACTTTTATTTTTCAACATATTCCTTTGAATTCTGAAATATGGTTTGTTAACTGTGTTTTTTCTTTCATTAGTTGTTTTCAGAATAATGTTGAGATCCATGTTGCACATATTCAGAGTGGCTTGAGTCAGATGGGAAACTTACATGCCTTTGCAGCTAATAACACCAACAGAGACTGAAAAGAAAGTTTAATTATTCCAAACGTACAAGACATAGTTTTGGAAAATCTTGCTCCATTATATAGGCTTTCAACACCAAATAACCTATCTGCTGGTAAACAAGAAGACTCTCCCCAAAAAAGACATTTTAAAAATATCATGCTGCTTCATAAACCAGCATTACTGACCAGCATTATATTTATTTTATTGTTTATTTTACAAGTACAGGAGCTTTGCTTAAGTTACATGTTTATTAGCAAGTATTGTTTTAAACTGAAAATATCTGAATATATTTTAATATAACTTCAACAAAGACTATATAAACCATTTTTAAAATATGGACGAATGTAATACAACTCATGCAGACAGCTCACAGTGAAACACGAGAAGAGAAAGGGTCTTGGTGTGAATCAGTGGCGAAATGGATGGAAGTTGCTTCATCTAGAAAACTACAACTTTAGTTGTTCTGGTTGGTTGCCACATCTCGGTCTTCAAAAGATGATAAAATGAGGTGTGTGAATTCCTAGTTTTAAGGATGCCACTGGAATATGGATGGAAAATATGGACTATAAAAATGGACATGATGTATGCTTGCGAGTGTGATGTAGTTCTGTAGATCAGTTAATAGCTTTTGAAATATGTTAATTTATCATAATTTATGAAAGAAGCCTTTGTCTTTTGTCTGTTGAAGGAAAATGAAGGAGCAGAAAAAACATACTGCAAAATGCTAAGTTCCTGCGAGTGGATTTGGCATGTCTTTTCCCCTCAGTTTAGGGCAAAAGGTGCTTTTGTTTTGCAATTTATAAGAATGACTGGTAACACACTATTTTCATATTTTTGTTTGTTTGCACAACTTTTAAATCTAGATAACTGGTTATAATCGAAGTAGTATACAACTTATATAAAGACTTTTATAAAGAAAACAAAAATAACCAGTGCTATGAAACATAGAGGAAAAAAAGTTTTAAAAAAGGAAAAACTTGCCTAGGCTATTCTGGAATGTTAATCTTGTAAAAAGTATGTGTTTGGATTTCCTTTTTGTTTAATATAGAGTATTGTAAAGTTTCAGTGTAATAATTTTTTTCCAGATTTGGAATTTAGGAAATAGTTGTAGAAGTGGTTTTGATTCTTTTAGATGTCTCATAAAATGAGACTTTTTGTATGTTAATGTATAAAGAAAATTTAAACAAGGTTATTTTCAATTTGAAAATTTTGTATAGTTATAAAATGCTTCTGTATTCCTTGTTGGTATGGTGCCACTGCAAAACTTTAGGGCAGAGTATATATTTAGCTAAACTATTCAGTTAATTAAGAAATCCATAAATCTTTTATTCTCAATGACATTTGTAATTATAAATAAATTGACCTATGAAAGTTGGTATTTTTCTAAAAATTTTATTTAATAAACAGAACTATTCCCTGACGTAGAAAAGGTTTGAAATCGTGCATTAACAGTAACTCAGTCTTTTGGGGGGAAACCACAGAAATTAATCCAAGTCATTTGGAAGTAAGAATTTAATGCCATTTAATAGTGTTGGTTGTGGCTACTTATTTTTCACATATTAGTTGAATAAAATTCTGTGTTTTATATTTTACAGCAGAAACAAATGAGTTACTGCCCTGATACTAAGTCACAGACTGGCCATGTACTTATTAAAGTCTTCCTAGAACTCTCTAAGCACAATTGAATATGTGGTTGAATTTGAAGAGGGCAGTTCTTCCCTATCTTCAAAATAAAGGGGCTGTTTTTAACAAACATACCAAAACATATCTATCCAAAAGAGTGTTGTCCCCTTCAGTATAGTTACGTTGAGAGGCGATTCATTGCCTTCCAGTAAAGCAGTCGTTGTTAAACATGTTTTTTAGATCTCCCTTTTAGAATTGTCTTTAAAGCCAATTAGCCACATAGAAGATATAAAACATCCATTATTTTAGGGTCACATTTTAGTTTAACTCAAAAGAATATTAGCCAGTTTGATCATCTGTATTTACCTACTCCAGATGACTTTGTTGTGTTTATAAAAACCAAATTCCCCTTCAAAGGAGGAAGATTTGCCACCTTTGAAGATTTTAAAAAGAATATGCTATGGGCCCTGTAGATGATTCCAAAGGGAGTTTCAGAAATGTTTTAAGCAATGATAACTTTTGAAATGAAAGTATACTCATTGAAAAAATTGGTGAGAAATTTATTGATAATTTTGATACAACAGATACTTAGTCCCAGCAAATACCCAAACAAGATGACTACTTTTGGATGGATAAATTCTTGTATTGTTTTTGTTTAGTCATCATGTTAATTATATAGTCACACCCAGTACTAATGCTGACTAAATAAGTTGGAGTTGCAGAAAAATGTCATTTCATATTTAACATGGACTTGAAGTCGATTTTAATTAAATGTCAGAACTCTGAATTTGCTGCTAAACTCAGAGCATTGTCCTCATGTCTGAATTACCCTCGAGTGTTATCCATTTTTACCGCATTTGATTTGTTGAATTTCAACAGCAAAATGTTTGAATACAATCTTCATTTGCATAAGAATAAGATATTCTTGGCTGTATGCAAGATGAAACATAACAGGGTAGAGTCTTGCATTGGGGTTCAAAAACATGAACTGCCCAGATATCAGTTGATATGATAAAGACCAAAAGGTTTTGGTGAACTTTAAGCTAAATATGAACAAATGTTAACATAAGCCCAGTGTGCAGAATGAGGTAGATGATAACCAGATGTGATCTGCTTTGATCAGACCGTATGTAGACTAGCCTGCGCAGTCCTGTGCCAACTTTTGAAGGACTCCCAAAAGAATTTTGAGATCTGTAGTCTGGGTGTTTCAAGGAGGGATCTGGACCTCAATTTGAGGGAAATAGGGATTCCTTAAGTGAAAGAATTGGAGGCGTGTGGGGAATAAACATGGGTAAGAAAGCTTATCACATAGAAGACTAAAGTCAGTCGTTCTCCTTGAACCTAAATACCAGTACTACCGATGGGGAAAGGCTGCAAGGATGTGAATTTATTTCATTTTCAAGGAAAAAATTATTAACTAGTGCTGTTCAAAAATGCAGTAGTCTTCCATATAAGCTTATAGAGGTCTTCTTGCAAAGATAGAATAATAAATAATTTGTCAAATATTTTGTATAGGGAATTCATGCCTCAGTTGTGAGGCTTGAACTAAGTGAGCTTTGGGGTCCCTTCTAACTCTAAAATTTGCAGCCTTTCTACCTAAACATTAATAGTGGTTTCAGAGTCACATCACACTTTCCTGGAACCAATTTGGTGTGTGCCTAGTTCTTTCCCGTTGGCTTCTTATAATTTAAAACATGAGTTAAAGGCAAACTTTGATATAGTTAGATTTAAAAAGTTTACTTGGTTAAATTCTTGGGGTTTTAGAAACTCAAACAGGTTTCTAGTTTATAAACAGTGCTATACTTTTATCACTTGTTATGAATTTGGGAGGGACAAACCTAAAAAAAAAAATGCCTTTATGAGGGCTTTCTTGAAAGGAAAAATACCTTTTTTTTTTTAAACAAAGTTATTCCCCAAACTACTAATCTGAGTTATGTTAGTTAACACTAACTTGTGTCAGCATTAACAGTGTCTGCTCTGTCCCCAGTTTTGACAACTGTGTATATTAAAGGTTTTTTTGGCAGAAATTCATTTTGCCCCTTTAAACTGTTTTTCCATGGCCACCGTTTATATTGTCATTATCCATATTTATTGAGCATCCATTGTGTGCAAAGCACTGTATTAAGTGCTGTGTCATAAAAAATATCAAGGTTAAAATTATGTAACCCAACAAAAGTTCTGCAAAAGTACAATCCATATTCACAAGTGCTAAGGATAGTGCCAGGGTGGTGGAAGCAAAATAGGATCTCAGAAAAGCCTGCCAAGGTCATTCTTGACCCATATTGTGAGAAAGTAGTTCTCCATTGAGAATAGCGTATCAATAATAGCTGTAGTTAAAGGGGCTGGGTTGTGTGTAGGGGACAGGAAGCATATATCTGTGTCATATAGGCTAAAAAGAACCCACTGAAGTGTTTAATTTGGTAGAAGGAATTGCCATGTCTCTCTAAAAAGTAATATCATAGCTGGATAAGGCATTCTTTACTGTGGCTTCTAGGTAAGATTTGAAAATTGGGTTCGCTGTTTACTATCCTTTAGGTGCTTCAAGGCTTTTACATATGTGCTATGAAGAGTGGAATTTTCTGACCTTTAACGTGTATATATTTTTGAAAAATTATTAACTGGTGTCCCTAATTTTGATGGCCCTACATGTTGCACCCAACACAGCCACCTACTTTGTCTTTTTTCTAGACTCAGCAGCCCGGAACGACACAAGTTAAGAAAACAGTAGGAAAGCCAGAGGCAAGGAGGTACCAGGGTACCAAGGAATTGCAGCCTGGACTAGAGCTGTGATTATGAATAGGGAGAGGAGGAACTAAATCCAGAAAACAGCAGATTTGCAGATAGTCCAGAAGGAGTGAGATATACAGAGGTGATAGACACCAAGACTTTGAGAGACAATAAGACTGAATACTAGTGATGGCAATGGAGAAGCTAAAATCAATAATAATACTAGCTGATCCTTATGTTTAGTTTACATAGCACTTTACATATGTGATCTTATTTGACCCTCACAACATCCCTGTGAGGCAGGTATTCCTAGGTATTATCATAGCCATGTGCTCACATAACAATTTATCAAGGATGGGATTTGAAACCAGACTTTCTTGACTTTTTAAATCCAGAACCCTTATCTACTTTGCTTCACCACAAATGAAACAAGGCTTATTTTGAGAAGTCAATGAACTCCAAAGATCCAATTGGAAATATTGTCACAAGAAAAAGGGATGTGCTTCGGGTATGCAAGTGTGGTTTGTAAAGGCTGAGTAAATGAAGTCTTAGAATATAGAAAGACACAAAGACCTGACTAGGAGTTAATAGTTGAGAAGAGAGTCCAGCAAAGAACACACATGAGACCAAAAACTAAGCACATTAATTTGAACTAAGAAAGATGAACCCAGGGGCCTTGATGTGTAGGCTAGAAAGAATAGATGAAACTTCTGATAGGTCTCTTGATCCATGGTTATTTATAGTCCATTGTATCTGTCCAAGATCATAGGCCAAGATTTTCCTGTGATCTTGGTCAAGAGTTGCTGAAGGTAGATAAGATACGCTCCTCCCATAAGTCTAGCTTTGAACTGGTATTTTCAGATATAGGGGAAAAGGTTCCAAAACTCTGACCTTGGCTGCTGGGGCCAGAGAGCCCAACTCCACCCCTGCTTGGATCAGGCAGGCAGTTCACATCTACCTCAAGAGGCAGCAGGGGAACCAAATGCTCCCCTTCAGTTCCAATAGGACGGTGGTTGAGGAAAAGCTCTGGTCCTCCCGAGGGATTATAGGACTTTCCTCTCTGCCGACGGGATTTGGCACGTCTGTTCTGGAACCAGACCTAGGAGAACATGAGGAAAAATTTGCATTTGATCTAAGTTTTTACTACCACTGTGGGATGATCATAATAATTAAATTCAATACAAAGTCCTGTGATTTAATATAAAGAGCTGGGTACCCATCAGCTGATTTGAGATGTCACTGAACTGTCTTATGCTTCAGTTTCTCCAACTGCCAGATAAGTATAATATCTGTACTTTTGTGTCTTATGAAGTTATTCTGAGCAGGAAATGAGATCATTTATGCAAAAAATACTCTTGTAGAGGTAAAAGTGTGCCATATTTTTCAGAAGATGCTTTAAAGATAACATAAAACTTTCCCAAAAGCTTTTTATATTGCTCTATAAAAATACAATAAATATACCATCAGCATAAAAACACCAGTAAATCTGCCCTGGGCTCTTATTTGCCCTTTTTATCATCTCTCTCTTTTGGAGAGGTCAGTTCTTCCCATGGTTCATTTATCACTGCTATGCAGATGGACCTCAAAACTATCATCTCCATCCCTAAACTGTGTCCCGAACTCCATTTCCAGCTGCTTGCTGCAAAATTCCACCTAGCTGTCCATCTAGCACCTTAAACTTGATGCATAAAAAAAGCCACTCATCACCTTCCCCCAAACCTGTCCCTCTTCTTGCTCCTCCTTTTACTCCTCCCTCCATTCTCCTCTTCCACATCCTTTTCTGTATCCTTTTCCTCATCATCCTCCTTTTCCATTTTCTATTTTATTGATATCAACTGTGGTGAAGCACCTGGGTTCACAACTTAAACCCTCTTTGACTTCTACTTCCTTACTCTCCATAACCATTTATGGTTATGTCTTAGCTTCTATATCCTGCTTCCTGAAATATCTCCCCTACCTTTTACCTCCTACCATAAGCACCTTTAGCATTCAAGGACTTCATCTCATCTCTGGCCTCTCTAATTCTTGCCTCCAGTCTATTCCTGATCCAATCCATCTTTTACATTGTTACTACCCCAGTAAATCTTCCTACTGTACCATTCTAGTCCTATCACTCAAAAACCTCTATTGATCCCCAGCTGCTTACCAAATTAAGTGTAAATTCAGCCTGGCACTCAAACCCCTTCATGATCCAGCATTATCCAGCATCTATTCCAACCTTATTTCATAACAGTTCCCTCACCCTTGCCCCACAGGCATACCCCATACTCCAAACAAAATGTGCCATTTCTTTTCCTTCAATCATTTTCCCCATTCTCTTCCTAATGTAATCTGTCATTGTCCAATTCTCTCTGCATTAGTTTTCCTCCTTACTTTAAGTGGATTCCCTTCACTCCTTTAAGGTTTCAGGTAGAATGCTGTCTTCTCATTGAGTGAGATCCTTCTGACTCCTTTGAAAATACAGTTTGTATTATATCCATCTTTTTCTCTCAACCAACTCACAATGTGTTCTTTATACTTAATAGACACTTAATAGGTGTCTGCCATGGCAAGAATTCATTAGCACACATGTTCCCCCAAGCTCCCACCCATCCACAAAAAACAAAACCATCCACTAAAATGTAAACACTTTAAGGGCAGGAACATTTTTGTCTTTATAATGCTATTACCTAGGGCAGTTCATGACACAGCAGGCACTGAAAAATACTTGTTAAATTGAATCAGCTTCATCTTAAGTTCTTAGTTACTTCAGACAGGTAAATAGAAAAACTACACATAGTAGAAATGTTTGTTCAATTGAATTAACTAAAAAAAAATATGACAGGCCAGGAATAAGGCCCAAATCACAAAGGAGTATTTTATAAATTAGCTCACATTTTTATAGTACTCTTAAGATACTTGCCATACAATAACCCTGCAAGGGAGATAATACACATATTATTTTTCTTATTTTTCAATAGGTAGCTACGGCTCAGAGAGCATTGTGCATAATATAGGTATTAAATTTATACTTAATAGCATTTATATAGCACCTTAAGGTTTGCAAAGCATTGTCCATATGTTATCTAATTTGATTCTCATTTTATGCTATGTATATTTTCTATATTAACCTAATGTATATATATATATTAAATTTATATTTAATGCTTCTTTAAAAGTATGTATTTGTTTTCTCTACCATTAGAATGTTCATTACAAATACAGATCGTTTCATTCTCAGTACAGCACCTGGCACATAGTAAGTGCTTAAAATTGATTGACATTGAATGACTTGCCTGTGGTCAGCTACCTACCCACTCTCTTGACTTCAGGTGAATTTTAGTGATTTTTCTATCGTACCCTACTGAGCACCTTTCCTATCTGAGATAGCCCAGAAACTAACAGGAAGTACCCTATGCCCCATTCTTACATACACTTGTATGTGCCTCCATCTCCTACTAAATTGTGCATATGGCCCTAGTCTGGAAGTCTCTTCCCAAAGCCCTGGAATTTACACCAAATCATTACATTCTGAAGAAGGAGAGACAGACACTGGATTCCCAGCATGGAGAGGTCTCTCCAGGGCATTTTCTCCACCCTTCTCCACTTTTAACAGATGTGTCTCTCTGAAGAAGTCCCAGTCTACCTTTCCAGTCTGATGGCACATCCCTCCCCTTCACACACACTGGGTACACACAGACAAATTGGCCTTTTCTGTTTCTCAGGGGACAAAAGAGATTGCTGGTGGCACAGCTGATAATATTGTTCTTAGAGTAAGGAAGATCCTCATTTAAATCCAGCCTCACAGTTACTAGTTATGTGACCCTGGGCAAAGTCACTTAACTACTGTCTGCCTCAGTTTCCCCAACTGTAATGGAGATAATAGCACCTACCTTGCAAGATTGTAAGGATCAAGTGAGATAATATTTGTCAAACGCCTGGCACCTAAGTGCTGTATAAATACCTGTTCCCTTTCCCCTTATTCTCCGTCTTTTATGTTCATGTCTTTGCACCCCTTCCTTACCTGTCTCTCAACATCCCTGGTTTCCTTCACAGCTCAACTCAGATTTCACCTTCCCCAAGGTCCTTTCCGATTCTTCTCTTTAAAATCACTTTTTATCTGTTTTGTTTAAACCTGCATGCACCGTAGGTCTATAGAAGTTCCCTGTCTACACTGTAAACTCCTTGAGGGCAGACTGTTTTCTCTTTGGCCTTTTAGTAAATGCTTATTTGATTGATCACAGGGAGGAGCTGCTACTAGAAAATTCTGATCTCCCTTATCCCTGTCTCCTCTTTTCCCTACTTTAAAGAAGTATCAGCATTTAAGAACACTTCCAAGGACCAAGCAAATTTCTTCAGGCCTGGTCCTTCTAGTGTTATTAACAAAGGTACCGATCCCTCTAAGAGGAAAAACCTTCTTAGACTTCTAACCTGACTAAAACCCTGACCCTCACCCCAAACTCTTAGGTCGGTGGCAAGCACTTAGAGGCCTGCTGATTGATAGAAGTGATTTAAATACAATTCAGTTCAATCCCACCAACTTTAAGGTGTGAGAGGCGCTCGGGCACAGGGAATCGGACCTCTCCCTGCCTCCAGGATCATCTAATCAATCAAGCGGGATTTCCGCATGACACGCTAACGCCAGGCCCTGGGGACACTGACTGTTCTTGGTGACCGGATACCTCGGAGGCTGACCGCCTCAGTGACCCAGGGCAGTCACTAGAGTGGGGCCTCAGCTCGCGTGTAAACGACGTGGGACCAGATAGCTCCCGAGGCCTTTCCAGCGCTTTATCTACAATCCTAGGGAGCTACCGGGGGTCTCGGATTGGCATGGGTGGCGGGAATTCTCGCGCGCTGAAGAAATCCCCCACCCTTCGGAAGAAAAGGTACAAGTCTCTGCCTGGAGCAGGGCCCGAGTCCTGCTTTCCAGGTGTCACACTCCATCCAGGAGCCATCGGGACACAGGAGAGAGGCGTCTGAGGTAGGACAGGTAAGCCTGGCTCGGTGGGGCGGAGGGCGGGCGCCGGGCGGGCGCCAGCCCCAGGCTGCCCGGGGAGGTACGCTCCCTGCGCTTTCCCCAGGTGCTCCGTTCTCCCCACCCTCCCGCCCCATCCCTCCCTTGCCGCCGCGGGCGCTTCTTCACCTGGATCCTGGACTCCGGGAGCCTGGTGAGGGAGGCCAGGCGTTCCCGCAGGGTGATGTCGGGGTACATGGTCCGTCGGAACACCAGCTCCAGCAGCTGCAGCTGCTCGGGACTGAAGGACGTTCTCTTCCTGCGCTGCGCCCCCGACCCCGACCCCGACGGGGCTGGCTGGCCCTTGAGTTGCGGTGCTGGAGGCGCCAGGCTGACTGGAAGCAGTGAAGCTGGCCCGGACCCGGGCCCGGGGTACCCCTCGTAGGCCGCCGCCGAGGGTCGCGGGTCTGAGCCGGAGCCCGAGGGGGGCGGCTGGCAGGGAGCGCCCCCGGGGCTGGGGGGAGGAAGGTAAGCAGTGCCCGGATAACTGGGCAGGTAAGCAGGGTACTGGGGGCTCTCCCCAAACTGGAGCTGGTTGGGCGCCGCTGTTGCCATCGTGGGCCAGACGAGGTGGTCATCCTGCTAGTTACGCGGGGACCCTTCCACTATTATACGGCTCCCAGAGCCGAGGGCGGGGCGGGAAGGTACGGGAGGAGGAAGATCAAAGAGCAGACTGGGCAAGCGGGGGCCCCCGACCCCCGGCCCTGCTAGACACCGAGGGGTGATAATCGCTTCCGTAGGCGGGGCTTGGTCTGCAAGTCCAGCAGGGCTGGGGGGAGGCGTGAACTTGTGTCCCCCAGCCTCCTACCGCGGACAGTTCCTTCCTTCACCTCCCGCAGTCCCTGCCTGGCCAATCCACATCCCTAACTCCAAAGCTGAATCTTTGGTTCCAGGGCCCAGAGTGACCCACGGAGGTCAGCGGACACCAGGAATGGCTGAAGTCTGGGGATTCCTCCCTCCATGGGTTCTCATGACCCACTCAAGAAGAAAGAGCCGAGGAGAGAGAAGACTTGCCACGTTTTTCCCAGGACACTCGTGACCTATTCTCTCTCCAGCCAGTCACCATCATAGGTACCCTGCTAGGTGCTAGACCAAACACTAGCTTGGTCAAACAGTCTAGCTCCTCTTCTCTGGGAATTGACATCCTGAAAAGGAGCTGCCACAGCCCAGAAGGTCCAGCGTGCGAGCAACAACTTGGGAAAGCACGTCTGTGGGTAAAAGACACCCTAGCTGGATGCTCTCTCGGGAGTTAGTGTCCTCCTGAGGATGGACTCTCACCGTTTAGCAGTAGTGATGACTTCTCCGTGCTTTCTCCTGACAACACGTAATCAAGTCAGATTTTAATGGGAGCAATACCTGGGACATCTGTGGCACTGAGGCAGCCTGAGATTCTCCATCTGAGTTCCGGATGACCTGGTTTGGTTCAGATCAACAGTAAAAGAAGTAATACAGCCTCTTATATTATAGTTCCAGGTCCTCACACCTTAATCTTTCTTGTGTTTTGGACCCCTTTGGCAAGTCTGATGAAGGCTACGGACCTGTTCTCAGAATAATGTTTTTAATGCATACAAAGAACACAAATATATTAAAATGGTTATCAAAACAAAATTTTTTTTAAGTCAGACTCCAGATTAAGAACCCCTGCTCTACAGGCCACAGGGAAAATCTGTTTATTTAAAGGAATGACTATTAATACAATCCCTCCTGGACATTTTTCATTTTCCTTTTATTATCTAGTGTACAGATATTCTGGGGACAGCTATAGGGTATAGCTCTGAGCCTTACCCTCGTGGGTGGAATAGGCATCCTAAGATTTGGGGACCCCTGAAGGGCATTGGAAGCAGTACTGGTGGTACTCTTTCATACCATAAGAACTACATTTTTAGAATTTGCCTGAGAACTGATCAGAAGGGGACACAGGCAAGCAAGGCAGACTTTGTAACTGCCATGTTACACTTTTGAAATAAACAAGAAAAAACATAAGCGGTATATGGAGGAGATTTCACACCTTCATATGTGGACCTTTTTCTGTTCTCTGTATAAGGAAATGTCCAAGTTTGTTAACGTCTGTCACACTCGTAATGATGTAATGTTTCAGGGAGATGTGGATTCCCGTTCTGCCTGTGTGACCCTGGCAACAAGTATTTTATTTCTCAGTGCGTTAGGCAACCCTCTCAAAGTAAAAAAATCCCAACCTTCCTGGGTAGGAGTTTCCTCAAACTATACCACTATGATCACAAATCCGATCCAAGTCAATCAACCTCAATTTCCTCATTTGTAAGATGAAGATAATGATAACATTATCTGGCTCAGAGCTGTTGAGAGGAAAACACTACAGAAGTGTTTCTTTCCAAAGGTGCAGCTGCAGTGGGCCAGAACTGATCTGCTGCCTTTGGGAACTCTGTCTGGTGACCAGGTTATCAAGAGCATTTTCCCAGCTTTCATTAGGGAGGTCATTTTGCCTCAGTTTTCCCCTTCAAAAAAAAAAAAAACATAATAAGGATGATTTACATTTCTAGAGTACTCTGGTTATACTTTTCTCACAACCATGCTTTGAGGTGGAATGTGAAAGTATAACTGTCCTCCCTTTGTAGATGGGGAGACAGAAGCAGTAGAGATCAATCAGTAAACTTTATTAAGTGCCTATTATGTGCCAAGCACTGCGCTAAGGTTTGGGGATACAAAAAGAGACAAAAGACAGTCAGTCTAACAATGAACATACAAACAAATATATACAAAGCAGGAAAAATCAGAAATAATTAACAGAGGAAAGGCACTGGAATTAAAAGGGACTAATGCAGTTAAAACCAGGAAGAAAGAGGTTCACATGCTACTCTGACACATCAGCTGTTTGATCTTGCTCAAGTTACTTAACCTGAGGAAGACTCAGTTTTCTCATCTGTGAAATGGAAGCAACTTGTAGAACTTGCCTCATAGAATTATTGTGAAGCTAAAATGAGAAAATGCACAGAAAGCCTCCCCATAACCTTTAAAATGCTATAAAAAGAACCAATATTTTTCTCAGTTTCTCTAAAAGTAAAAGATGTTAAGCCATGTGTTTATTGCTCCAGGCAGGAGTTAGTTGCCTGATCATCTAGAGACTGTCTTTGCCAGTGGAGGTAATTCTCAAGGTCATGAAGCAGGGGACCATGGAGCGGTAAAAAGGCTTGCTTGCAAGCAAAAAAATAGTTTGCTTTTGAAAACTATTCTGCTGCCTTCTCATAGTGCCTGGCATATAGTAAGCCTTTAGTGAATGCTTGGTTCCTTACTTCAGGCTCCCAGGCCCATTTATTTTGTATAAAGGCACTAGTAAAATAGTAAGCAATTTTTCACAAGTCCAAGTGTTACAGATGATTAAAATTAGCACATGTTAACTCTCTAGTATCTCTTTTACCTATCTGTCGAATAGAAATTCCTGCTGACTGCCCTTTCTCTTCCAAATAATGCCTGTAATAATTTTTCTCACAGGAAAAAAATTCTGGCCAATTTAATATAAAATATTTTTTAAATGAATCCTAACAGTTGTTTTCTTTCCTGCAGAGACAATCTAAGAATGGAGAGGTAAATTCAGAAGAGTAAAGAGACATCCTAGCAAGACCTTGCAACAAATCCTCCTCAGGAAGTTAGGAGTCATATTTTCATTGTTTTGCAAATCATTCGTTATTCTATAACATTTGCTGAACTAGGCACTGTTTTAGGCACAGTTGGAAGTCTAAGGGGAAAGAGAAGACAGGCCTTAGAGAATGTTTCCATTTAATAGGTAAGCACAAATACAGTATATAAGACTTAAGTCAAAGACAGTTACCTTATCACACATATAACTAAGATGAGTTGTTCAGCGATTATCAGCTAGCATTTATTAAGCTCCTACTATGTGCCAGGCATTGTGCTAAGGGTGGGGTTTATAAAGCAAACCCCCCTCCCACCCACTCACCCCCCCCCCAAAAAAAAGTCATAAGGGCTGTGGGGTTAGAGTGACGTGGGTCACTGTAGTTTTAAAGTGTTTATAATTTCTATTCAAAGTTCCTGTTATCATGTCAGCCAAATACTAGCACCCAGCCCAGAGTTTCCTTTTAAAGTGCTAAATACTCGCTTCCCCAGGTATGCCTTTGTTTTTCAAGGCAGGCTCTCCTCCCCGTCCTAAGACTCAATCTTGCAACTTTAGGTGTTTATTGAAGAGAAACTCAGGAAAGAACCACGGAGGGGAAGTCAATAGCCCTGCTTCCAGTTTCTCAGCTGCCCAGGTGTTTGCCTCTTTGATCCTTCCGTACTGTGAGTAAAGTCAAGTTGCAAAACCACCCTTTCTGTGGAAGTGAAAGACAAACTCTTAAAAAAATGACTCCCTTTCTTCCCCCCCAAAAACAAATACAAAGCAAATTTTTAAATGCTTTGAAAGTTTATCAAGGGTAAAACCAGTACAGAAAGTAAAAAAATAAAATGAAATGACGTTTGAACACAGTATGTTTCATTTTTCATATGCGCCACCCCCACCCCCTTTCTTTTCTTTTAAACCAAAAGCTTTTCTCCTGTGAATCTCTAAATTAAGCCACCTAACTCCACAATGATATTGATGGGACATTATTAACCTCAGAGAGATTGAAGGGAATATAACGATTTAATGGAAAGGGTTCTGCATTTGGAATAAAATGACCTGGGTTAAATCCTAGGTGTTGCAATGGATAGAGTGCTGGGCCTGGATTTGGAAGACCTGAGTTCCCATCCAGCCTCATATACTTCCAAGCTGGTGACCCTGGGCAAATCACTTTACCTCTCTGTCTCAGTTTCCTCAACTGTAAAATGGGGACCATAATAGTACTTATCACCCAGGGTTGCTATAAAGATCAATCAAATGAAATAATGTTTGTAAAGTGTTTAGCACAATGCCTGGCTCTTAAATCTTTGTTTCCTTCCTTCTGTTCCAATCACTGACTTACCCCCTCTGGGCCTGTTTCCTCATGTATAATGGGAGAAGGCCTCTTGGCCTCTGAGGCTCCTTCTTGCTGTAGTTTTATGATCCCAAGAAGCATAAGGACACTAAGGCACAGTCCATACCCTCCCAGTAAAGTGAGGAACATGCAGTCACTAATGCAGAATTCAGAGGAGTGATGATGGAGGTATCCTGCCTCTAGAAGGGTGATAGACTCTAGTTGTGCAGAATGAGGCAAAATGATCACATAAGGCCATTTTGCTCATTTGTTTTTGCTTAACTGTACTTCTTTGTTAAAAGGTCCTGTCAGATGTTATAGGAAGTCATAGCCATCTGGGTAATTCAGCTCATGTACTTCTTTCTGTCCACCCCCCCACCCCCCCCTTCTCCTCTCCAAAGGAAGCTAAATTTGGATGGTCAAAGGATGCCCAGTTTACTTGGAGTTTACAGGCTTCCCTTCCTTCCTTCTTTCCCTCCTTCCTTCCTACCTTCTCTCCTTCCCTCCTTCCTTCCTTCCTACCTTCTCTCCTTCCCTCCTTCCTTTCTTCCTACCTCTCTCCTTCCCTCCTTCCCTCCTTCCTTCCTTTATATTACACAACAAGTCGCTGCCCTCCACTTAGTGACTCTTTTCAGGACCTTCCTGCCTTCACAGTAACTATCAATAGTAACTGTTGCTCTTTCCCTCCCAACTTGATTTACTTATTTTTTTTCTTTTGCTCATTAAAGGGACCATTCCCTGATTACTTTTTAAAGAGGCATATTCACTGAATGGGCATTACCTCACTCTAAGTGACTACCTAAATAGATTAAGGTCTCCCATTGCATTCTGGGCCTTCTCCAGTCATCCTGATGAATGTCTGGTGCCTGCACCCAGATGGCTCAGGAGGGAAAAGTAAGGTTGGTGACCTTGCACAGCCCTCCCTCACTCAAAACAGTCAAGTGCAAGTCATGTCATCATTTCTCTGATGTCATGGTCTTCTTCAGAAATGAAGGACGAACACAATAAGTGACAGTAATGTAAAAAAAAAAAAGTAACAAGTTTGTTTTTTAAAAAACTGGTCCAATTCTGGAAAGGAATTTGGAATGATGCCCCCAAACTGACAAAAATGTATTCTTTTTAACTCTTTGTTTCCACATCACTGAGATGTCATTACTAGCTAAGAAAGTCAAAGACAGAAAGATTCCATGTGCACCAAAATTCTCATAGTAGTGCTTTTTGTGGTAGCAAAGAACTGGGGAAAAAGTACATGCCCATCATTCCCCACAAAAATCGTGGTGATAGGAAACTCACTGTAAGAAATTGTATAAATGAAGAATTGAGACACTTTGGAAGTTTGGAATCTTCCATTCAGTCACTAAAGGGATTTTTCTAAAGCACAATCGTGTTACCCTGCCCTCCCTACACAGTAATCTCCAGCACCTTCCTATTGCCTCTAGAAACAAATACAAGATGTTCTGTTTGGCATTTAAGGCCCTTCATAACTTATCCCTTCTTCTTTTCTAGTCTTCTTACACCTTAACCCTACACAAATTCTTTGATTCAAGAGCACTGTCCTCCTGGCTCTTCCATGGACAAGACAGTCTTATCTCTAAGTTCTAGGCATTCTCCCTAGCTATTTCCCATGCTTGAAATGTGATCCCTTCTCCACTCTGACTACTGACCTTCCTGACTTTCTTTAAAATTCCACCTTCTACAGGAAGCCTTCCTCAATCCCTCTTTTTAATTATTATTATATATTTTATTTTTGCCCCAATTACATGTTAAAAAATTTTTTAACTTCTTTTTAAAGTTTTGAATTTCAAATTTCCTCTCTCCCTCACCTCCCCCCTCTCTGAGATGGTAAGCAATCAGATATAGGTCATACATATGCAGTCACATAAAACATTTCCATTTTAGTAATTTTGTATAATAAAGTTTTTGACACATAATGGTTTTTTTGTTCCAAAAGCTTGGATCTTAGGGTTTATCATGTACTAGATTATTATGGTCATTTGCTATAATATAATGTATACCTAAATCTATTCCATTGATCAACCATTTGATTTCTTAGTCCGTATCAGATTGTTTGAATAAGTATCACTTTATAATATAGCTTGAAATCTGGTATGGCTAGACTACCTCCCTTCACATTTTTTTTCCCCTTGATTTCCTTGACATCCTTGACCTTTTGTTCTTCCAGATGAATTTTGTTACTATTTTTTCTAACTCTGTAAAATAATTTTTTATAGGTTGATTGGTCTGACACTGAATAAATGGATTAATTTAGGTAGAATTGTCACTTTTATTATATTGACTTGGTCTATTCATGAGCAGTTAATATTTTTCCAATTGTTTCCATCTAACTTTATTCATGTGAAAAGTGTTTTGTAGTTATTCATATATTTCCTGGGTTTGTACTGGCAGGTAGACTCCAAAGTATTTTATATTATCTACAACTATTTTAAGTGAAATTTCTCTTTTTATCTCTTGCTGCTGGACTTGGTTGGCAATATATAGAAATGCTGATGATCTATGTTCATTTATTTTGTATCCTGCAACTTTGCTAAAATTATTTTGAGTATTTTTTTAGTTGATTCTTCAGGGTTCTCTAAGTATAACATCATATCATCTGCAGAGAGTGATAGTTTTGTTTCCTCACTGCCTATTCTAATTCCTCAAATTCTTATCCTTCTCTTATTACTATAGTTAATATTTCCAGGACACTATTGAATAATGGAGGTGATAATGGGCATCCTTGCTTCACCTCTGATTGTATTGGGAAGGTTTATAGCTTATCCCCATTACAGATAATGCTTGTTGATGGTTTTAGATAAATATTACTTATCATTTTAAGGGAAGCTCTGTTTATTCCTATGCTCTCTAGTGTTCTCAACCCCTCTTAATTCCAGTGCCTTCCCTCTGTTAATTATTTCCTATATATCCTGTATATAACTTGCATGTGTGTGTGTATATATATATATATATATGTATATAGGTTTATGCTGTCTTTTTCACTTGCTTGTAAGCTGCTTGAAGGCAAGAGCTATCTTTGCCTCGTTTTATATCCCTAGCACTTAGCTCAGTGCCTAGAATGCACTGAGTGCTTAGTAGATATTTATTTATTGATTGATATTATTTATTGATTGAAGTCTTATTTGACTTGATGTTGAATGAAGTAACCAGGACCAGGAAAATACTATACGTGGTGACTAGAACAATGTAAGTAAAAACAACAACAACACACAATACCAACACTGAATACTACATAATTATAGGGACCAAAGATCTTGGTCCTGGAGAAGGGTTGAGAAAATGCACCTCCTGAATGTGATGGAATTGCCCGTTTGGGGTCTCAGGAGTTCCCAAAGATCACCTTTGTTCCTGTGGGATGTTTTCTCTGAAGTTAATCTTGCCAGAACAGCCTGATGGGCCAAGGATATCTGTAAGATAATGGAGTCCTCCTTCTAAAAAGAATCAGTTAGGTTTATTTCTTTATTGGCACTGTGGAGGGGACCCTGTAATTGTGTTTCCTTGGTCTCAAAAGACGCTCTACCAGTGAGTGGATGTTTCCCAGAAAAACTCACAGTACACAGTTTATCAACTTCTTTAACACCCCCTACTCCTAGATAGAGAAGATTGATTCAAACCACAGATTGAGACATATTTTTTTGGATATGGCCAATATGAATATTAACTTTGATCTATTATATACATAATGAGTAGTTTGGGGTTTTTTTGCTTTTGAAGTGATTGGGTGAGTGAGTGAAGAATATGGGAGAAAAAGAAGGCTGACTTTCTTTGAAAAAAATGGAAATTAATTTTTTTAAGAAGTATTTCTCTTCATTGCAGAGATGGGTGTTTGTGAGTATGGAACATTGCCTATATAGTTAAACTTGGTTGATTTGTTGGTTGGTTTGCCTAAACTTTTTTGTTTCCTTTTTAACACTATTATTAGAGATGGCTTGAATGGTAGGGAATCATTTCCCACTCAGCTGTTCTCTTGGACTGTGTCATTGTCTCCAGAAACTCATCTTCCTTTGAGACTCATATCCAAGCTGATTACTGTACCTATGGTATGACTAATTGAGACTGAAATCGACTAAGTATCCTCTTTCTCTCTCCTTCCCTCTGATTGAAGAAGGTAAAGAATGGACTTGAGAGAGCTCTTCTCAGGTCATTTCATTTCCCAGCTTTAAGTCTTGACTTTGTTCCCAAAATGTCTCTCAAGTTGGACCGAACCACTTGAAGACAAGGACTATATTTTGACTTTCTTTGTGTCTCTAAAGCTCAGTCATTGCCTGGAACGTAGTGGATGCTTAATAAATCTTTACTGACTGACTGTCTAGGGAAGAGGGAAGAGATATATTCTGAAATGGAGGTGCAAGGAAAATAAAAAATAAACAAAAAAATATTTTTTTAATAAGTAGAGAACTGAGGCCATTAACTAGAAAAATTGGTACCACTTTTACCTGAAATATTCAGAAAAAGGTGGGTTTTTTTATCGGGTGATGGATCTTGAATTAGCCCGTTAGTTTCTTTAATATGGTCATTGTGTATGTAGAAGCACAGCTTTCTCTACAGAGAGGCCTGAATTCAGTACACAAACATAATTCAAATCATCAAGCATTTATTAAACACTTACTGTGTGCTCAACAGTGTGCTAAATTCTTGGAATATTATTAAAAGAAGAAACAAAAGACATTCATTCCCTTCTCTGAAAGAGCCCCCATTCTAATGGGGGAAGACAACACATAAAAGGAGCTGAAAGCAGGTGGGAGTGGGAGGAATAATCGAGAAAATCCTTTGGAGATGAGTGTGGATTGTGATGAAGATAAATAGAGATAGGCAAGTCTGGGCCTTCTGGTTAAAAATGCAGGCTCTGGGAGGAACCAGCCAATCAGACAGCGAGGCTAAGGGGCAGAGGGCCAACCACGTCTTCATTTCTCACACCCTCACCCCTTCTCCTATGTGGAAAGTAATCCAGGGGTGGAATAAACTCCCCTTCTTCAGGCTTATTCTTACTGTTTTCAACACGGGGACAACTTGGCTTAGTGGGAAGACTGAGCTAGACTCAGGAAGAAACTTGGGTTCAGGTTTTACTTCTGACACTAGCTGGGTGCATAGGCAAGTAACCATCTCATTTTATTCATCTGCAAAATAATGATAGTGCTTTCTTTATAACTGTCTCTCAGGGATATAAGGATCAATTGAGATTGTGTATTTGGAATGCTTTGTAAACCTCTGAGCTATTCACATCCACTAATATGATTGTTAATTAGCATTCATTGATACATTGGGCACTCATGCTGATTCTGCTAAAATTGGATTTCTATAGTGGTATACCACCAGATAAATATTCCTGCCTTGTAAGATTATTCTATTTCTTTCTCTAGCCTTCTATACTTGTCTCCTTCCATGAATCTTGATAAGAAGGATGGATGCTACCTCTAATGGTACAGGTTGACTCTATCCATGACTTCTCATCCTGTGGAACTGTGATCCACATCCCTGGGCTCAAATTTAAAGTGGTCATTACAAAGCATTCCCCTCTCCCAGCCCTCCCAATTCACTTCTAAATGTGGCTAAGCCTATGGACAAAGTTGCTCCCAAAGCAGCATCTTCCTATTCCACTGCTGTACTGAGTCAAGCAGACCACTCAGTGTTTTGTTCCTACCAGGCTTGACTTTTGCAAACTTTGGCATCATTCCAGTTCCTGGAACCTTGCTGCTCTCTTTTTGAAGCTCACAAGACCCTAGCTTACTCCATTCTGTCTCTAGTAACTTCCTCCCTAAGGTAAAGAATAGATGCCTTAGACACAGGAGTAATAGAAGGGCCATGTGCTCCTGGCTTTCTTCCCACCCATAAACTTTATAGCATTCTTTGCCTTCTCACTAGAACAAACACAACCAACCAGGAAAGAGAGAGATCTGCTTTGGCCTGTTAGTACCGCCCCATTCCAGCTCATCAGTCTCTCAAAAGATCATTATTTTTTTCACCATGTGGTTAGCAGACCAGAAATACCCGTGTTTCAAAGTCCCTACTTTGCACCAGGTTGAACATGCTTATATGGGTTGGGCTCTTTTTTCCATTATGCTAGAATGTGGGCTCACTGGTATGGTGAACTCTCAGATGAGGAAAGTCCCTCTGACCAATGCAGGTCTGCATCTTCCCTCCGGATCATCTTCTGTGAGCAGTCAAACTCAAATAGAAATGGGGTGCCCATTAAGCCTTACCAGGTAGACCTGAATAAGTAATTGGGAAACTTTAACAAAATAAATAAAAATACAGTATAGATAATGTTAGTGTGTGTTTTTCTAGGTCAACATGCAGCCTGTGGGAGACTGTATATTTGAATTGGACACCACTGGATTAGAAACCCCAGGGCCATGTTTGACACTTCTGTCTTAGAGTTGCTTAAAATACTGAAAGCTTAAGTGATTTGCCCAGGAACAGTCAACATGAGTCAAAGATAGAGTAAGATTAGAGTTTTTAATCCAGATCTTCTGGATCTTGAGGCCTGCTATCTGCTGTCCTGTGCTGCCTCTCATGCATATGATAAAATTATTTTTTAAAAATTCCTTAATCAGATACAGCAACAGAAGTAACTTTCTTCAATTCTCTGACTACAGATATGAAATGAGGCATAAAACAAGTCCTATCACTAAAGGTGTTTGGTATTAACGTTAAATTTCATAAGTATTTTTAAAAGGAAGCAATTTCTAATACCTAATAGAAGTTTATGGTTTCACTGTTCTTGGTAAATAGAAATAGTCATGTTTGTTAAGTATACAATTCACAAAGAAAGGGGAAATTTGGAAAGAAAAAAATGGGACTTTGTTTCTAGGAGAAACTTTGGTCATTAAAAAAGCTCTGTATAACTTCCCAAAGGTAGTTGAACCCCATGGGTAGCTAGGAGGCATAGTGGATAGAACTGGGCCTGGATTCAGGAACACCTGAGTTCAAATATGACCTCAGACACTCACTAACTGTGTGACCCTGAGCGAGTCACTTAACTTTTGTCTGCCTCAGTTTCCTCAACTATAAAATGAGGATACTAGTAGCACCTACCTTGCAGGGTATTTGTGAAGATCAGTTAAGATAATATTTGTAAAATGCTAGCAGAGAGTCTAGCACATTTGTGAACCCTTATGGGGTTTTCTTGGCAAAGATATTGAAGTAGTTTGCCATTTCCTTCTCCTGTGGATCAGGCAAACAAGTTAAATGACTTGTCCAGGGCCACACAGTTAATGAGCGTCTATAGTCGGATTTGAACTCAGGTCTTCCTGACTCCAGGCCCGACACTCTATCCACTGAACCACTTAGCTGCCTCCTCTACCAGGCACATAGTTGATGCTATATAAATGCTTATTCCCTCTCTCCCCATCTCTACTTATTTTTTGATCTAGAATTCAAAATCATCTGTCCTCTATATTAAATAGACAAGATGGGTTTTTTTTCAATTCAGCAAATACATACTAAGTGCTTTCTGTGTGACTGTGTTGTGCTAAACCCTGGAGATATAAGTACAAAATATGAAACAAACCCTACTCTAAAGAAGTTAATACTAAGATTTTATTCAATTAAACAAATGTTGTGTCTACTATATGTATTAGGGACACAAAAGCAAAATTATCCCTGCCTTCCAGGAGATTACATTCTACTGTACACAGATTGATACAGAACAAGGATAGTTCATCATTTGGGCTCACCCTCCCAACTCACAAAAGGTGGTTTCTCTATAGGGTGGCTGACTACTCCTCCTTTCAGGGTTCTAAAGGTACCAGAGGGCTTGGGGGGTCACATGGTACTAGTGTTCATGACCCCCAGGTGGTGTGTTCCCCTAATATCATTTAAACAGTTTAACATCTCTCCAATATCAATTAAACAATTAGCATCCATTAGCTTTTACAAAAGGGATAGTTAAACAATTAACTTCAATTATCTTACAGAAGAATATTTACTGAGAAGGTATAGCAAAGACTAAAGTACAGCAGCATTCCCCCAAACTGGGAGGTTCTGCCTGTTCTATCACCCTCTTCATTCCTGGGGAAGTGGACTCACACTTAAAGGGGTTGCCAGTCGATTAATTATCGTTTGTTAATTGCCGACTGCATGATGGACATTGTGCTAAGTGTTAAGGATATAAAGAAAGGCAAAAACTGCCCTTGACCAGAAGGAGCTCACAGTCTGATGAGGGAGACAATGTGGAAACATCTATGTACAAACAAAAAATATACTGGGTAATTAGGTCTCAGTGGGAAGGTCCCAAGATTAAGGAGTATTGAGAAAGGCTTCTGGCAGAAGATGGGACTTTAGTTGAGTTGCGAAGCAAGCCAGGGAAGCTACTAAGAGGGTAGAGTAGACTTGTTGGCCCCTTCGAGTTCTTTTCTCCCTTCAAAAAGTCCCCATGAAGTTGATTTCAAAAGTATGGCATGCCTAAAGAATGAATTGATCATTTGAAACTATGCCCCAAACTGTGCATACCCTTTGATCCAGCGATCCCACTTCTAGGTCTATATTCCAAAGAGATCATAAAAAGGGGAAAAGGATCCATATGTACAAAAATATTTATAACAGCTCTTTTTGTGGTGGCCAAGAATTGAAATTGAGGGGATGCCCATCAATTGGGGAATGGCTGAACAAATTGTGTTAATGGAATGAGCAGGCAGATTTCACAAAAACCTGGAAAGACATACATGAACTGTTACTGAGTAAAGTGAGCAGAACCAGAACATTGTATTCAGTAGCAGCAATATGGCGTGATGACCAACTTTGATAGACTTAGCTCTTAGAGTGTGGAGTCTGAATGCACATCAAAGCATACCATTTTATTTTTTTTTGTTGTTTTTTCCTTCTTGTAGTTTTCCCCTTTGGTTCTGCTTCTTCTTTCACAACATGATAAATGTGAAGATGTGTTTGATATGATTGTACATATATGGCCTATGTCGGATTGCTTGCCATCTTGGGTGGGGCAGTGAGGTGGGAGGAAGGAGGATAAATTTTGGAACTCAAAATTGGGAAGTGGGAAAAAAGGGAATGAATTGCTGCCTTGCTTAGTTGGACCAGGTCAAGCAGGCCATTCCCCTAGAATGGTGTCTCCTTGGCTACTGTGGCTACCATCAAAACCAGCTACTAACTCCAGTTGCTGTGACATTAGCTACTGAGGTCAGTTACTCTGATGTCCCTCTGATATTAGCTACTGAGGTCAGTTACTCTGATGTCCCTCTGATCTTTTGAAACCCACAAGGTCATAACTTTGTTCCATCTTGGAAATGAACATTCACCTAAGGTCAGGAAAAAAGAAGAAACGAAAGAAAAAGGTGCTGTGGTGGGAGAGAAGGCCTGCTGTCACTCCCCACCTTATTGGGAGACCCACGGTTATTCTTCCTCCTCCAAAACAATCAGGGAAAAGAGCAAGAAATCACCTTGTGTATGAGTATGCCTTTTGTGTATGTACGCTCAATTCCAGCTTAGATATTAATTAAAAGATTTCTCATCATTAGGCAGGATGCTGAGAGTGCATTGAGTCAGAGGAGATCCTTCCATCCTGCATTTCCTGAAGCATGCTCATCTGGCCTCCTTGCAGCTTGGTACCTGAAAGGGCATATTGCTCATGCTCTAAGGACTGGATCCTCACTGGCCCATTCTCTCCCCTGCCCCTCACACAAGGTAGCTGGTAATGTGTCAAAGGAGACAAAGGGTTCTAGAAATATTTGAGGAGAAAGAGAACCCAAATCTGGGGGAAACAGGGAACACAGGAAAGCTACAGGGAATGTGAGTAGTCTTTCTCTCTCTAACTTATTGGTGTTATTCATGTTGCCACCTAGCTCATAGCACCTCTTATGATCATGTAAGCCAGTAGTTCTGAGACTAGTAATTTCCAGCATCTTTCAGTCTTCCTGTGTCATCTCTTTGTGGTAGCTAGGATAGAGCACCAGTGCAGGAGTCAGGTGGACCTGAGTTCAAATCTTACCTCAGACACTTGACACTCACTAGCTGTGTGATCTTGGGCAAGTCACTTAACCCCAATTGCCTCATCCTGGGTCATCTCCAGTCATCCTGATGAACATCTGGTCACTGGATTCAGATGTCTCTGGAGGAGAAGTGAGGCTGGTGACCTGCACAGCCCTCCCTCACTCAAAACAAAATCAAGTGCAAGTCATGTCATCATTTCTCTGATGGCATGGTTTTCTTTGGCAATGAAGGACAAACACACACACACCTCGTGCAAGATGAAAGCACAATCAGACAGTCTTCTTCCTTTCCTCCAGTTTCCCTCCTGTCTCCTGCTGGCTCTTCCTCCTATCCCTTTTCTAGTCATGTCCAGTACTGTGCATACCTTTAAATAGAAACTCTAATGGGAAAGAGATGGCTGAGGAGAAGTGCTTTTCTCCATCATTCAACACAGCGAAGGTTTTGTAGCCTTCTCTGATCTCCCCTGTCAATAACACTCTTCACATGTTGTCCATATTTGTGTCTTACCCTTCAGATACATTGGAGGGAAAGAATGATGTCTCATCTAAAGTTTAGTATCTCCTACAAACTCCTAGTATACTTCTCTGCACACAGTAGGTACTTAATAAACATTTGATGAATAAATAAATGAATGAAATGTATATTCAGATCATGTCCTTCCCTGGATTGGATATAATGGCAGAATAACTTTTGCAGCTATGGAATGACTTGTTCCGTTAAAACACCAGATTCTAAATTTGGGAAGAACCTTTATTTCTTAGGAAATAAAGAAACCTTCTATTCTTGGAGCAGACAAAGGCCACCTTGATACATTCACTGGGAATGGTCCTCAACTTTAGGGAACTGAGATTCCTCTGTAAGCAGAATAGGAAAAGGCAGGCATGGTGGTGATGAACATTCAAACTTGGTCCAAATTCACTGTGGGATAGACTAAAAATATATTATTTTAAGGACTGGAGTTTTTCTGTTTCTTTCTTAAATGAACTGTCTTGTTGTGACCCTAAAAAACTTGAGCACTTCAATATATGAAAAAGAAGAAAAAAGAGAATTATATATGAAACTGTGAATTTGTTTTAGTTGACTTTTTAAACAGCTATACGCTAAATACATAATATATATAAAGTATATATTTAATAACCAAAGTAACCTAGCTGATCGGCTTCACTATACCCCCTTATGAACTTCCTTCTGCTCTCTTCTGTGTATTTTTAAATGTTTCAATGATTCATTTTCCTTTCTTTTTGTGTCTTTGTCGCTATTAGCTCCCCTTTCCCATGCCCAAGTGGAAGTCTTACTTTGTGACAAATAAACATAGCCAAGCAAAACAAATCGACACACTGGCCACGTCAGAAAGCGTGTGTCTTGCTCTGTTGCTCTGATCCAGGGGAGTTTAACTTTTTGGGGGCATCATGGACTCTTGTGGCAATGTGCTGAAGCCCTTGGACACTGCAGAATAATCTTTTAAATGCATAAAATAGAATATATGAGATTACAAAGGAACCAATTATGTTGAAATACAATTATCAAAAAAAAATATTTTTTTTTATTTAACTTTTAACATTCATTTTCACAAAATTTTGGGTTACAAATTTTCTCCCCTTTTATCCCCTCCCCCCCAAACACCAAGCATTCTAATTGCCCCTGTGACCAATCTACTCTCTCTTCTATCATCCCTCTCTGCCCTTGTCTCCGTCTTCTCTTTTGTCCTGTAGGGCCAGATAGCTTTCTATACCCCTTTACCTGTATTTCTTATTTCCTAGTGGTAAGAACATTACAGTTGATCCTAACATTTTGAGTTCCAACTTCTTTACCTCCCTCCCTCTCCACCCCTTCCCTTTGGAAGACAAGCAATTCAATATAGGCCAAATCTGTGTAGTTTTGCAAATGACTTCCATGATAGTTGTGTTGTATAGGACTAACTATATTTCCCTCCATCCTATCCTGTGCCCCATTACTTCTATTCTCTTTTGATCCTATCCCCCCCCATGAGTGTCAACCTCGAATTGCATTCTCCTCCCCATGCCCTCCCTTCTGTCATCCCCCCCACCCTGCTTGTCCCCTTGTCTCCCACTTTCCTGTATTGTGAGATAGGTTTTCCTACCAAAATGAGTGTGCATTTTATTCTTTCCTTTAGTGGAATGTGATGAGAGTAGACTTCATGTTTTTCTCTCACCTCCCCTCTTTATCCCTCCACTAATGAGTCTTTTGCTTGCCTCTTTTATGAGAGATAATTTGCCCCATTCAATTTCTCCCTTTCTCCTCCAAATATATTTCTCTCTCACTGCTTGATTTCATTTTTTTTTTTTTAAGGTATGATCCCATCCTCTTCAATTCACTCTGTGCACTCTGCCTCTATGTATGTGTGTGTGTGTGCATGTGTGTGTGTGTACTCCCACCCAGTACCCAGATACTGAAATGTTTCAAGAGTTACAAATATTGTCTTTCCATGTAGGAATGTAAACAGTTCAACTTTAGTAAGTCCCTTATGACTTCTCTTTGCTGTTCACCTTTTCATGCTTCTCTTTATTCTTGTGTTTGAAAGTCAAATTTTCTTTTCAGCTCTGGTCTTTTCATCAAGAATGTTTGAAAATCCTCTATTTCATTGAAAGACCATTTTTTCCCCTGAAGTATTATACTCAGTTTTGCTGGGTAGGTGATTCTTGGTTTTAGTCCTAGTTCCTTTGACTTCTGGAATATCCTATTCCATGCCCTTCGATCCCTTAATGTAGAGGCTGCTAGATCTTGTGTTATCCTGATTGTATTTCCACAATACTTGAATTGTTTCTTTCTAGCTGCTTGCAATATTTTCTCCTTGACCTGGGAACTCTGGAATTTGGCCACAATGTTCCTAGGAGTTTCTCTTTTTGGATCTCTTTCATGCGGTGTTCTGTGGATTCCTTGAATATTTATTTTGCCCTCTGGTTCTAGAATCTCAGGGCAGTTTTCCTTGATAATTTAATGGAAGATGATGTCTAGGCTCTTCTTTTGATCATGGTTTTCAGGTAGTCCCAAAATTTTTAAATTGTCTCTCCTGAATCTATTTTCCAGGTCAGTTGTTTTTCCAATGAGATATTTCACATTATCTTCCATTTTCCCATTCTTCTCTCTTTGTTCTGTGATATCATGCTTTCTCGCAAAGTCCTTAGCCTCCATCTGTGCCATTCTAGTTTTGAAAGAACTATTTTCTTCAGTGAGCTTTTGAATCTCCTTTTCCATTTGGCTAATTCTGCTTTTGAAAGCATTCTTCTCCTCATTGGCTTTTTGAGCCTCTTTTGCCAATTGAGTTAGGCTAGTTTTCAAGGTGTTAATTTCTTCAACATTTTTTTGGGTCTCCTTTAGCAGGGAGCTGATCTGCTTTTCATGCTTTTCTTTCATCTCTCTCATTTCTCTTCCCAGTTTTTCCTCCACCTCTCTAACTTGATTTTCAAAATTCTTTTTGAGCTTTTCCATGGCCTGAGCCCATTGGATGGGCTGGGACACAGAAACCTTGATTTCTGTGTCTTTGCCTGATGGTAAGCATTGTTCTTCCTCATCAGAAAGGAAGGGAGGAAATGCCTGTTCTCCAAGAAAGTAGCCTTCAATAGTCTTATTTCTTTTCCCTTTTCTGGGCATTTTCCCAGCCAGTGACTTGACCTCTGAATATTCTCCTCACACCCACCTCGCCTCCTGATCCTCCCAGCCAGCGTTTGGGGACTAAGATTCAAATGCTGCTTCCAGCCTTAGGGCTTTTGGTGGGGGCAGGGCTGCTCTTCAGTATGAGATTATGTTCAGGTGGTCAGGTCAGGGCAGGGCCGCCTCTCAGGCTCAGTTCCCTCAGGGGGTTTATGCACAGACCTTCCACAATGGATTCAGGCTCCCGCCTGCTTGGGGAGCCCCAGTCTGCAGCCGCCTCTCAGCTTCTACCTCCCGGGGGGGGGGCCTGAATCATGGGGGCACCCCACTCCCCTCTCGACCCGCCAAAGAGACTCTCTCACTGACCCCCATCACCTGTGGGAGGAGGGACTTGTGCGGCCGCTGGAGATCCCGTCCCTGAAGCCTGCTCGGGTCTGTTTCTCTTGGTGCCGTGGCCGCAGCAGGTCTGGGCTGGGCTGGGCTCCACGTCTGCAGCGCGAGGGACCTTTTGCGAGAGGTTTGCAGGTCCCTCTGTGGGTGGAGGGACCCACATGGCCACTGGAGATCCCATCCCCGAAGCCCGCTCGTATCTTTTCCTCTCGGTGCCGCAGCCGCGGCTGGGCTACCCTCAGCTCCCAGTCCCGGAGCCCAGCCCACAGCGTGAAGGACCCCCCACGAGAGGTTTACAGGTCCCTCCGGAACAGAAATCTCCCTCACTCCAATATTCCATGGCCTCTGGGTGCAGAATTTGCCGTGAGTTACTCCCCTGTAACCATTCTGTGGGTTGTGGGTTCAGAGCTATGTGTATGTGCGTCTTTCTACTCCGCCATCTTGGCTCCGCCCCCCCAAAAAATATTTTAAGTTCCTGGATCTCAGGTTAAGAACCCCTGCTCCAGCCCATCACCTCTCTACCCAAGAGGTGGGAGGCTTGCTTGAGCTTTGGTCTACTGAAGCCTTGATTAGTTGCCACTTTGGCCAGAGCTCTGATGTAGAAATGAACTGTTCGGCCTTCCCTTTGCCTTATTAAGAATAATTTGAACTGTTTTGCACTTTTAAGAGAGGGATGAGACTAATAGAAAAAACTGTGGTCTTGGAGACCAGTAGCTCAGGCTTTAAGAATTACTCTGTGTGGCCCTCCTCAGTCCTCTGCATCTCTCCCAGCTTTGGTCTCCTCATGTATAGAACAAAGGTGATAATACTTATGCTACTTACCATCCTCACCCCCCACCCCATCATTGTGAAGAAAGCACTTTGTAAACTATAAAGGTATGGAAGGTGATTTCACTTAAAGGTAGGAAAGAGAAACAGTGCTCCTCTCTATGTCCAAGGATTCTGCTCAGCACTCTGAAATGCTAGCAGTTTGCTTGTTTAGCTTTTAGGCACTTGCTGGGACCAAATTTAGGCCTCTTCTTTTGAATTTTTTATGCTTTTTCTTCCTCCCTCCCTCTACTCCTTCCTTTCTTTCCTCCCTCCCTCCCTCCCTCCCTCCCTTCCTTCCTTCCTTCTTTCCTTCCCTCCCTCCTTCCTTCCTTCCTTCTTTCCTTCCTTCCTTCCTTCCTTCCTTCCTTCCTTCCTTCCTTCCTTCCTTCCTTCCTTCCTTCCTTCCTTCCTTCTTCTTTTCTCTCTCTCTCTCTCTCTCTCTCTCTCTCTCTCTGTCTCTCTCTCTTTCTTTCTTTCTTTCAACTTAGCTAATGGAAATTATGTTAAACAACCCCTTGTTTCTAATTGCTTGTAGTTCTTGGTTGTAATTGTTTGGTTGGTTTTGTTTTGTTTTGTTTTGTTTTAGGCAACCCAAGTCAAAGAATCAGAGATTTTGGACTTGAACAGCTCAGTCTAGTCTGAGCCCTTCATTTTATAAATGAAGAAACTGAGATCCAGACAGACTGATGGTTGTCCTTTGTGCTCAGAAAAGACCAAAATGACATCACAATATAGGGGTCAGGGTATGGTGTGTCAGACTGTGGCTGATTAGACCAATACAAGCTCAGAAGGCTCTACCATAGGTTGGGTACAAATAATCCACATAAACAGTGGAGTGAAGAGGCCACTAAATTTGCACATCTCTTGGTTATGGGTTTTTTTTTTTTAGCTACTGCAATTCTGCTTTGCTCATAGAGCACAGCTCCTTCTTTGATGCAGGCATGACATGCTGGACTGTCCTGTGCCAGTATCTCCCATGTCATGCAATTGATTCCAAAATTCTTCAGAGAGACCTTGAGAATGTGCTTGTATCACTTCTTCTGACCTCCATGGGAGCTCCTGCCTTTTGTGAGGTTCTCCAAAAAATAATCTTTTAGGCAAACATATGTTTGGCATTTGACTAACATGGCCATTCCATCAGAGTTGTGCTTTCTGCAGTAGAGTTAGAATGTTTGGCAGTTCAGTTCGAGAAAGGACTCAGCTTTCAGTACCTTATCCTGACAGATGATTTTCAGAATCTTCCTAAGACAATTCAAATGGAAGCAATTCGGTTTCCTGGCATGGTGCTGGTAGACTGTCCATGTTTCACAGGCATACAACAATGAGGTAAGCACAGTGGCTCTGTAGACCTTCAGTTTGGTAGTCAATCTAATACCTCTTGTCTCCCACACTTTCCTTTGGAGTCTCTCAAACACTGAGCTTGCTCTGGCAATGTGTATATCAACCTCATCATCTCCATGTACACCTGGAAAGTACACTGCCAAGGTAAGTGAACTTATCCACAGTGTTCAGAATTTCTCCACAAGCTATAACTGATGGTCCCACATGTGGATGGTACAGTGCTGGTTGGTGTAGAAGCTCTGTTTTCTTGGCATTAATTGTCAAGCTAAAATTAGCACAAACAGCAGAGAATTGATCCACACTCTGTTACATCTCAGCCTCAGAGGTTGCAGAGTGCACAATCATCTGTGAACAAAAAGCACCAGACCTTACACTTTAGTTTTGGCTTGTAGTCTTCACTCCACTGGTGACTTGGAAAGTGCAAAAGTTTCATCCCTTATCCTGAATCCTTGTGAGCATGCCTTTGTGAAAGTGGTGTACAATGCTGATGAACTTCTCTGGGCAACCCTATTTTGCTATGATCTTCCACAAGCCCTCAGAACTGACAGTATCAGAGGCCTTGGCCAGATAGACAAACATTGTTTTCTCTCTACAGTCTCTCATTTGGTGACCCTCTGTTCCCAATAACCATCTCTATATAGATGACTCCCAGAACTATTTATCCAGCCCAAATCTCTCTCCTGAGCTCCATTCTCACATCAAAAACTATCTGTTGTACATTTTGAATTGGATGTCCCATAGGTACGTCAAACTCAACATATCCAAAAGAGAACTTAGTATCTTTTCCCCAAAACCTATCCTTCTTCCAAACTTGACTAATTTTATCATGGACATAACCATCTTCCTAGTCACCCAATCTCACAACCTAGGTTTTATTCTTTGCTTCTCAGACCCCACACATCCCATATCTTTCTATTTCCACCTCTAGATCTCTCTGATTTCTTTCCTTCTTTCCACTTAAATAATTACCACCCACGGTCAAGACCTCATTAACTCTCACCTATACTATTCCAATACCCTCTAAATTGGTCTCCCTGCTTTAACCTCTCTTTACTTTAATTCATCTTCCACACAACTGCCAAAGTGATTTTCTTAAAATACATTTTACTCTCTTGTTGTTTGCAAGAATGAACCCCAAAATCTGAAATAGCTTTAGAAAAAAAAAATTTATTAGGTCATTTAGCAGGAGGGATCTGTAAAGAAGGGGTAGCTCCCTCCTCAAGTCTTTGTGAAGTTACATTATACAGAATTCAGACAAGGGCATAAAGACATTTGTTTAGTTGACCTCATATAGGCAGTAGGTTGTCTCCAAGAGAACGGCAGTTTGAGATGTATATCAGCAGGCTAGTCAATCTCCTCTGGGGAATCCAAAGAACATGCTTTGGGTGGACCTAAAACCAGACCTAAGGGGAGCCAGTACAAGCACTGGATGGGATCTAAACATTCCTCACAACCATCCACCTTCCCTGGAGCATCTCTAAGGTCAACCTGACCTTTATAGTAAGTAGTCAAGGGAAGATTTTTTTCCCCCAAGCTAGGGGAGCCACGTATATATCTGCAGGAAAGGAAAAAAGGGGCCGGTGAAGAAGTGGAAGATGTTGGAGGATGTAGGTGCAAGACTTCTCAAATTTCCTGTAGGATCATAGATTTAAGGCTGGAAAGGACATTTAGTGCCTCTTCCCCCCATTTTATAGATGAGGAAATCGAGGCTAGAGAAGTACCCAAGATTGGACAGATAGTACACAGCAGAGCTTCAAGGACACCTACATGGCCCAATGAATAGAGCACTGGGTCTGGAGTCAGGAAGACTCATTTTCATGAGTTCAAATCCAGCCTCAGATACTTACTATCTGTGTGACCCTGGGCAAGTCACTTAACTTATGTCTACTTCAGTTTCCTCAACCGTAAAATGAGCTGGAGAAGTGAATGTCACACTGATGAGGGCTGGAAGGAAGGGTGGTGAGATTCCCCCACAAAGATCAGGGTATCAGGGGCAGGTTGCCTGGAAGGAATTCGTGGACTCAAGTATTGTTGAGGTCAAGGTAAAAATTTATTACCCTTTCCAGTGGGCAAGAGTTCTTAGGAAACCTGCAACCTTAGAGGGATACAAGTAAAGTTTATATAGGATATTCCACAGTAAAGCATGTGCCAAATATGCTAACTAGGTGTTTTGGGGTGGGATTAGGGAGTGGTTAAGGAGAGGTCAGTTCTTAAAGGAACATGCCCCAACCCAAGTAAAAATCCTTCAAAGTTGTGAGACTTTACTATCTCTTGTGCAAAAACTTTTCCTAATGGCCCCTTAGTACCTCCCCAGTGACCTCAGGCAACACTATTACCTTTTGAGGTCTCTAGGTGGTACAGTGAATAGAGTCACTGGATCTGGAGTCAGAAAGACCTGAGTTCCAATTCCACCTAAGATGCTAAAGAACTGTGTGAGCCTGGGCAAGTCACTTAACCACTACTGGCCCGTTTCCTTAACTGTAAAATGAAGATAATCAAAGCACCTGTCTCTCAAGGCTGTCATGAGAATCAAATGAGATAATATTGGTAAAGTTTTTAGCACAGAGTAGGCACTCAATAAATGCTTCCTCCTTTCCTTTCCTCCACCAGCCAGATCATATTTATTGCTGAATTTTTCCTTAAAGAGAAGTGTTGGGAAGTCCAGGAGCTATAGGAGAATCCAGTAAGTAGAAAAATGTGTTCCTAAGATTTGTTACCATCTCCATTAGCCTCTTTTATATGCTTTCCAGCTTATCAACATCCTTTCTAAAATACTAAGCAAATCATTGATAAAAATTTGAATAGGTCCAAGAAAAGATCTCTAGCACACTCCACTGAAGAGCTCCTTCCCATCTGAATCATTCTGAGTCTGGCTAATCAACCAGTTTTGGATCCACTCAATTGTACTATCAACTTCAACCTTTTTCGTCCCATGGAAGGAAAGTTCTTTCTCTCTCTCTCTCCCTTCCTCCCTGTGTGTGAGTCTCTATGTCACTATGTGTGTGTCTCTGTCTATCTCTGTCTCTCTGTATGTCTCTCTCCCCCTTTCCCTCTCTATAGACTCTAGAGAGACAGTAGGGAATAGTGGATAGAGGACTGAAACTTGAAATGAGGATGGCCAGGGTTTGAATCTTACCTCAGGTAAGACTACTAGTTGTGTGACTCTGATCAAGTCTATGTTTGTCTCAGTTTCCTCACCAGTAAAATGGGGACCATAATAGCACCTATCTCCCAGGGTTGTTATGAGGAACAAATGAGATAATTGTAAAGTGCCTGGCAGATAACATCAATGTTAGCTATTGCTATCTCATACTCATTAACTGTGTGACCCTCAAGAGACACCCTCTCTCCTCTCCAGTTTGTTCATCTGTAGAACTGAGAGTGCTGGACTCAATCCTTTGGCCAAGATCCAACACCCAGGGTGCTATATTTAAGAAACAAGGCTCTCCTGTTTTCTCCTTTTCAAGCAACTGGAGGAATAAATCTTTTTCCCTTTGTACTTGGTTTCCAACAGTATGCTTGCACTGTCTGAGTGGGCACTCACAAAGACATTGCTTTCACCTGCCTGCTGGTCTCCCCCACCCCTGGCCTTTGTTTCTAGACTATAATTTTAGCTTTTTTCCCTCCCTGGTAGTATACCTTAATTATCTCTTCATGCTCTGGTGATGCCTTGTCGGTTTGCAGGAAAGTCCCTCCACAGCCCACCCAGTGAAGCATGCATGTGCGCGTGCACACACACACATGCACACACACACACACACACACACACACACACACATGCACACCACTTGATTCCATCACTTGCATAATTGTCATGAAGAAGTTATAGTAGAGGCAGAAAAGAGAGTGGAAAAGAAGACCAGGCTTGGGAAATGGTCTCTTAAATTAGAGAGCTCCTCTGTCCCAAGCTATGGAGGTAACAAAGTCAAAATTTATGGCTGAACTGTATGGGCCAAGTCATTAGCATGGAGAATTAAGCATATACGGAAATGGGGAAGCTGCCTTTTACATCTCCTCTAACCCAAGGCACCTGGGCTATATCAGCAGAGGTACCAGTTCCTGGGTAGAGGTGGGGGTCAGGAAACAACAGCTAACTTCCTCTTCAATTTCCCCAGTGGTAAAGGAGAATAAGCATTCCCGGTCTCAGGAAAAGTTGAAGTATGTGAGTATGCCAGCTCTGAAGTACAGCTCTGAAAATGACATCTAGTCTAACACATACCTGAACAACAGTCTTTTCTACAATATCCCTGGCAAGTTATCATCTTGCATTTGCTTAAATGCCTCCAGTCATGGGGATCTCACTACCTTCAGAGGAAGCCCTTTCCACTTTTATACAGCACTAATTATTGGGAATCTTTCCTTATCTTGAGCCCAGATCTGTTTTTCTACAGCTTTCATCCACTATTCCTATTCAATTTAAAGGGAGAATTGAATTGAAGCCAGATTTTCTTAATCAGTCTAAACTGATAAAACACAGTTGTGAAAACATGTATGAACTAATGAGGAGCAAAGGGAAGCATCATTATGATCACAAACATGTATTAGGCACCTACTGTGTGCCAGGGAGTAGGGGTACAAATAAAGGCAAAAGCATTGTCTCTGCCTTCATGGGATCTCATAGTCAAATGGGAGAGACAACCTGTAAGCAATTAATTGTATGCATACAAGATATATACAGAGTAGATGGAAAGTAAACCTCAGAGGGAAGGCAAGGGGTGGAAATCAGGAAAGCACTCTTATAGTAGGTGGGATTTAAGCTGAGACTTAAAAGAATGGAGGAATTCAGGAGGCAGAGATACAAAGGGACAGCATTCTAGGCATGAGGGACAGCCAGTGCAAAGGTATGGAGTCAAGAAATGGAATGTCATTTATGAAAAGCAGCAAGGAGGCCAATGTAGCCAGATATCCAAAAGGGAACAAAGTGTAAGAAAACTGGAAAGGCAGGGAAGGGCCAGGTTGTGAAGAGTTTTAAAAGCCAAATAGGATTTTATGTTTGCTCCTGGAGGTAATAGGAAGCCACTGGTGTTTACTGACTAGAGGGGTGATATGGGATATGTTCAGATGTGTGCTTTAGGAAGATCACTTTGGCAGGTGAGTGGAGGTTGAATCCGAGTGAGGAGAGACTTGAGGAAGATCCACCAGCAGGCTACTGGAATAGTCCCAGTGTGAGGTGATGAGGGTACCAGCATGATGGCTGTGCAAATTGAAAGAAGCGGATATGTACAAGAAATAATGTGAAGGTGGAAACAAGATGGCAACAGATTAGATATAGGGAGTGAGAGAGCATTAAAGAAAAGAATGACACTAAGATTGTGAGCCTAAATGACGGGAGATGTGGTGAGATTTCCAACAGTAATAGCAAAGTTGAAAAGAAGAGAGGATTTGGGGGGGAAGATCACATTTGGACATGTTGAGTTGGAAATATCTACAAAATGGTGGAACTGTGAACTAGTCAAATCAGTCTGGAGAACAATATGGAACTATTCTCAAAAGACTAAAACTGTACAGACTTGTTGACCACTACTAGTCTATTCCAACAAGATCAAAGAAGAATAAAAAGAACCCACATATTAAAAAATATTTATAGCAGCCCTTTTCATGGTGGCAAAGAATTGGAAATTGACCGGATGTTCATCAATTGGGGAATGACTGTACAAGTTATAGCATCTAAATGTGATGGAATACTGTAGTGCTGTAAGAAATGATGAAGGGGATGGTTTCAGAAAAAGGTCTGGGAAGACTTATATGAACTGATGCTAAGTGAAGTGAGTAGAACCAGGAGAACAATGTACCCATTAACAGCAATATTATAAAGATAATCAACTGTGAAAGATTTACTATTTCTGACCAATAAAATGATGTACTACAACTCCAATGGACTCATGATGAAAAAATGCTATCCACCATCAGATAGAGAACTGAAGGTCTTGGAATGAAGAACAAAGCATATTTTTCCTTGATTTTTCTTGCTGTATTTCCCTCGAACATGACTAATAACAAATATTTTTGAATGGCTTCATATGTATAATGGGTATGATATTTCTTTCCTTCTCAATGAGGAGAGGAGGGAATGAAGGAAAGAGAGAATTTGGAACTGAAAATAAAAATTTTAAAAATATTGATTGGGTATTTTTTTAAATGAAGGATATCTACAGGACACATTTGAGATGTCTGGTAGACAATTGGCAATATAAGACCAGGAAGTCAGGAGAGAGGTTAGGGCTGGATAAGTAGATTTAAAAACATCAATAATTAAATTCATGGAAGTTGATAAGATCACCAAGCTAGAATAAAGAGAGAAGAGGACTAAAGGTTGGAAGACAACCACAGTTAGTAGGATGAACTGGAAGAAGATCTAGCAAAAGAGATTAAGGAGGAGCATTCAGATGAGTAGGTATAACATCCGGTGTCATGTGGTTTACTGTGAGACAAGAATATCTTCCCCTTCCCCTTCTCCAAGGGAGACTTTGATTCCTGCTAGGAAGGGAAGCAAGAGGTTGGGGTCAGAGGCTAGAAAGAGGAGGGTAGTTGGGTTAGAATTATATCTATCTAATCCTCTAAATATTGTTAGTCTATTAGAAATAACTTTAAGGTCCAAGCTAAATTCCTGATTACTATTCTTTAATGGGGGAAGGTGGGACCCATGCTGTATACCCTAGGCTCCACTCTCTTCCCACCAAATAGCAGTTCCACAACAAACAGAAATAGCAAACAGCAAAGAAACGCATTTATCTAAGCTGGAAGCAAAACAGAAATCAGAGAAAGCATACATATGAGAATATATACCAAAGCATACAAATTGAAGGAGTTCTTTCCCATTGGGAGTAAGGGAACAAAACTCAACCAAGAGAGAGAGTCCCAGATCTCACCCAAAGGAAAAATTCTCCAGATTCTCTAGTGTAGCAGTTGGTGACAAGGACATAAAAGAGACTATCAGCTCCTCTCTTGTCAGCTTTCTCCCAGAGTTTTTCTCCCTTCAGTGATCTGAAGAGAGGTTGGCATCACAGGTCTTATTTTTTGAAGCTGGAAGCCAGAAGAAGCTGCGATCTCTTCTCTCTAACTTTCACCAACTCTGCCTCACCTTTCACACAGGCACATACCAAGCTCAGGTTACATGAAGATGAAGAAGCTATGGACGTGTTTACAGTCAGCAGGTCAATCATTCGTTAGACAGGGAGAGACTGAAGATTACTGAGAGAGGGGGAATGAGAGAGGGGACAATCTGCTGGAGGAGATAGCATCACTTGTGCAGGTAAGGGAGTTTGGCATTGGCAAGGAAAAGGGCCACCTCAGTATAAAAGGGGTGGAGGAGTTAAAGAAGGAAAACTTCAGAATGATGAGAGATGAGGAGGGGAGAAGAGGGAGTTTTTGGTGAATGAACTCATTTTTTTCCAAGAAATATGAGGCAAAGTTCTCAGTTGAGAGATTGGAGGAAGAGGTAATATGGGAAGCTTAGTGAAGGAGGAAAAAGTTTGGAAAAGTTGTGGATTAGTGAGATACTGAATTGATTTGGCAGGTATAAAAGGATTGCCTTGAGTAAGGGGCAAGTTGAGATTATGTAAACTTGATTTGTAGTGAACCCAGTTCAGACAGTTTAACAATTTTTTTTAGCAGCATGTGAACAGGAATGAAAGCACTCTATCTTACTCTATAAAAATGACTAGATCTCTTCAATTCCTTCTAGCTCTAAATTTAAAATCATATGAACTCTGTCTCATTCTCTCCTTCCCCTATTATTTCAATTGTTTCGTTCTTTCTTCAGAAAAGGGTCCCCTTGAGGATTGTTTTTATCTGCTACACCTAAGCTCTGATGTCTACAGAAAATAGTAATGGTTCTTGGATGATGTAGTTTTCATTTTGCAAAAAAAGTATTAGGTGCCTGTGTCCATGATGGGAAGGGAGGGTTAGGGAAAGGAATGCCAGACAAGTAGCAATAAGAAAGTAAGAATAAGAGGAGAGTGGAGGCAAATATACACATAAGTCACTATATCTGACCCTTGCCCTCAAGGAACTTACAAACTAGTTGGTAAGACAAAACTATCACAATGGAAGCAGTGGCAGGAAATCTAACTTGTGGCCAGTACTGAGGTTGAGACAGGCATTCAGATGCAGGGTAAAGTGTAAACTCTGGGAAGGCTGTCTCATTTTGCCTTGTACCCTCATCACCAAGCACAGTGTATAAAGAAAGCACTTAATTCAATGCTTATAGATGAATTGATCGATTCCACTAGTAGCTCTTCTTGGACATTGTCAAGATTACATTTGGTTCTGGTTCTACCTTCAGTACAGAGAGGAAACTCCAAGTTGAGTCACGGGACAGATGCTCCCCAATTTGTATCCTCACACCTTTCTCCTCTGCATCAACTGATTCTCATCCTGTCTAGTAAAGAAAACTGTTAGAAAGATTGTCCTTATGTCACGGCTAAAGTTGCCACTCTAACTTTCACCCAGTTATTCCTCATTCTGCCCTCTGAAGACCAGTATAACAAGTTATTCCTTCTTCTATATGAAAGTCAAAATTTCTCAAACTTGAAAACAGACATCCTAGTGTGCCTGTCCCCCTAGCCTTCTTTTCTCCAGGCTAAGCATCCCTAGTTCCTTTAAGTGATTTTCCTATGGCATGTTATCCTGTACTCTCATCTTTCCCTATAAGAAATTCATTCCAGTTTGTCAAAACTGAAGTAAAGAGTTGCTTGAAGTGAGCTCAGAAGCTCCAGGCATAGTCTGACCTTGGTAGATTAGAGAGACCCTCATCTCCCTCATCCTGGACTTTAGAGTTCTATGAATGCTGCCTAAGACCTCTGAAAAGAATCAGACAAGTCTATGACAATTTTTGTTCTTTGGGTGTTGAAATGTTTCTCATTGTTGATAATAGATAAGTAAATAAAGGCCACAATGAAAAATAAAACATTTTTACTAGGAAAACATCAATGGGATTTAATCTACATGGACATTGGTACATGGATGTACCTAGGTAGCACAATACACATAAAGTATGGGACTTGGAATCAAGAAAACTCGAGTTTGAATCTTGCCTTAGACACATACTAGCTGTGTGACTATGGGTAAGTCACTTAGCTTCTGTCTGCCTCAGTTTCCTCAACTGTAAAATGAGGATAATACTAATTACTCTTTGGGGGGCCAGGTGGATAGTGGATAGGGAGCTTAGTGGATAGCAAACCAGTCCTGGAATCAGGAAGACCCAAGTTCAAATACAATCTCAGAAGTTTAATTCAGGTTATTCGTTGGAAGGTCAAATATTAAAGCTGAACCACAAATGAGAAGACGGGACTCATTTGAAAAGACCCTGATTTGGGGAAAGATTGAAGTCAAAAGGAAAAGGGAATGGCAGAGGATAAGATGGACAGATGGTGTCATGGAAGCGACAAATATGAACTTGGATAGACTTTGAGAAGTGGTGAATGCTAGAAGGGCCACGCTAGAGTCAGACACAACTGAGTGACTGAATAGCAACAAACAATTCCTACCTCTAAGGGTTTTGAGAGGATCAGATGAGATAGCGCAAAGCTCTTTGCAAACCTTAGAGTGCTATATAAATGCTATTACTATTATAATCAGTGAGATCCCACATCTATTGAAGTACAAAATGTTTAGGTGTTTTGGCTGCTCTGTTGCATGTTTAGAGATATAATCCATACTGTGTCATCTTGAAGGTTATTGTTTTGGTCCACTGTACTATGATCGTGTTGTGTTACTAGTCTTGTCTCCTCAAATCTTGCCTTTGGCACTTATTAAATGTGTAACTTTAAACAAGTCACTTAAATTCTTTGGGCCTCAGTTTCCTCAACTGTAGAATGAGGGGTTGGATTGGATCAGATACCCTCTAACTGAGAGCCTATTCTAGTTTTTTTTTAAAAGAAAATTTTGGTTAATCCTTTTTTGTTTTTTTTTTGTTTTTTTTACACCTCCGCTATTTTCTTGTATCCCTCCCATCCCTCCATTGCATCATTCTTTATAACAAAGAAAAAACAGTAAGTTTTGACCCACGGTCAGGATCAGTCTTTCAAAAATTCTTTCCCTACCTCTTCATTTTTATTTTATTTTAAATTTATGGAATAAAACAAGCATTTCTATAACATAGTATAATTTTTTAAAAGATGATTTTAGAGAAAAGAAGACATACTCCCATTGTCCATTCTCAGGAAAAGGATTGATCATTGCATTTTGTGACACTTGTGCAGAGAGGTGCTAGTAAATGTTTAACAATTCATGGGGGTCAGGGAATACATGTGTACCACATACTTTTAAGTTTCATCTGCATTATTAACATTTTCTGCATCACTTTCTTAAGTCTAGACAATCAACACAACAATAAAACAATCCCTGATTGGTAGTGTATGGTGAGGTATAAATGACAAAAGACTAGGCTTGGCTGACTTCAGCCTACCTGCCTGTAGGCCAGGTACACACAGTGAGTATGTCCCCAGGGTGACCCTTTCGGGCATGGTGTGGCCTATGCTGCCTAGGTGAGAGTCTATGCAAATGTGTGGTGACAGGAGGTGGCAGGTCAAGTTTGGAAATGCCCAGCAATTAAAAGGGAAGTGTGCAAAGTCTAGAAAAGGATCCTGGAGACCATTTGGGGAGGGCCCAGAATGCCAGCCACAGAAGTTTGGGCTTTGTTTTACTCAGTCAGCAAAAATCATGCTCTGAAGATTTTGGAGTGGAGGAATGAAATGTTTGCAAAGGAAGATTATTCTGGTAAGGGTATGAAGGATTGGTTGGAGAGGGAGAGAGCAGGGGTGCAAAGATTAGTTAGCAATCTAATTCATGTAGGAGAATGTGACAGGAGTAGCCTGGTCAGCTTAATAATAATGGCACTTACCTCTCTCTAAGGTTGGCAAAAGGTTTCACATGCATTATCTCATTTAATAATAATTAATAATAATAGCAAACATTTATATAGCATCCACTACGTACCAGGCACTGTGTGAAGTGCTTAAATCTCATTTGATCCTGACAACAATCCTGTGAGCTAGGTGCTATCAGTATCTCTATTTTACAGTTGGGGAAACTGAGGCAAACAGGTTAAGTGACTTGCCCAGGATCAGCTAGTATCTGAAGCAGGTCTTCATTACTCATCTTCCTCCTTAACAAGACAGAGGATTCTAGGGATGGTCACAACGCAGGGGGAGAAGGTATGGAGAGAAGACATTCCAAAGCTATTGGAAATAAAAGGGAATATGAAAACAGATGGGAGGGGGAGAGGGGGGGAAAGCAAGTTATAGTTGAATGTGAGTGGGTGGGTGAGGAGATAGTCAGAGTTGGGGTAGATGAGGGATCTGTCATCAGGGGCAGAAGGAAGAACCAACACTAGGGCTGAGAATTATTGGACCTCAGGATCTCAAAAGGCAGATCCTGGAGTCGGGGGACCAAGGTTCAAGTCCTTGCTTTGTGATCACTTTCACTTCTCTTGGTTTGCTTCCTTACCTTTAAAAGGCAGTTGCCCTGCATACTTCACCAGCTATCTGTTACCCACAGTGCCCTGTAGCCCTAAACTGAGGTTCCATCAGGTTAACTGACTTACTCACAGTATCACCACTAGTAAGTGTCCAAGGTAGATATGAGCCTAGTTCTTCTGTTTTTAATTACAGTCCTCTTTCTGGTACTTTATGCTGACCCTGGGTCACACAGCTAATGCTGTTAAACCCACAGTTAACAGTACACAATTAATAGTAAGTAATGCTATTCACAACACAGTTAATGCATGTTAAGTATTAACACGAGGCAGCATCATATGAGTTAAGTATCATGTTGTCGTTTAGCAGTTTTTCAGTCTGGTAAAGAGTAGGCAGTCAGCATGAAGGGACAAGATAAACAAGCTTTTACTGAACACTTAATATGTGCTAGGTACTGTGCCAAGCAAAAGAAAAAAAGACAGTTCTGTTTCCCGCTGAGCTTACTTTCTAATGGGGGATAATAGACAAAAGAGATCTGAAAAAGTGCATGGGGGGAGGTAAAGATGGGGAGATGAAAGTGCGGGAAGACTGGGGCATGATTTTGAAGTCCAGAGAAACACAAGGAAGGGAGGCAGGCTGATCGAGACCCCTTTGTAATATGGTGGCTCCCTCACCAAGGCGAGAAGAGCATAGGACCTTGCAGAGTGTGTATACCAGGGTGAGAGTAGGATGCAGGAATGAGAGGATATTCCAGCTGGAGGAGGATCTAGATACTGAGAGAAATTCCAGGATGATATAAGCAGTAGAGGGGGCATGATTTTCAAGTCTAGAGAGATCCAGAAATAGGACCAGGAGGGGAGGAGATGTCATCAAGCGGATATACAAAAAGAAATATATACAAAGGGATTAAAAAGACACACAGAAAAGGACTCTGTAGGGACTCCCAATGTTTCCCACATGTAACTTGGAAGCTGGATATCATAGAATGAAGGGTAGAGGGCACATCGAAGAGTGCTTCTTTCTAAGTAGGACATCTTCCAGATGCCCCTACTTGCAGATGACCCTGTGCTGATTGAATCATGTCCTAGAACATTGAAAAGCCTTCTGAAATGATCTGTAATCACACTCAATGACCATCCAAACTAGGAAGAACAAGTGGATGAAAAATGTTTATTGGCAAAGTTTTGACATGCCTGTGAAATGGATGATCTCCAGAGCTTATCTGACAGTACCTAGATGGACACTGAGATGAGGCTAGAGTTGAAAAGCAGGGAGGGGCTGAAATTGTCTTCAGGAAAAAACAAAGATCTTTTACAAATTCCAAGCTGCCTCTTGAACACAAAGCTCTTCTTTTCAATGCCAACGGTCCACTGATGTTGCCATGTGACATTGAACACAGCAAGCTTAGTGGCATGTAATTTGTCACTTTAATGTTGTTATTCAGGCATTTCAGTCATGTCTGACTCTTCATGATCCATTTTGGCGTTGGCAAAGATACTGGAGTGGTTTTCCATTTCCTTCTCCAGCTCATTTTACAGATGAGGAAACTGAGGCAAACAGGGTCAAATGACTTACCCACTCAACTAGAATAAGTATCTGAGGTCACATTTGAACTCAGGTCTTCCTGACTCCAGGCCCTGTGCTCTATCCACTGTGCCACCTAGCTGCCCCCTGTCACCTTAACAAAGAACTCAAAATAAATACCAGATAAATACAAAGTTAATTTAGGGGAACACTAACAGCTGAAAAGATCAGGTTGCCTAGGAAAATCAGAACTCACAGGAGGCCCCTGGCACTCTCCATGGTGAACTTATGGGAGACATTGGATCAGAGTCACATAGGATTAGAGGGCACGGATAAGCTGCCATCTTTGCCATTGTAGGGAGTACCCACTGAGATCACAGAGATATTTTAGTAGTTGAGTTAGATGACCCTGGCACCCTGCCTACTTCACAATGACTTTTGAATCAATGTCTAAATACCCTCTTTGCCCCCTCTAGACAGAGGTAAGATATTATAATAAAAATATTAAATTAAGTATTAAACGAGTCTAAGCACAGAATTAGAAGCTTGGGGTTCTGAGTCTTTGGCTTGTTCTAGGATCATAGTACCATAAAGAGTTTGGGAAGGGGGAGCTTGGTGCAACAGAATGGAGTGAGAGTTTTGGAGTCTGAACACTTTGGTTTGACTTCCATCTCTATCACTTATGAGCTGTGCCACCTTGAGCAGGTCTCTTACCTTCTCTGGACCTCATTTTCCTCAGGGAAATCAGGGGTTGGGGGAATGGATGGGCTCAGAGTGCAGACTGAAGCATATATTTTCCTATTCCTTTTTTTCCAGAATGTGACTAATGTGGAAATGACTTTATATGTGTCATTAGTACTGTATTTCTCGCCATCTCAATGGATGTGGGAAAGGATGAAGGGAGGGAGAGAATTAGAACTGAAAATAAAAATGAGGAGTTGAATTAGGCAATCTCTGAAGTCCTTTCCAGCTCTGACTGTGAGGCTATGAAGGCTATCAAGAAATGGGGATGATACTTACAAACACATTCACCGTGTTGGCCAGTGGAAATCCCTCTTTCCCATTTTGAAACTTGGTTTAACTCCCCCTATCTTGTCTAGACCCAGGAGAAATAGAATATATTCTAAAGCACCTTTTGCAGCTTTTTTTTCTTCTGGTGTTCATCTTATCCCTCCAATTAGACTGCAAGATGCCAGAGGATAGAGACCTAATCTTTGGTTTCTCCTTGTCTTCCACTCCCCTCCCCTCATTCCCAAGTGCTGAGGCCATAGAATTGTCCTTGCTCCGAAGTGAAAAGTATACCCCTAGGGACAAAGAGACAAGGTTACTGTGTGTGCACAAACTGTCAGATTTCCCAAAAGTCTTCCTTGTTGGAAGAATCAATACTTTTCCTTCCACCAACATCCCTTCTCTACCCTCTACCTCCCTCCCTCCTACTCTCTCTCCCAGAGATTTTTGTCAACTGCATTTTATAACAAAAGAAGAAGCTCCCAACCTGCTCTGGAGCCTGGGGCAAGTCAACTGATAACTGATCGCTAAGTGCCTCAGTTTTGCTACCAGCATAATGGGGTCAATAATGCCTTCCTCCAGCCTTCTTCCTGGGGGTTCTTTGAAAGTTAACGCTCTTCGGCGCACTTTAAAATTCCAGGATGAAAGATAGAGTTGGGATGAAAGCCTCTTTGGGACCCTGCTAAGCCCCTCACAGGCTGTGGAAAGGAGCAGAGGGTGCTGTCTGGAGGAAGTGGTCAGCTGGCAGGTACTTGTGAAACAGGCCAGAGGGCTGGCAAAGGCTGAACCAGGTGGGAAGTGAGCTTGTTAATCGGCAACACCTAGGGAGGGAGGGCTAGAGGGGAAGCTGGGGGGGTGGGAAACCTTATCAGGGATGAAAATTTGTGATTTCAAAGAGGAAAAGGCCACTTGGCTTAGTTGTATAAGTGTACTGTGTATATGGGTGTGGAGGGGGGATGGGGTTGCTGAAGAAACTGGGAAATATTGATGGTGTTCAGGAATATAGGCTTAAAGTGGGTCTTTTGGTAAATCTTTTCTTTTAATCTCCCTGTGTCTCAGTTTCCTTCCCTATAAAATGAAAAGGTTTGGCTAAGCTCGAGAGTCTCCAGAGAAGGACCACTGTGTTGGTAAAGCATCACGAGGGGATTACTAGGAGTGGAAGGGCAGATTTATAGCTGAGTTAAAAAGGACCTGTTAGCTGTCTTCAAATATATCTTCAAGAGATGGCTTGAGAAGAGGAAATAGCATTTGGTTTTCCAGGAACAATGGATAGAAGTTGCAGGGGCAAATTTAGGCCTGATCTAAGGAAAGACATACTAACAATTTTTTTTTGTCAGAACCTATGATTCCATAAGTTAAGGGAGTCTCCCAGTCTGGAAACTCCTTCCACCCATGCAGATCATCTATAATATTTGTTACCCATAACTGTAATCTGTTTTCTTTCTTTTTTTAAGAGAAGAAGGTTTTGGTTTTTTGGTTCATTTTCATAAATTCTTCCTAAGGATCACTCACCATAAGGAACCCATGGGCACTGTGCTTCCAAAGGGTGTCCTGTTTCACATATGAAAGTAATGGGGGGATATTCCTACTCCAGGGGTAGCAGCCCAGAGCCTGGCTCTTGGTCTTCCGTAGTTGAGACCCATGCCATATATAACTCTGGAGTGAGATTCCAGATAGGAACAAATTGTTTGCTGATGAAATTGCTTCTGGGCCAGTAATTAGGGAGTATGGTCATGAAAAACATAATAAATCATCCCTTTATGTATAATATAGGGGAAAGCATTGTCTGTTGTTAGAGGGGTGAACTCTCTTCCGCCTCTCTCAAAATGTTCCTAAGGGTTCAGCACTATGTCCTTTGTGCCACAGAGTCAGCCACGGAAGGAAGGAGAGGAAAACTTCTCTTACTTATCATTAAATGTCAAGGGTCACATTCTCTTCGTTCATCCTGGGGTCCTGCCAAGGTCAATGATGCAGGGAAGGGGGCAGTGAGAGGTAGTACTGTACAGATGCCACCTCCCTGGAAGGTAATAGGGAGTATTTAGGGAGGGGGGGGGTTACCATTGAAACTGCAGGTGGGGGGACACCCATGCCCTTTACCCTCCAGAATGGCCCCTCTGTTCTAGCCATAAGTCTTCTCCAGGGGGTCCAGCAACCTCTGAGCCTGTCCCCTCATTGGGGGAGAGATTAATTAGGTCAGCCTTTGAATATCCTGATTTGGCACTGAGGATTCAGTGAGTGAATGGGTGGGGTAGGAACTTCGCACCAAACATCTCCTGATTTGCAGCAGACTTCATGGGGATGGCTGGAATATAATAGGAACTGTGAAGGGAGGGCCTTAGCTAAAGTTTCTCCCTTGTAGCCAATTTGGGGAGTGATCTAGGAAGTCAGTCATTTCCAAATATCCACACATCTCCTAATTTGGAGAGGATATCATGGGAAAGTCAGAAATTTGGTGTTAGTGGCTAAGGGAAAGGGCCTGGAGACACTGCGGGGTTAAATGAATTTGTCCCTGGTCACACTGCTAATATGTATCAGAGAAAAGTCTTGAACCCTGGTCTTCCAGGCTACAAGACCACCCCTCCACAGTCCCTTCTAACTCCGAGATTCTGAGTTTCTGAGTTTCTGTGCTGGATGACTCATTCTGTGATTCTACTTCCTCCATGCCCCCAACATCTCTTGTAACATCCCTATGGGTAAGGCTTTGATTAATTTATTGAACAGGGAGTCCAAGAAGAAACCACCAACCATCAAACCCAAAGAATGGCAGGGGAGGGGAGCATAGGTTGATATTGCCTGCTGCAGGCCTATGTGACTCAGATGGGGGTAGTTGGGGTGAAGCTAGAGGCCCCAAATGCTTGGTGATCTCTGTAGCTCCAACCACCCTTAAGCACTAGGAGATCCTTTAGCCCCTCGATTCTTAACTGGGGTCCATGAACTTGGTTTTAAAAATGTTATGATAGCTATTTCAATATAATTGGCTTCCTTTGCAACTCTATGTATTTCATTTTATGCATTTAAGAACATTAGTCTGAGAGGGGATCCACAGGTTTCACCAAACTGCCAAAGGAGTCCAGGACACATACAAAAAGACTACAATCCCTTGTTCTGACAGGTTCCTCACCTCTGGTCTACCCCCTCCCACCCTGTCAGTACTTGGAGAACCTCTCTAGTCTCTAATACCCTTAAAAGCTTGGGGATCCTCATAATTCTAGTTTCCCCTTTCCAGCACGCCTTGAGCATTTAGGAATCCCCATTCCCCACAGTTGCAAACCTTCCAGAATGTTTAGTAATCTCTCCCCAGTAAGTTCATAGAGATCACTCTTAATTTGGAAAAGTGTGCAAGGAAGGAGTCCAAGAGCCAGGGCAGCGACCTGAGGCTGTTGGTGAAGCTAGAGCCATTCCTGGCTCAGAGAATGAACTCCACTTTCATGGAGGCAAGGTCATGCTGTAGGGGCTGTACGGGAGCTCTATCAGCTGGCATCCCCTGGTCCTGCCCTGTCATGGAGAAGAGGAATCAGCCAGGCAGGAAAAACACTACAGATGATGCAACCTATCCATGCTGCCCCTAGGGATAGAGGTATGCACCCCTCGGGTGAGCAGCAGGGACAGGAATCGCATCCCCAAGGCTGACAGAAGTCCCCTTTGACCATGCACTCACCCAAGAGCCTGGGCACTGTTCTGTTGTCAGGGCAGCCACTTGGGGGGAGGCACCAGGCACCCCACACAGCCACAGTAAATCAGATGTGCTGTCTAAGGGCTCCACAGTGCTAGCCAGCTATCAAAACTAACTTCCTGTGCCATTAAAGACTTTTGGACAAAAAAAAAAAAATTAATGTAATAGCTTGTTTCCAAATTGAACATCTGTGGAATGAGAGCTAAGGAGAACTGAGAGAGCTACAATAATTTTAAATTATTTTTTCAATTAATAAGCATTTATTTACTCTCTCCTCCATTCTATGATCGAAAAATTAAAATAAAATCCTCCTAAAAATATGTAAAAACAAATTCTTCCATTAGCCATGTTGAAAAATAAATGAACCTAAGTGAAATGAAACCTATATGGTTTCCCAAACCTCATTCTAGATAGTTGAACCATCTCTCCCTTTTCTACCAATCTTAAAAAATAAAATTAGATCTTAGAGCTGCTAATCAGTGATAACAGGAAACTGATTAAAAAAAAAGTCAACCAGAATGCAGGTGCCTACTGTGTGCCAGGTACTGGGCCTATTTTAAAGTATCATATGGAATAGTCTATAATTTTATTAAGTGTGGGGAATTCCCCACCTTAGTAAGTTCCAAAGAGTGGCTATAGGCACAGAGGGAGAAGGGGAGGGGAATAAAGCATTTGTATTAACACCTACTAAATGTTTTTTTTTTTAACAAAAATGATCTTATTTGATCCTTACAACAACCTTGTAGAAGTTATTATTATCCCCATTTTACAGTTGAGGAAACTGAGACAAACAGTGGCTAAGTGAGTTATCCATAAATATATGAAGCTGTATTTGAACTCCAGTCATCCTGACTCAAGGCTCAGGGTTCTATCCACTGCACCACCAGTTCCCTCAAATGCTAAGTGACTTGCTAAGGATCAAAGGGCTAGTAAGTTCCTGACAAGGTTTAAACCCAGGTCTTTCTGATTCTCAACCTAGTTCTCTGCCCACTGCTGCTTTCTCTTACTTATTTCTCCAACTCCACAGGAGTAGACATGAATGACCCAGGAAACAGGAAGGAACAGAAAAGCAGAGATAATCCACAAAGATGGCAGGACATTTCTAATTCAAATTCCTCCAATGTGCTGCACGTCCTCTTTCTCTGAAATGGACAGGCAAACATTATTCTTTGCTTCCTGGGGTGTCTCCTATTCAAGATCATTGCTATAGTCCTGTACCTCAGAGCCAAAGAGGACTACCATGGAGCCATTGAACTGCCAAGAGAGGATGCTGGAGGTAGCAAGAGCAGAGAAGATAAAGGATGTGAGGAGCAGTTCTAGAGATGGAGCCAGAATCCTGGCCAATCCTTCTGCGCTATGGGTTAGACTAGAGTCTAACAAGGATCAGAGCTGGAAAGGACCTTAGAAGTTATGGAGGTCAGCTCTTTTCTAGGTGAATAAATGCCTCCCTATCTTTTCCACCCCAATTCTGGTGGCATAGTAGATAGAGCCTGGCATCAGGAAGACTCATCTTTCTGACTTCAAATCTGGCCTCAGACACTTACTATCTGTGTGACCTTGGCCAAGTCACTTAACTCCATTTGCCTCAGTTTCCTCATCTGTAAAATGAGCTGGGGAAGGCAGTGGCAAACCACTCCAGTATCTTTGCCTAGAAAACCCTCTTTAGGGTCATGAAGAGTCAGACATGACTGAAAAACAACTGAACAACCACAAAAAATGAGGATAATAGGACTTACCTCAAACACAGGGTTGCTGTGAGGATCATGCTGCTTACTAAGTACAGTGCCTGGCATATAGTAGAGGTGCTATATAAATGCTTATTCCCTTCCCTCCTCCACCTTGCTGATTTGGGAGGATCCAGAGGCAGATCAAAATTCCCCAAAGAACCAGCTTTAAAGTGGTCATCTTTTCATTCAACAAATTCCATCCAACTGACGTTTTTCTTCCAGCGCATCCAAAAAGCATTTATAAAGCACTTGCTATGTCAGGGACTTATTAGGCACTTACTATGTACCAAGAACAGTGCTTAGGTTCTGAAGATATGAAGAAAACAATGGATCTGTCCCTGTGTTCCAGGAGTTTACCTTTCATTAAGGGGCCCACACAACATGTGCAGGGAAGAAACACAAAATATAAATAAATAAAAGTAATTCAGGATGTGGTAGGACCCTAGCAACTAGAGGTAGCAGGCATCAGAAAAGGAGGTTGTTGCTCATCTTTTGTTTCCGAAGATGACTAATGGCTTCCTCACTTGCAGGTGAATTGAATTTAGTAAGGCAGAGAGCATCAAGTCGATTTGAGCTGAGCCTTCAAGGAGGCTGAGTCAAGGCTGAGGAGGCAGTGCATTCCAGGCACAGAGCACAGGAAGAAGCACCAAGGTGAGAGACAGAATATCCAGTGGGCGAAGAATGAAGAGCCCAGTGTGGCTGGAACTTAGCGTGTATGAGGGGCAGTCCTGTCTACTGAGTCTGGAAAGAAAGGTTGGAGTGCTTTAAATGTCAGAGTACTTTGTATTTTATCCTGGAGGCAATAAGGAGCCATCAGAATTTCTTGGCAGGAGAATGACACAATCAGATCTGTGCTTTAGGAATGTCTGTTTGGGAGCTGGGGAGAGGGATGTCAAGCAGGCGGGAGAGACTTGAGAAAGACAGCCTAAGTAGGGGGCTTCTATAGTAGTCTTGGGGAGGGGAGATGAGGTCCTGGACTGAGGAAATGACTGTGTGTGTGTGAGTGTGTGTGTGAGTGAGTGGCTTAATAATTGATTGCCTGTGGACAGAGAAGCAAGTGTTTGGCTCCTGTGTCGAAAGCCCAGGTGGTTAGAAGAATGGTGAAACACTCAACAGAAGAGGGAAATTACATGTATTACAAGCAAATTGAAATAAGAGGAGGTAAGAAAACAATATACACAATGACTCCAACAATGTAAAAGGAAGGAACAACCATGACAAAACAATTGAAAATGAATGGTACAAAATTACAAAGAATAAGCTTGACTCCAAAGAAGAGAGAGGAGAAAACACTTTCCCCTATTCCTTTGCAGAGCTGGGGATAGGAAATGTACATGAGGTGGATCATTGCATATATTATCCATTTTTAGATGCATTTTTATATTAGATTATATTCATTTAAATACATTTAGATGCATTTAGAGGCATTTTAGATCAGTTTTGTGAAAAAGAAATGTTTTTTTCTTCCTCTTTAAATTTTTGAAAAATTCTTTGTTATAAATGATGATGGCTCTCTGGGAGGGGGGAAGAGATGATGGAATAGAGGGGAAACTTGAGTGACATAAAACAAAATTTATTTTTAAAATTTAAATAAATTTATATGGATTATATATTATATACATTTACAAAATAAAGTTTATTTTAAAATGAAATAGGGAAGTTAGGAAGAATTACTAAGCACTTATTTTGTTCAAGACACTGATAGCTCTGAGTTTACAAAATTGAAATCAGACATCATCCCTACCTTCCAAAATTTTACCAACTGTAGTAGCAAAGAACTTACTACAGGTTGGAAAAACAAGATTAGTGGGATATTCAAATGCTCTGGAATATTCAAGTACAGGGAGATTGAGATCCACTCCCTGACATAACCTTTCCAGTGAGGCACAGAACTTGAGTCCCATCTCTTCTTACTGCAAGCTCATTCAGGCTCCTAAATCTGCCATCCTGGATGGGTTCTGTTCTCTCTAGGGCATGAATTGGGTACCCCAGACAAGATATCACTTCATTGTCTTGTCATCAAGAGATATTTACTACTCAAAGCTCAGTTCCTTCCTATGCTGGGACTGTCTGTGTCATTGTGGAACTAGCAGCAAACTCAAGGCAGTCACTGAAACTTCTGCGAGGTAAGGTGATCCAGGTCCAGAGCAAACCATGAGTTTTCCGGAATATGGTGCTATTTACCTTTTTCTCCACTGGAGGGCACAAGGGATCAACATTTTCAGGGCATGATACATTTTTCACCCTTACATGTTCTTCCCCATACCTGTCAAGAAAGAAAGGAAGGAAGGAAGGAAAGAAAGAAAGAGGGAAAGAAAGAGAGAGAGAGAGAAAGAAAGAAAAAGAAAGAAAGAGAGAAAGAGGAAGAGAGAAAGGAAGAGAGAGAAAGAAAGAAAAAGAGAGAGAAAGAGAAGAGAGAAAGGGAGGGAGGGGGAGAGAGAGAGAGAGAGAGAGAGAGAGAGAGAGAGAGAGAGAGAGAGAGAGAGAGAGAGAGAGAGAGAGAGAGAGAGAGAGAGAGGAGATTAGGAATTGCCTAACAACATCACTTGGCTTTTGACCCTCAGTGTGACCCCAGGTGACCCAAGATTTCACCCTGAGTCACCTTGAATGATAGATAACTCCCATAAGCCCTTCTTTTCAAGGCAGCTGGCTAAATAATTTGACAGTCAGTCCCCTGGGAGAATGATGGTGCTTAGGATTGCTACTTTTCTCACCCCTACTCTCCAAGCAGCTAAGTTTGGAAATAAAACTAGTTCTGGCTCACTTTGCTGCCACCATATTAGAATGTAGCATGACTCACAGCTCAGGTGAGGGACATGAATAAGTCTTCAGTACCTTATCTTGACAGGTCTCATTGGGCCAGAGTTTTTCTGTTCCTCAGTGGTAGATGCAAATCACCTGGATCCTTGGTTTAAGATCAGTATGCTAAGACAAGACTGCCCCTCTCAGTGGAAATAGGCAGTATGAGTCAGGCCAGAACTTGGGGTATGGCAATGCTGACTTTTGCATTATTTCCTGAAACCTTTACATTACATGGGAGGGTAAATTTTGGTTTTGTGTGCATGTGTGTTTGTTTATAAAAGAAAGGCAAAAACAAAACAAAACAAAAAACCCATCAATGTGTAAAGAGTTTGTGGGGGGAGAGAAGTGCACAATTATGTTTAAGATAACCTCTATACTGATTTGGGGGAAACCAACTAGAATGAAGGAATGAATGAAAAAGCATTTATTAAACTCTTACTACTACAATACCAAGTATAGTGCTAAGTGCTAGGAATTAAAACAGCCTCAGCTCTCTTGGAGCTACACTTCCATTACGGGAAACAACAGTAATTTCAGCTGCAGAGCAGAGGGGAAAGTCCCTAAATTCTAAGAGTCCAGCAAAAGAGTAGATGACAAGACCCAGGGGTCCCTCTGTTACTTCAGTAGGTCTGATGACAATGCCAGGAATCTGCCAGCCAGAGAGGCTGGGCATGTGGTAAGACCATGAACATCTTAGAAGATAATGGCAGAGCAGATGGTGATTCCTGATGGTGCATCTCAGAGGAAGGAATAGAGCTGGTGGCTCCCATCTCATCTAAGTGGTGTGAGCAAACAAGCAGCCCAAAGGGGGTCTGGACTTCTGAGAAGATGGAGTGAGAGGGAAAGGTAAAGGGGGAAGGGTGTCCCCAAGGAATCAATGGGAGGGGATGGATGGAGAGATAAGGAAAATCAGGGAAAGTGCTTAGGTTAGAGGGAATGACGGTAAACCAAGCAGCAGAAGCAGGCACAGTGTGCAAGGTTTTTTGGAGAACATCTACAAGCAAAAGCATTAGTTGAACTTCCTGATTAAGAAGTAATGAATTTGAGGTCAGAAGCCCTGGGTTCTGATCCATGCTTGACCATTTACTATTCTAAAATTTTAATTTAATTGTTCCAATTAATAAAAATCATTTTTTCCTCCCTCCCATCTTTCTTCCTCTACTGGAAAAAAAAAGAAAGATTAAAAAAAGCCCCTTGTAACAAATATGCATAGCTAAGCAAAACAAATTGCCAGACTGGCCCCGCCCCCCAAATATTTATCTGTGGCCCCACTTCATTACCTTTCTGTTAGAAGGTGCCCGGCATGTTTCATCATGGGTCCTCTGGAATCTTAGTTGGTCCCTGCATTGATCAGAGTTCTTTCTTTTAAATTTAATTTTTTCAATTAAAAATTTTCTTTTCTGTCTAACTTTCCTCACTGGAAAAAAAACTTTGCATAAATATGCATTATTAAAAACAACAAGTAACAAATTTCTGCATTGGCCATGTCCAAAAAATATGTCTCAGAAAGTGTGCTTCGTCTCTCATCTCTCTAACAGCAGGTAGGTAGCATGTTTTTATCACAGATCTGCTGAAATCATAGTTGGTCATTGCATCAATAAAGGTTCTTAAATCTATCAAAGTTATTTTTCTTTATAGTGTTGCTATTATTAAATAAATTATTCTCCTGGTTCTTCTCTCTTCACTATGCACCAGTTCATACAAGTCTTCCTAGATTTCCCTCACCATTCCTTATGACACAATAGTATTCCATTACATTCTCCTACCATAATTTATTTAGTTATTCCTCAACTTATGAGTGCTTCTTGTGGACTAAAGTTCTTAATCCTTTCTTTACCATTTCCTCTTCAGATGATCTTGCACAATCATTTAATGACTGCTCTAAGCTTTAGTTTCGTTACTTTTAAAATGGAGATAATACTTGGATTACCTCTCAAAGTTACTGTAAGGATTGACTGAGATAATATATGTATAACACTTTGTAAATTTGTTTTTGTTTTTTTAACGTTTATTTATTTTTAGTTTTCAACATTCATTTCCGTAACATTTTGACTTCCAAATTTTCTCCCCGTCTCTCCCCTCCCCCACCCCATAATATCTTGCATTCTGATTACCCCTTCCCTCAATATTCCCTCCCTTCTATCACACCCTTCCCTTCCCTTATCCCCATCTTCTCTCTTTTCTTAGGAAAGATTGAGTTCTATACCCCATTACCCGTATTTCTTATTTCCCGTTGTATGCAAAAACAGTTCTCAAGATTTGATCCTAAACTTTGAGTTCCAACTTCTCTCCCTTCCTCCTTCCCCACCCATCCCCACTGAGAAGGCAAACAATTCAATGTAGGCTATATATGTGTAGTTTTGCAAAAGACTTCCATAATAGTCATGTTGTGTAAGACTAACCATATTTCCCTCCATCCTATCCTGGCCCCTATTTATTCTATTATCTCTTTTGACCTTGTCCCTCCCCAAAAGTGTTTACTTCTAATTGCTCCCTCTGCCCATTTACCCTCCCTTCTATCATCCTCCCACCCCTCTTATCCCCTTCTCCTCTGCTTTCCTGTAGTGTAAGATAGATTTTCATACCAAATTGAGTGAGCATGTTATTCCTTCCTTAAGTCAAATGTGAAGAGAGCAAACTTCACTTTTTCTCTCTTGCCTCCTCCCTTTTCTCCTCCATTGAAAAAGATTTTTCTGGCCTCTTCTATGAGAGATAATTTGGTCCATTCCATTTCTTCCTTTCTCCTCCAAATATATTCCTCTCTCACCCCTTAATTTTATTTTTTTACATGTCATCCCTTCTTATTCAACTCACCCTGTGATCTCTGTCTGTGTGTGTGTATATTATATATATATGTATAAAATACACATATACATATGTGTATGTATATATATGTGTGTGTATAATTCCTCCAACTACCCAAATATTGAGATAAGTCTCGAGAGTTACAAATATTATCTTTCCATGTAGGAATGTAACAGTTCAACTTTAGAAAGTCCCTTATGATTCCTCTTTCCTGTTTACCTTTTTATGCTTCTCTTGATTCTTATGTTTGAAAGTCAAATTTTCTATTCAATTCTTGTTTTCTCATCAAGAATGCTTGAAAGTCCTCTATTTCAATGAATGACCATTTTTTCTCCTGAAGTATTATACTCAGTCTTGCTGGGTAGGTGATTCTTGCTTTTAATCCTAGTTCCTTTGACTTCTGGAATATCATATTCCAAGCCCTTTGATTCCTTAATGTACAAGCTGCTAGATCTTGTGTTATCCTGATTGTATTTCCACAATACTTGAACTGTTTCTTTCTAGCTGCTTGCAATATTTTCTCCTTGACCTGGAAACTCTGGAATTTGGCTACAATATTCCTAGAAGTTTGTCTTTTCAGATCTCTTTCAGGTGGTGATCTGTGGATTCTTTCAATATTTATTTTGCCTTCTGATTCTAGAATATCAAGGCAGTTTTCCTTGATAATTTCATGAAAGATGACATCTAGGCTCTTTTTTGATCATGGCTTTCAGGTAGTTCCATAATTTTTAAATTGTCTCTCTTGGATCTATTTTCCAGGTCAGTTGTTTTTTCCAATGAGACATTTCACATTATCTTCTATCTTTTCATTCTTTTGGTTTTGTTTTGTGATTTCTTGGTTTCTCATAAAGTCATTAACTTCCATCTGCTTCATTCTAATTTTTAAAGAACTATTTTCTTCAGTGAGCTATTGAACCTCGTTTTCCATTTTGCTAATTCTGCTTTTTAAAGCATTCTTTTCCTCACTGGGTTTTTGGACCTCTTTTGCCAATAGAGTTAGCCTGTTTTTAAAGGTGCTATTTTCTTCAGCATTTTTTGCATCTCCTTTAGCAAGCTATTGACTCCTTTTTCTTGGTTTCCTTGCATCTCTCTCATTTCTCTTCCCAATTTTCCTCTACCTCTCTTACTTGATTTTCAAAATCCTTTTTGAGCTCTTCCATGGCCTGAGACCATTCCATATTTATTTTGGAGTTTTTGAAAGCCTTGACTTTCTTAGAAGGTATGCATTGTTCTTCCTCATCTGAAAGGATGGAAGACAATACCTGTTCACCAAGAAAGTAACTTTTCATAGTCTTATTTTTTTCCCCTTTTTTGGGCATTTTCCCAGTCAATTGCTTTACTTTTGAGTCCTTTGTCAAGAGGAGTGTATACTCTGGGGACCTGTAAATTCTCAGTTCCTTCAAGGTGGTACAATCAAGGCAGAGGAGTTCACTCCTCTCCTGGCCTGTGCACTGGTCTGGGAGCAACCAAAAACTTTTCTGCCCAGAATCTGTGAGTAGAATTCTCTCTCCACAGCTGCCTCCAGCTCCAGCATACTATCGCTTCACTTCCTCACCCCAGGGCCCTGCTCAGGGCTGAGATTCAGATTAGCTGCTCAATTCTCCCAGGGGCTTTAGGCAGAAGCCTCCAAAAATGGACGCTGCTGCTGCAGTTACTGCTGCTGGCAGGGCCAGACCGCATTCCCTTCTTACCCAGATCAAAAAGCTTTCTCACTGACTTTTGAAGCTGTCTGTGGTGTTTTTGGGTTGAGCAATGTGGGAACTGCTGCTGGTGGCTTCCTGAAGCCTGTTCTAGGTCCTGTCCCTGCCGTACCATGTGGCCCACTCTGTGCTGTGCTCCGAGCCATGCCCAATGTGATAGACCTATCCCGTTGGCCTTCCAGCCTGTCTTGGGCTGGAAATCTCTTTCACTCTGTTGTTCTGTGGCTTCTGCTGCTCTAGAATTTGTTTAGAGTCATTTTTTACAGGTATTTTGTGGGCTAGGTGGAGGAGCTTCTACAGGTCTGTTTTTTTGCTCTGCCATCTTGGTTCCTCCCCCCCACCTTGTGAATTTTAAAGGGGTATATAGATGTCATTTTTTATTTTTTCCCTAGTTTTTTATTTTTTTGAATTTTTAAACAATTTTAAAATTCTAAGCTTTAGTATAACAAAAGAGAGTAGAAAAAGGATTGCACAAGAAATTGTACATCTATTATGTACAACTTGCTTTTCCTTTTAAATATATAAAAAAGTTGTCAGGTAACTTTTCTTTTTTCCTCCTCCCCCATGGATACCATTATATATGTATATATGTGTGTGTGTGTGTGTGTGTGTGTATACACACACATATATACATGCATACATACATACTTTATATATACAAATGCACACACATATATATGCATGTGTGTAAATCCATACTCTACTATATATACTTTTATCTGTCAGTTCTTTCTCTGAATACAGATATCATCTTCCTTCATAAGTTCTTTGAAGTTAATTTGGGTATTTATAATAGACCAAATGACTTGGTCACTCTAATGTATTCTTAGAGCATTTTTTCATATGACTATAAATTATTTTTATTTCTTCAGCAGAAAACTGCCTGTTCATATTACCAATTGGGGAATGATTCATATTCTTACAGATTTACAAAGTTCCTTATATATTTGCGATATGAGGCCTTTATTTGAGAAATTATCTAGAAATTATTTTCCCCAGTTTTCTGCCTTCCTTCTGATCTTGCCTATATTGGTTTTATTTGTACAAATTCTTTTTAATTTAATGTAATCACAGTTATTCATTCTGTACCTTGCAATGCTCTTTATCTCTTGTTTATTCATAAATTCTTCTCCTATTCATGTCTGATAAGTAATATGTTCCATGTTCTTCAAATTGTAATATCTTCCTTTACATCTAGGTCATGTTATTCGTTTTGGTTTTATCCTGGTAAATGACATAAGATTGGTCTATACTCAGTTTCTTCCAGACTGCTTTCCAACTTTACCAACAATTTTTTTCTTTTACTAAATAATGAATTCTTATTCCAAAAATGTAAATCCTTATACTTGTAAGATACAAGGTTACTATAGTCATTTGCTGCTTAGATTGTATATCTACTGTGTTCCACTGATCTACCTTTCTATTTCTTAGCTAGTATGAGGTAGTTTTGATTATTACTGCCTTGTAATATGGTTTAAGATTTGGTACTGCTAAACCTCCTTGCTTGACATTTTTTTCATTAGTTTGATATTCTTGACCTTTTGTTCTTTCAAATGGATTTTGTTATTATATTTTCTAACTCAGTAAAATAACTTTTTGTAATTTAATTGGGATGGCATTGACTATATAGATCAATTTAGATAAAATTGTCATTTTTACTATATTGGCCCTGCCTACTCATGAATGATTAATATTTCTCTAGTTATTTGAATCTGATTTTATTTGTGTAATTTTTTTACAATTTTGTTCATAATCCTTGTGTTTGTTTTGACAGATATACTCCCAGGTATTTTATACTGTCTAGAGTTATTTTAAATGGAATATCTTACTAAATGGAGTATCTCTTCTTGGTTTTGTTGGTGATATATAAGAAGGTTGATGATTTCTGTGGGTTTACTTAATATCCTGCAACTTTGCTGTAATTAGTTGTTTCAACTAAATTTTAGTTGAGTCTTTAGAATTTTCCAAATATAATTTTCATATCAAATTTAGTGAGCATGTTATTCCCTTCTTTAGTCCCATATAGAGAGAGTAGCTTCATTTTTCCCCTCTCCCCTTCTCCCTTTTCTCCTCCATTGAACAAGATTTTTCTTATCTCTTTTATGAGTTATAGCTGCCCCATTCCATTTCTCCCTTTCTCTTCCCGGTATTTTCCTCCCTCACCCCTTAATTTTTATTTTATTTTATTTTATTTTTTTTGTGTATGTGAATATCATCTCTTCGGATTCAACATGTCCTGTACTCTCTATCTATATATGTGTATGTGTGTATGTGCATGTGTATATATGTACAATCTCTCCATCTACCCAAATACTGAGAAAAGACTCAAGAGTTATAAATATTTTCTTTTCATGTAGTAATGTAAACAGTTCAGCTTTAGAGTCTTTTATGATTTTTCTTTCCTGTTTCCCTTTTCATGCTTCTCTTGATTCTTCTCTTGAGAAGTCACATTTTCTATACAGATCTGATCTTTTCCTCAATATGAATGATTGAAAGTCTTCTATATCATTGAATGACCACTTATTCCCTTGAAGTATTATACTCAGATTTGCTGGGTAGGTGATTCTTGGTTTCAATCCCAGTTCCTTTGACCTCTGAAATATCCCATTCCAAGCCCTTTGATCCCTTAATTTTGCAGCTACCAGATCCTGTGTTATCCTGATTGTATTTCCACAATACTCAAATTGTTTCTTTCTAGCTGCTTGGAGTATTTTCACCTTGATCTGGGAACTCTGAAATTTGGCCCCAATATTCCTAGGAGTTGCTCTGTTTGGGTTTCTTTCAGGAGGTGATCAGTGGATTCTTTCAATATTTATTTTGCCCTCTGCTTCTAGAATATCAGGGTAGTTTTCCTTGATAATTTCATGGAAGATAATGTCTAACTCTTTTTTTGATCATAGCTTTCAGGCAGTCCCATAATTTTTAAATTATTTCTCCTGGATCTATTTTCCAGGTCAGTTGTTTTTCCAAAGAGATGTTTCACATTATCTTCTATTTTTTCAAACTTTTGGTTTTGTTTACTAACTGCTTGGTTTAACTCATAGTCGTTCATTTCCCTGAACTCAATTCTCTCTTTCAATGAATTATTTTGTTCAGTGAGCTTTTTGGACCATCTCCTTCATTTGGCTAATTCTGCCTTTTAAAGGCTCCTTCTCCTCATTGGCTTTTCAGGCCTCTTTTTCCAATTGAGTTAGCTTCTTTTTAAAGCTGTTATTTTCCTCAGCATTTTTTTGGTTCTCCTTTAGTAAGCTACTAACTTGTTTTTTAAGGTCTTCTATTGCCTGAGCTCAGTTTAAGTTCCCTTTGGAGGCCCTGGAGGCAGAGACCTTGACTTTTTCTGACAGTAAGCCTTGTTCTTCCTCATCTGAAAGGATGGGGGGAGATATCTGTTCCCCAAGAAAGTAACCTTCTAGGGTCTTATTTTTTCCCCTTTTTGGGCATTTTCCCAGTCAGTTACTTGACTTCTGAGTTTCCTTTCCACAACTACCTTGCCTCCAGTTCCACCAAGCCAGTCCTGGGGGACTGAGATTCAGATGACCTGCTCCAAACCTTCAGGGGCTTTAGGCAGGGGCAGGGCTGCTATTCAGTGTGAGATTAAGATCAGCTGCTCAGGTGAGGGCAAGGCCACCACACAGGGCTCAGTTCCCTCAGGAGGTTTATGATGAGACCTTCAACAATGGATGCTACTGCCTGCTTTCAAAGCCCCTTCCACTGCTGCTTCCACTGCTGCCTCTACTGCTGCCACCTGAGGAGGCCCAAGTTATGGGGACACCCTGCTCCCTTCTCAGCCAGCCTAAAAGACCCTCTCACTGATCTTTGGTGCCTGTGGGTTGAGGGATCTGAACTGCAACTGGCGATTATCTCCCTGAAGCCTGCTCAGATCTGCTCCTCTCTGTGCCATGTGGCAAAGGTTGGGTTGGGCTCTGCTCAGGGTCTGATGGGACAGACCTTTCCCATGGGTCTTTCAGGTCACTCTGGGCTAGAAATCTCCTCTACTCCATTGTTCTATGGCTTCTGCTGCTCTAGAATTTGTTGAGAGTTCTTCTTTACAGGTATTTTATGGCTGTGGGGTAAGAGCTAGTGTATGTGTGTCTTCCTACTCCACCATCTTGGCTCTGCCCCCCCAAATATAAAGTGGTATATAGATGTCATTTAAAGAATTATAGTCATTCTTTTATAGAATGCACATATGACAATATCCATCAAATAGGGACTAGCTATTTGCATTTCATAGATTCCTAAAATGTTAGTACTCATTAAAGACCTTAGATCATCTCATCTATCCCCCTCATTGTACAAATTACCCAAATAAGTAAAATGACTTACTTTCCCAAAGTTACACAGATAGTAAATAGCAAAGCCAGAATTCAAACTCAGGTCCTTTATCTCCAGAGCTGGTCTACTATTATACCACAATGGGACTTCCAGAAAGAGGGCAGAGTGAGAGGTTACAAAAGAATTAATTCTCTTTCAGAAACAAAAGATACACACACACACACACACTCCTACTAGAAATTCTCAAAAGAAAATATTTTTTAAAAGAAAAAAGAGCCCTCAAAGATATAAGCAAAGAAAATGAGTAGAGAGTGCAATCTCTAGTGTACTCTTGTCAGGTAGAGTGGAACATAAAGTGATGACTATCAAACATTCTCTCCACCAATTTCATTTCATTGGGGGGAGGGGGTGAAGGGGGCATAGCCAGTGAATGAGTCATTCTCTTGCTTGCAGGATGCATATCTTGGCAGCCCAGTTAGTTCATTGCTGAGCTGAGTCAGGTCATCCTTAGCACTGACTTTTCACCAGGTTTAGCTGCTATGG